>NC_090936.1:783218131-783521162 GCF_040938575.1 Ambystoma mexicanum
TGCAGACCAAGTTGCTGTCATCCACGCTGGTGTGTTTCCTGACCCCTCCTCTCCTTCCCCCTGCCTGTCAGTGGGTAGTGCTGAATTAATTGCTGCAGCCTTTACTAATTTATTCTGGACACATTTTTCTTTGTCTGCCAACCTTCTCTGTGCTATCTCCTGTTCTCTTTCATTGATCCTCCTACAATGGTGTACTATTATGCTCTGAATCTCTGGCCAGCCTTTGGCTTCTATCCCAGCTATTTTATTCAAGGCCTTCTGTACCTCCTTCGGGAGCACTTTTTTAATTATGAAGTAAAATAGGACGGTGGATTGGTCACACGCTGTGCCTGTTTCCAATCTCCACAGGTCTTGCACCCAAAGGGAAAATTGCGTGGCCACTTCCTCTTCCCCCATAGTACACTGCATTACTAAATGTAAGTGTGGGGTGTCTCGGAAGGTCCTCCGCAATGTTTCCCATACTTGTGCCCTCACATTGTTGAATAACGACCCATCATGGCGGTCACAGTTCATTGTTACTCCTGGGAAACCGGCCTTCACCCACATCACATCTGCTTGATCACCGACGGCGGACACTAATACACTTTTTACATCTCCTATGGCCAATGGTACCCCTGATGTGGTCTTTCCGAATGCATGTATCCACTTCCCTGCCCCACCCGAAAGTGGAGGGAAAAGTTTCAACAGGTTATTTTTGTCCATCTGTGCCCATGGTATGTATTGCGGTCTCCCTGCTCCCTTATTTATCAGAGGCATGTAATTTAGCCTTACCTCCTTTTTTACTTAACATTCCCTTTTTTTGTTTTACTTACCAACATGTTTCCTACTCTTTGCCTCTTTGCCTCACCCTCCCTTGCCTTCCCCCATTCTCTGGGTCTACCCATAATGGGAGCGAAAATCCTGCTGCACCTGCCCCCTCCTCGTACTCATCCAAATCGCTCCATACTTCATCTATTTCCTCCACTGACTCTCTTTCTTCCTGTCCCTCTCCTCCTTTGTCATCCACAGCTTCTGCTTGCACTATTCGTATTGGCTTGTCATGTAAATGGAAGAAAAACTCTCCTGATTGCCATTCATGTTCTGGTCCCTTTGGCACACTCGCCTGTGGCGGCGGAGATGGTGTACACCCCCCCGCTACTCTGGGTGGAGTTGTTAAAACAATGGCTACACTTGGTGGTACATCTCCTCCCCCCTGCAGCATCTGTCCTCTATAGCACAGTGCTCTTAGCCGAGTTATTTCCATTTGAGTATTAGCAAGTTGTCTTTCTAAATCTCCTGCAAACCACGCTACATCTACCGGAGGGGCGCTGGTAGGTCCGTATTGCGCTCTTGGATCATAGGTGGCGGTGATGTGGCAGCTGGTGTTGTCGGAGCACTCGGCTCGGGCACATACCTGGGCTCACTGTACCTTACTGCGGGCCTCGTTAATAATGGGTAAAGCTTAGTGAGATCATTTTCCCCTGTTTTTACTGAACACTCCTCGACCATTATTCCCTCTCCCTCCATCGGGGCTGCTGGCCCTTCTGAGGGCCTTTCCTTATTTGTGTCACGGCTCCGGGCTGCTTCTTCAAACATTCTCCACAAATCTAGTACTTCACGTCTGTTTTGTAATTGCTGACCTCGATATTTTGCTAACAAATGGGTTGCTACAAGATTTAACACTCTTTTTCTCAAACAACCCTCCTTCTGGCCATATTTAGGACGAGCCCTCTCCTTTTATTTCTTTGAGCCATTGTTCATGGTACTTCTGTATTTTTTCACTGTACAAGGGGAGGTGTTAAATATGTGCTAGTGGCGTACTCCATCCCATCATCTCTTCTCCCAATGATCTTCCTTTTTCACCACTCTACTGTGTATGTCATACAATGTAACTACGACAACTCTTTCCTTTCTTTTATCAATACCTTCTGAATCGTACCATGTTAAACGTCAATACCCTTTTTTACTTACACCTTTTTTCAGGAACAACAAAACCACAAAACACTTTTTTATCAATACTTATTGCATAGACACCACAGACACATATATGCTTTGTCGACAGACCAACACAAATTACTTCAACAACATTGAACATGTAACATGTAACTTGTACTATCTTCTGCTTTAGATTGCTCCTTTATTTGTTCTAGTTTCTTACCCCTTATTCTTATTTTCTCATTCACTCCCCACCCCAGATCCCCCTCAGACCACCTCCTTGAAGATTTCTTCTTACACGGAAAAATAATATTCTAAATTACTATTCCGAGTCTACTAAATATATGAGGCTCCTATGTTTTTCCTTACTGACACTTTTTGTCCTGCACTGTTCGAGACAATGCTACGCGGCGCCGCCTTCTACCCTCCTTCGGAGCTAGTATCCTGTATATTCCTTTTAATCTCTTATTCCACAACAACCTAATGGCCATTTAAAGGATAGATAAGAAAAGCCTCACAGTCTCATTCACACAGGCCCTATACCCAAACTTCTAAACTTCTAATTCCCCCTGTTTCGTCACCCTTATTTTTTACAGCATTATTTTTCAATTTTTGCCCCTCATTTGAGAATCTCGCAACCAGTACTCACGTGTCCAGGGTGGTCCAAGAGCCTCCGTTCACGGCCGAGCCACAAACGGGCTGCACTCCAACCAAGCCGTGACTCGCCTTGGCGAGCAGTTGGGTATTTGCAAAGATGACGGGACCCTTGGAACCTTTCTTTTTTGTGTGCACACTGGTCAACCGCAAAGGCGATGGTTTTGCTGGCGGTGTCCCGGCTCTCACTGCACGGGGCGGGGGTCTCTCTCGGTGCACCTTTCTTGATCACGTCGGGCCACCAAATGTAAAGCTCACTCCCCGTCTTAGCAATGCAGAATAATAAAATATAACACACTGCAGTGGGGAATGAGACTTGGAGAACAGGTTGCAAGATTAGTAAGTTTATATAAAGTTGGCATCCAGAGAACTCTGCTGCCTCGGGAGCGCTCTGGCAAACAATACAGTCACATGGTGATATAAAGTAAAAACAAAGTCATAAATGACGCAACTAACATAGGGTACTACAAGAGTGCAGGATTGGCTGGAGGGTGATGGCACATATGTCGTTGTAGACGCTGCTTCTTCTGGATAGGTTGCCCAGATGGTGGGAGGGTGAGTGTCACGAGGTCCAGCTGCCTGTGTCCGGAAGGGGTGAGGGTTAGGTCACGGCAAGGTAGAGTTGACACTAACTAAGCTGGCATGAGAAACTACCACTAGACACCTACATTTTTAATACCTTTGAATACATCTTGAAAACCTATAAATTGCATTCATGTGATTACAGCATCTTTCATTGGGACATTTATGGGGTACAGGGCTTGGAGGGCTTGTCCTCTATGATAACCTGGGCAATTGGGTGGTTCTTAGCACATCAAGGCGAGTGGGGAGTGTAATGACATGTGTTAGTTTTAGGGCACAATTTGCTGCAACAGAGGTCTGGATTTAATGGGGGCACTAGGTGGGCTGCACAGCAGGGTCACACTTCTGGTACATCAAGAGCGTACCTTAGGAGGGCACAGGGTTACATTGGGAGTCATTTTTCAACAGCGGGGGCAAGGGAGTAGGAGCAAGTTTGTGGAGATGGATGAGCTACAGGGCATGGTTTGAGCTGGTTCACACACAGGACAGTGATCACAGAGGAAGAGTGATATGATACATTTTATTATTTGTTTCAATGATCCCGGCGCATCCGTGAGAAAGGGAATTGTGAAGCATTCAGACAGTGGAAGAAAAGGTGGGGGCTGTGAGCGCGCTGTGCGCAGTGCTGCAGAGGGGAGAGAAGCCTTTTCGTACTATCGGAATGCGGCCTAGTTCAGAAATGGATTCGAGGGCACACAAAATGGAAGCCAAGTGTATCCCGCAATAGCCCCACTTATGCTAATGTTATCATACGGGCAATGGAGGCGTCCCCCGCTAATGTGTGAGCAAGTGGGTTATTTCCTGCTGAATGTGTGAGGGGGGCCCAAACGACCCCTCACTCCCACACAATGCACAGGCCTTTCACCATAGCAGGACCAGATTACTTGAGAGGGTTTTTGGAGCAGAGTTATGGACTGGAGTAAGAACTTAATGTCCTTGATTGTACACTCTTATTTTGGCTGACGAAGCTGTGGGCAGTCTGTTAGAAATCCCACCATTGCCACCAAGTGAGAAATTGACTTTTGCCCCGCAGAAGTACAAGGATTAGTTGAGGCTTAAACGCCCACTCAGCCTTCACGCTTCTACAAACCAAGAGTCAACACAATCATAAAGGAAAAACAGGCAAACTCAAACTGTGTACCTCCCTTGCCTTTTTTATTTTTTTATTTTGTGTTCTTGGTTTTCAAATCAAACTGTAGAAAATTAATAACAAAAAGATGTACAGAAAAAAGCAAAGAAGAACAACATAGGACAACATAGATCATATAGAAATTAGTGCATGAAGATGACAATTATATTACTCCTGTGTTCTAAATGTTCCGAGAGAAATTCCACTTGTCACTTATAAACAGCTGAAGTTGATCCTATATATAATTTTGATTTTATTTAATATGAAATGGTTGAATTATTTCAACCTTTCATATAAAAGGAAGAAGAAAAACATATATAAATGTAATAAAACATTTAAAATAAAGCAAACAAATTCAATATAGATTAATCATATACACTGTTACACAATCCGACAAATTAAAATGTAATTATAGTCTTAATATATAATTTCAAGCAAATCAATTACCCGTAAAAATGTCACAACACTTATAGTGAGGCCCGACCCATGTCTACCTGACAGTCTGTGCCAAAAGCCATCTGAATTCAACCATTCCTTCCTACACATGAAACGGGTGCAGATCTTGCTTCTCAATTGATCCAAAGCTGTTCATTACACCAACTGATGTTTTAATGTTTGCACAGAGTCAACACTTTCCCAGAGATCACAGCGCCCATTTCTTTTCTTATCCATCTCACCTGATCTAACCACTAAGATTTCATCTGTCTGGATGCTATGAAGACAACATTGAAAAAACAAGGAACGCCAGTAGCCCTTCGCCAACCATCTCATATAGTTTAGGATCACACCTATTAGTTTATCAGTTACTGAGTGACTATGATATAATGTATAGCTTCTATTGTTATCGCTAGTAAAAATACATCATGTTCAAATAGGATTTTATTACAAAAGGGGAGAAAAATAAATTACTCCCTACTATTTGAATATAAATCCCCAAGAATGGCATCTGCATGGTTCCTAAAATCATTCAATGGTTTAATTACCCACTTCCCCATGTTTTTCTTCAGTTCTTCATAGAGCGTATTTGGTACTGTAAAATGATAACATTCTTCACTTATACCAGAATCTCATAGCAGATAGGCCCAGTTAAAACCTTATTGTTGAAATAGGCACATTCAAACGTAGTCCCAACGTTTTTTTTCTCCAAATTAAACCTATAATGTAGTCCATTTGTATACTTGGGGCTCCAATTCCATGCCATACCAAAACAGCTGAATGATTTTCAATGTATAGAAATTCAAGAGAGGCAAGATGGTGAACTTAAAATATTTCTTCAAGATCTCATGCATCTGAGCTGCAAATTGGATGGCCTTTGCTTTCAGCAGGTCCCTGATCAGATGCCGGAGATGCATTTATCATGAATCCCAGGTATTACACAGTTTTAACTGGGATCAGTTTATTTCCATGTGTAAACCAAAAGGCATGGATGCACGTTTATTAAATCTTCTAATTTTGTTTTGATCAGTATTAATGTGTAGATCGTTGGTCTCAGCGTATGCTGTGATCACACCCAATAAATGCTGAAGGGCCACAGGCATGTGATCCACTATTATCACATCATCAGCATACGCCATCCATGATATTGACAGATCCCCACGTTTCGGCTTCACAAGGCGCATCCCCTACAGTGCCTCACTCAGATCTGATAAATACAGATTAAAGAAACAAGGAGCCAGAATGCATCCCTGTCCCAATCCACAAAACGTGGGAGTTTCTTTCGAAAATCCCCCCCACCACACACTGTTCAGTCTGTTCTGTAAATGGGAGCCTTCATGTAATTGTCTGATCAAATACAAGAGAGGGATTGGAATTCCCTAACATTTTAGTTTGGCCGACAATTTATTGCGATTTACAATGCCAAAAGCCTGGATGAAATCGATCGTAGCAATATACACAGGAACTCCATCTTTCAGCCAACCTTTTTCTCTTAGAGAGGTTAGGATAAAACCGTTCAGGGCAGTATTCATACCTCTTCTAAACCCAACTTGAAACTTTTGTAACCTACTGGTATCAATAATTCAAGGTTCCTACTCCTTTCGAATCAGTCCTGCAAAAATCTTGAAGTCAGCATCTAGAAGGTTGATAGGCCTATAATTAGCCAGATTGGCTCTATCGTTCTGATAGATAGATAGGTAAAGTAGATGCTAGTCTCCGATATAGGGGAATGCATTTGACATAAATGAGATTGTCAAAAAAGATGTTGATCATAAGAGCCCAAATTTTGAGATTTGATTTCTGAATATGGTTACTGAGACCATTGGGTCCAGCAGCTCTGGATACAGAGGCTTTAGCAATGGCCATCTCTACATCCCCAATACAGCAGCTCAAATCCCACTCTATTTTGCCCTTTCCTACAAAGTCTGGAGTGCCTCGGCCTTCGTATAATTGTTTAAAGACTGCTTCCCAAGTATCTGCACTAATTGGACTGGATTGAAGTTTCTCTTGCTATTGGCCCATTTTATTTATAAGGGACCTAAAGTTACAGGTGTTTTTTGGCACAATTTCCATAAGCATTGCTTCTTTTGCAGCAAAAGACGGTTATGGGCCTTAGCCTAATTTCAATATTTTTTTTAAACTTTCGTCTTTCACTCCTTTTTATTGTAACATTAAAGTTCGACCATTTTAATTTGCGTACGTTTTGTCAAAGCACTTTTTTCCTACATGGAAACACAGCATTAAAGCAATGACTCCTTTTCATGTTATCCCCTCCCCAATTATCTTCCTTTGAATGTTCTTCATTACATAGTACACCCATGAAGTTAAGCAGGGTGATGAGATCAAATGTATCCTTCATATATATGTTGCCAATTAGATTACGTTGGTGATTATTTAATCTCCTCACATTAGTGAAATGTTTAGTTATTCTGCTCTGCCCATGTGTAACTATAAAGTTGGAACAACCTGTATCAACTCCTTCTTCTTCAACGTCTTCTGCACCTCCACGCACTCATGACCCTTCAACCCCCTCTGCGCATTCACCTCTTCCTGCAGCTTCAACTAATTTTGTACCTTGGCCTCTTCCTCGAACATTGCTCCACTACTCCAAACACACACACTCATCCTTTCTCTCCCCATGTTTATATATGTGGATAACCTCTACCTCTGGGCACGGTCCAACCTAATATGTGGCATCTGGGAAGCATTATCAGTTAATTCTGGTAATTAGTACGTGCCCAAGCGGGTGGGGGATTATTGTGTGTTTGATTGACCATGGTGGCTTTGTCAGGGCCAGAGGACTGAGCCTTTATCACAACACTGGTCCACCATCTTGAATTCTGTACTCCCAAACATTCATGCATCCAGATAAAGAACTCTCAGTGGAGCTGGCAGGGATTAATTTTGCTCCATGTTTGCTCAACTACCAGAAACATATGCAGTAGGCATAATTTATGCTAAGATTTCTAAAGGATGCAGAATGAAGACAATGCAGCAGGTCCACATGGCCAAAGGACCCCCACTATTGCCAAGCACATTTCTTAAGGTCCCTCTTCTAGTGGTCACGAGGCTAATGTGATGATGCCATTCTGGCCTATTCCTGTGCTGTGGGGAAGAATCTTGGATCTTTCCTGTATTTCCCCCCATATGACATAGTGTGTGGTCTGACCCATGTCCCCAGTCACCCCTAGACCTGTTTTCTTGGACGAGGCAGTGGATATGTTCACATCCCCTTTACTAAAATATGCCTGCAGTACCCCAGGCCCAATCGATGATGCAAGACTGGGTAAGCAAAATGTGTCCAGCTGTTTATGTATCATTGGGCATGCCAGGTCGGTGTGCAAAACAGAAAAGGGATACCGAGCATCCTGCAATACAGGCTAGACCACAGAGGAGAGAGTGATAACGTCCCACTGAATAGCCATTCCTAGCTCCTACATAATTGGTGGCACTACACTTCCCTGTTAACAATTAACAATTACAGACGAGCAGCCACTGAGTTGAACTGTTACTGGGGCAATATTCTCCATGTGTATTTCTATACAAGTGTGGATACCTTACAGTTGCTGTCCCACACACGTTGGTGCTGTGAGACCACAGTCTCTATTGCGACGGAGAACCACATATTAGCAGCAGTGGCAGCTACTGTTTAACCATGTGCAATATGAGACAAGGCAGGCCTTGGTTGGTAAGAATGTGCACTTTTAGGGAAGGAACTCTGAGAGACAACTCGGAGGGAACAGGGACACCTTTGTTCTCCAGTGCACTGATAATGAATATTACGTCTACACCCATTGCTGAACGGGCTCTGCCACCGGGCAACAGATTAATGCTGTTTTTCCAACACGTTACTTTGAATATAAAAATATAAATTAAACACTGTCCATGGGGAATAGTACACATACATGGAATTGGGATCGTTTATGTTGTTATATTGTGTTTCCTACCCTGCATCCTGGTACTGACGTTAATATTAGTGACTTTAGTCGTACACAATATATAATCGCAGTAGGATGGAAAACTGAGATGGGCCTTCTAGATCTAAATATGTGTCCTGTAGTGTGGAAACAAACCTCATAAGCAAGCCACTAACCCTTAGTGAGCGGTATGCCCTGTTGGTGAGCATGAGCTGTGTAGATGTGGGCAGTCATCTGTTCACAATGTTGACTGTAGTGCTGCAGAAAGTGTCACGGTGGGTACTTTAAACATGCTAATAGCACACAGAAATACTTTTGTCTTTGCTGAGGAATCCATGCTTCAAACATGCAGCAAGACAGACAGCCCTGAGGGTGAGCTCTGGAGGCCTTGAAGCTGCGGGCTTTGATGTTTCAGGCTAACTGGGCAAATGCTTGTTCTATTTATTGACCAACCTAACTCTGGGGGCAAAATTCTTAGTCAAAGGGGCTATGCCGCCCAACCCCTTTGATGTGCTAAAACACCTAACTATACAGCGATTGTACTGTGTGTTAGATAATATAGGCCTGTGTCAAAGAATCACTGTGTGGAGATGTATTTAGCATGTTTGTCGCTGGAACATCCCCTTATGCACATCATTTCTCCAGCATCTTTAGCCTGCGACCTGTCTCTACTGCCACTGGCAATGCCTTTCTGCATCAAGTGCACATATGAATAAGGTATTGTGAATTGTGACCTACAAAATAGGCTTCATTGATTACAAAATGACACTCATCAGTTAGTATAGAAACGCGCCTTCACGACATCCAGATGTTTCCTATTGTTTGATCTCATTGCAACCAATGATTTTCAATCTCTCTCTCAATGACCGCTGATAAAGTCCTTAGTTGCATTCTGTTGTTCTGGAGGGTGGAATAATTGTACACCACCTGTGCTGTCCTGATTGCTGCTATACTAAATATGTTTAATGGGTGCATGATTGGAAATTGGTCTCTCTCCATTTTCCCTATCAATCCCCCATTATTTGTCAACTGGTAGTTATAATTACACATTCATAGAGCATTCTATCAAAATCGACTTCACTCTGCATAACACAACCAATCATAGTGTTCAGGTAAAAATGGACTATGTTGGTAGCAAATTCTCCATAGTCGGGTATTTTAACTAGTTTGATGTCTTTCGTGGTTATAAGTCAAAGTGCGGCGATGTGAAGACATAGATCTATGAAAGGTGATCAGTTTAACAGGCACCTACTAGGATGACGAAAGATACTTGGTATTTTCAATGCACTAGTGTTCTCATGACTCCTATTCCAACTATGATCCACTTTCGAGCTATAAGCCAGCTGGCTGCTTGAACTTAGTAACTACCATTGACCAGGGCAACTTGAGGGAAGATGGTATTACCAAAGCAGTTCGGCATTAAAGTTCAATTACTGCACTCTTCCCTAGATGGATAATGAAGACCTTGTCTAGGAGCTAGAATAGCAAGAATTACATTCTGCTCTATTAAGGGGCATTCAGGTGTCTGAGAGGAGTGACTAAATGGAACGCTCGATTCCTTGCTAACACATATGCAACCAGTAGCTTCTTTAGCCTCATTAACAGGTTTTAGAGTGGAGGGATTAGTGTCAGACAAGAAAAGTACATCATCAATAACATTGGAACAGTCTGCATCGGTAGACAATTGCGTATTTTTGATGAGAAGGAATAGGGATAGTATCTGTCCTGCGTATATACTGCACCATAAGAGTGTGGATGTCTTTGTGCCTTATAGTTTTAGACTTAGACACATTTTTTGGGATGCACTTATTTCCATTAGGTTGTCCCAATGTGGTCACTGGACGTGAGTCTCTCACTTGAGCAGCTGCCGAGAACTGTTGAGAAGCGAACGTCACGTTGTTGGGTGTCCTGACCCACGTTTGAGCCATCATGCTGCAACATTTGGTGCTGTGGGCTTAGAAAATCCAAGATGGCCAAAAAGCCCACATGTACGCCAGAATAGGAAAACTGTGCAGTACTGGCATGGAAAACATCATGATGGCCAGAACTTCCCAGAAAATGCACAGGGAAATGCATGAAGAATAGGCTGCTTCCCATTTTTGCCTAGGTTGTGAGCACAGGAGGGCACTGCCGAAAACCACCATTGGGCTACCCACACAGTAGCCTGAAACCATTGGAATGGCAATGCTGATTGCCAAAAGCAACCTAGAACTGTGGGGAATTCATTTTCTTAAATCCCAAAAATGGTTGCATTACCAGTACTCACCACTATCAGAAAGCCAGCGTTTTAAAACCACCAGACTTTTGTGTAAAACTGAACAAATGAAACAAAACCAGACCAAGAAAAAATTTGCTAAGAGGTGGATACAATGTAAAACTATACTCTGAAATGACTTGAAGGAAGTAATTATTTAATGTGTATGTAAAAATCGTAATAGACTTAAACTGGGGGACAAAAAGTGATATTTAGCTGAAACCTGGCTTAATGAAACTGAATTCTGCCTGACATCTACCCCCACAGGAGTTAAAACCTGCTCAGCCACTCTTCCCCTTGCCAAAAGGAGTTGTCACCTCTCTGATTAGATTAGGGGTGGAGCAGCTACAGGGAGTTGAACAAAGGCCTGTCCTGGGCCCAGGCAGATGGTTTATTGGGGGGATCGTAAATGGCTTCCTTTTGAAAAAAGCCCTTCCTTGACTCAGGCAGAAGTTATATTGGGGGCATCGTAAAAGTGGCTTCCTCTTGGCAGAAACGGGGAGGGGCAGCCCCTCTGAGGACAGGCTGAGCTTAAAGAAAGTGGATAGACTGGTTTCTCCACCATGTGACCTGGGAAGATACACCCCTGTTGGCCAGAGTATGATTTTAAGAAAGATGTATAACTCATGGTGCGGACTTGTCAAAATTATCTAAATGATACCATAATTCTTGTGATTTTTCTGCCCACATTTTAAGAGGTTTTAGGACCTGGTGGTATGATCTGGGGGGTTGTTAGCGGAGAATAGGGTTTCACTCCAAATGTCTGCATGTTAAAAATCTGACACTTCATCAATGAATGTCCACACTCCTTGCGTACATGTGTGTAAATTTGGGTAAATGTCCGATATTGCAAAACCAGTTAAAAAGTGCAAAATGTTGCCATTTCTGAATGCAAGCCCCCAGGAAGAGCAGAGTTTGAACAGATATACCTCATGTGATATGTGATGGGTGCATGTAATTTTAAACAACTGTGTATCTGTGCAATATGTATTTGGGTCAAATATAGATTTGTGGGCAAACTGGCCAGGGGAGGATCCTCTGACCCATAAAACTTACAGCATCACTCTGACTCACATTTCCTTCCCCCAATCATGGGAGAGGGGAGAATTGGGCCAATGACAAGTAGAGAGGGGCAGGCTTAGCTAGGCCCAGGCACACATCCACTTTCAAAACACATAAAAAGAGACTGCTGGGACAGGTAGAGACATTCAATTCCATTTGCTGCGGAGCATGCTGACCGACGACTTCACATCCAGAGATCCTACACTTAGACTTCCAAGCTAAACAGAGACTACAGAACTTTGAAGCAAGAAGGCCCACTGCAAGCAAAAGTATTTGTCAGCAGGCCCAAAAATCATTTGCAGACTATTCACAGCCGGGCTCAGCTGTTGATTCTGGCCTGAAACCCTGCGCCAGAAAGATCCAGAAGCAGTGCTGTACCCAGAGAAAGCAGAGCAGTATCCAGAACCAGAGGCCAGAGATCCAGAGTGACCCAGACCGCTGTGAGCAGAACCAGAGAGCTGACTCAGACCACTGTGAAGTGCCGAGACCGGAACCGGAGTCCATTCCAAAACCTGACCAGATCCGTGGCGAGGCCTATTTCAAAAATATATTGTGAGTACCTAGCAGAACTGTGCAGAACCAATCTCTTAGTTAAAATAATCTAATCCAAACTATTTTAATCTAACCAGAACTGCCTCCTAACTGTCACCTGTCATTTGTAAAGCTGCACCACTGTCATTTGTCAATTCTGCAGCTGCAAAGCTGTCACCTGTCATTTTGAGTTTACTTTAAATCCGAAAAACTACCTTTATTTAATCGTCTGTATCTCTGGAACCGTTTGGGCTAGGAACTTGGTTTAACTTTTCTCTGAAAGCTTAGAATCCCACTTGCTACTTATACTTTTGCCGTAATCACGATTCACGCACTCGCGAATTTTGCCGCGATTTGCGATTTGGCCCGCTTTCTTTACTTGTAAAAAGATAGCTGCTTTTGCCTGTGTTTCAAAACTCCTATCTGTTGTATATGCTGCTGGGGGGGAATTGAACTGAATTCTATTTGATTGCATTCCTAAGAACTGAGTGCTCTCCTCTTCATCTCCTTACATTGCATAAAGTGGGGGGGGGGGTGAATTGTCCAAGAAAGTGATTACATTGTCTTTTGCTGAAATCCTATCAAGTTATTTTCTGTACTGCATTTTCATTCCACATTGCATCTATTTGAAACCATAAAAGTATTGTTGCTATCTTATCCATCCTATACCAACTCATCATTGGTTATAAAGAAGTGTGCTAGTGCCAGACTATCCATTATTGATTACTGCTCAGATTAAGTGTGATATTCAGTTATTAATTCATTATAAAAGTGTGATATATCTATATATATATACTGTTTAATTTATTTCAAATAAACCTATTAAACTTGCAAAACAGATCTACTTCTTGGCTCAGTGGGGGCAGGGGGATTCTAAGAGAGGGGTGTTCTACAGGGGTTGTCATCCAGAATCTGAACCTGGACATAAAGATATATCAATAAGGGTTTTTCATTCAGTATCCCAGGCTAGGCATTGACTTGGCTGTTGTGCTGGATTGAATCTTCTTACAACGTGATGGCGAGATTATCAGTTTTTGTTGTTGCTACAGGTGGGACAGTCCATTTTGAGAGCTCCCTAGTGTTATAATCAGTATTAGTACCCGGCGAGGGCTCAATCAGAATGAAACAAGCATTCTGATTGACCCTTGTCAGAGCATTACGCGGCCGGGAATCCCTCGGCCAGGATTCCACAGCGATTGTTCCCGGGAGGGGGCATGGCAGCTCCTCAGCCAATGAGAAAGCTCAAAGCAGGGCTATCCCCGCTCCGAGCCTCCACACGGCTGAGAAGCTGCCTTCGCCCCCCGCCGGGGTCTCAGGTATGTGTATTTTTTCCCTTTCCTCCCACCTCCCCACCCCACTTACCTTCTGCCTCCTTTGTCCACGGTGGGCAGCATGGCAGCTTCCAGCCGTGTAGAGGCTCAGAGCAGTGCCCCGCTCCAAGCCTCCAAACGGCTGGATGCTGCCTTCGTCCGGCGCCGGAGATTCAGGTACGTCTATTATTTTTTTCTATTTCGCTTCCTTGGGCCTATAACTATGGGCCCCGGGCCATTTCCTGACTTGGTAATGCTCACGCTGCTCGGGGCATATTGCTTAATTAACTTCCTTATCATTTTTGATTATGTAAATAGTACCAGATGTATTTGACATGTTGGTAATACAAGATGCTCCTTAAACAATGCTCGTATCATTAACTTCAATGATTAATCAATGGGTCGAAATTACTGCCACATCAACATTTCTCCATTTGATGTTTCCAATTTGATCATTTCTATGGATACCGTGGCAAGGCAGGTCCGAGTGCCATGACTTCTGTCATCACCGCTAAATATTTGTTAACGCGTATCATAATGCTGTTACTTAATGCTGTTACATTTAAATGTTGTAATTTCCTTTAATTATGCCTCAAGAGCTAAATATTATGTACAGGTAGATTCTGATGTTCTCTAAATGTTCTCTGCCAGTACAGTTAGTAAGCTCTGCCTCTTCAGGCACAGATGCACGATTGGAGGGAAACAACGATGGAACAGCAATCAAAATGAAGACAGAACAGTATTAAGGTCACCATGGTGCACTTCTAAAGAACCATCTGTGTTGACGGTAGAGCGTCATGGCGAGAAGGTTTCACATATCGCAGGTTGTATACCAATAGAAGGAATGCCATTCACTCTGCTAAAACCTGCGAATCAGTTAAATCATCAGGTCTAGGCAATAACTTGTTTATCTGATCGAATATTTTAGGATCTGAATACCGCAAGGAGTGTGAAGTGGCAAGTCAGTTTCACTGGAGGAGCGTGGTGGGAAGAATCTTGTTATTTTCAGCTGCACCATATTGGATTCTTTAATAATTTTAGGAAGGCATGTTTTAGGATTGTGTAGTTCGTAATTATGATCGAGGCATGATGAAGGTATAGCTGCATTATATGACAGACCAGGTTCCTTTGAAGCATCCATGATAAGAGTGAAAATACTCGCCAGCCAGGTGGCGGCGTGACATCAACGCACTTTGTGCGCTTCACGCAGAGTGCATGCGTTGCTGTTGTGCTACTGAAGCATGGTACAGGAGTTTATATCCCAGAAGCTGGAGGCAGTTAAAAGGGGCAGTCCAACTTCCGCAGTCACTGTCAAGGAAGGCTGGAATAGGTAGTCCAAAAGAACACAATTCGCATGGCAAGCACATCAAAAGCAGCGATCAACCAGCAACAAGTAGGACTGCTTCGGCGTGGAACAGGAGTTTATATCCCAGAAGCTGTAGGCAGTTCAAGGAGGCTGTCCAACGCCCACAGTCACCGTCAAGGAAAGCTGGGATATGTAGTCCAAAAGAACACAATTCGCATGGCAAGCACATCAAAAGCAGTGATCAACCAGCAACAAGTAGCAGACCTGTCACACCCTGGATGGACGCAAGTGCACCCATGGGCGGACAGGCATGGCAGAGCCGGATGAGGAAAGTTGCAGAAGGTAAGTGTTTTTGTAGTATGGTGAGCGGCTTGAGGAGGAATGCTTTGTGCAGGGAAGGGAAGCAGCATGCGAGAGGGTGGGAGTGGGGCGGGATTGCCTTCTTTTGGGGTCAGGGTTGCTGAACCCCTCTCCTCCCCCCTGCCCCACAGAATGTGATATTTCAACATTTTGAACACCACACAAAAGTGGCTGAAAGAAATTACAGGGTAATTCATAGAATCCAGCGCACAAGTAGCGCACGCGGCTGGCGCACAGCATGCGCCTGCGATAGTCTGCGCCAGGCACGTGCGCTAAAACTGATTTCCGCGCACAGCGTATTCATGGATTTCATGCTCCCAAACCAGCCGTGGCGCAGAGAATCGCAGCGAGCCTGCAGCAGCGCCAGTAACGCCCCCAAGAACGCCCTCGCGCAAGGAAAAGCCATCAAAAGCGCTAAATCATCGCTAAGGGCTGCGCTAACCCTGGACCACTTCACAGGGCAGGCAAACAAGGAAAGCAAAGCGGGCAATCTTCAAATCAGGAGTACGCGGGAAGTTCTACACGCGACTAGGCAGGGAACGTGAATTACAGGGGTTCGCGGGAATTATCACACGCGAACAGCCAGGGTGCGTGTATTACAGGGGTAGCGGGAAGTTCAACACGCGATTGGCCAGGGTACGTGTATTACAGGGGTACGCGTGAAGTAGAACACGCGATAGGCCAGGGAACGTGTATTACAGGGGTACGCGGGAATTATCACACGCAAACAGCCAGGGTGCGTGTATTACAGGGGTAGCGGGAAGTTCAACACGCAATTGGCCAGGGAACGTGTATTACAGGGGTACGCGTGAAGTAGAACACGCGATAGGCCAGGGAACGTGTATCACAGGGGTACGCGGGAATTATCACACGCGAACAGCCAGGGTGCGTGTATTACAGGGGTAGCGGGAAGTTCAACACGCGATTGGCCAGGGTACGTGTATTACAGGGGTGCGTGGGAATTATCACACGCGAATACGCTGGGTGGGCCCTCACAGGTGTACCCTGTACACCCTCCACGGCCCCTGCAGGCAGCCCACAAAACAGGGGACTACCCTGCACACCTGATCATGTCCCCCTGCACCCCCATCCACCAGGGGCACCCTCCACCAGGCCCCCACCCATGTCTCCCACCACCCCCACCCACCAGCACTGTGGGGCACGTGGCCAGCAGGCAGTCAGGCAGCAGCAGATGGCAGGTGGGAGCGTGCTCAGGGCTCTGGGGGACTGTAATTTGGCCTCCTGGCCAGGAGCGTGGTCTTTCGTGTTTGAACGCGTGGACAGCCTGATAGGGAGTGATTTTGCACGTGAAAACCCCACACTCAGCGAATCGCGCGAAAACCCGTCACCAGCATATGTGCGTCTATAGTTACCTGCACGGGCAGTGTCAAAGCGTGTGATTGGTGAAAATGGATCTACACGCAGGAGTGACAAAGCGTGTGATTGGTGAAAATGGATCTACACGCAGGAGTGACAAAGCGTGTGATTGGTGAAAAGTGAGCTACACGCAGGAGTGTCAAAGCGTGTGATTGGTGAAAAAGGATCCACACGCAGAAGTGACAAAGCGTGTGATTGGTGAACATGGGCCAAGCACGTACACGCCGTAAGTGACGCTGTACGTGTGGGCCTGTATATAAGGTAGTGTAGAACACCATTTCCCTGTACGTGCTTTTCGTGGAGAGCGAGTGGGTGAATTCTGTACTTCTTGTCGTTTCACACGCGATTTACTTCACGGCGTTTCCAGTTCGTACTCCCTGTTACCTCTGACAGCTTTTTCTCTTTTTCCTCTTGTACTGGTTTACCTGGGCCTGTTCCCTCAAACAGTGTCCCCTTCTACTGTTGTCCTGTCTCCTCAGACAGCGTACACATCTTCTTTTGGCGGGGGTGTTGCCAACCAAACGCGCTCATTTTTCACGCTCTTTTACCTGGCAGACGGTGAGTCACGCACGTATCTAACTTCTGTGCTTGCCCCGTGTGTAGCCTACCCCTTCAGAGGTCATTCTAGGCTGCGTGTGACATGCATACGTTCATTGTGTTACTGGATGCCACAGCGTAGTGCAGGGTTTTCCATCAGCACACGTGGTCTAGGAGGGGTATTGTGCACGTTCCTTAACTTTTCTGGGGTGCCTGTGCATTGCGTGACCCGTCATCTTTCCCCAGGGGTGTCATATAGCCTTGCCACTGCACTAGGGTACGAATACCATCTGGTACCCAACCCCTTTGACACCCAATTGCCCAGGACAATTGTGCACACCGACTCCCATACGCACAATAACATCAGTGCCATGGTTGGGAGGCGTGCAAGCCGTAAGGGTGGCAAAGGTGGCCGAGCCACACGTGGTGGCCGTGGAGGATCCACTAGGGGACGTGGTTGTGACTTGCAGGGTGCCCCTGTCCCCCCCAGTCTGGAGGACCAGTCAGGGACACCCATGCCCCCCCCCCCAGTTGAGGGTCATGTGGCTGATACCAACCCTGATCAGCCCTTGTCGGACCAGCCCATTGTGGCACCAGACCTGTCCGAGGGTGATCCCATCGCTGACATCCAGGTCAGCAGATCCACTGCACGTGCACCGGTGCACATTGGTGTCATCAGGGCACGCGCATCTATGCCAGATAGGTCATCTGCTGGCCCCCGTAGCCAGGGTGTGGCTCCATCCACCCCACCTCTCATACACCCTGCCAAGACTGTGTCGGTCCTAGTTCATGCACCTCAGATCAGGCCTGACCCCATCCCACTACCCCCAATGCCTGCACCTACTCCCATGCTGAGTGTGCAATCCCACACACCCAGTACTGAGTCCACCACGGCTCCTGCCCCTAGTGTCCACAGCGGCGTAGGACACTCTGGATCCCCACCCCCTTCCAAGCGCAAGAGGAAGAGTGCACGTCCGGCACAGGCTGATGCCCCAGGCACGGCTGCACAGTCCGGCCCATCAAGGAAGCCAAGCTTCACAGACGCCGAACTGAATGCACTTGTTCAGTATGTGTCAGATCATGATAGGGAAATGGTCATCGTTGCAGGGTCCAAGACCACACATGCCAGACGCCAGGCACACTGGCAGACCATTGCTGACAGAATAAGTGCCCTTGGAGTAGTGAGGCGCACAGCTAGTGATTGCCAGAAGCGGTGGAATGACCTTAAGCGCAGGGCAAAGGATAAGCTGGCCTCAAGTCATGCCGCAACCTTGGTGACTGTAGGTGGGTCCCCAGCACAGGAAATAGAACTCACACCACACGAGTCCGTAGCTGGATCCTACGTCACCGAGGGACAACTCCAAGGTGTGGGAGATCTCCCTGATTACGAGGCATCATCCGGTGAGTGCACATGCATGTGTGTATTATCCATGTGCATGGTGTGTGTGTGAAGCATTCATGTTGGGTGCCTGTCAAGGGGGTGTGTGGCAGAGTTGATAGTGGCACCCATGTGCCTCATCCAGTATGTTCAGTGCAACACCATCTGCCCACAGCACTATCCCAACTGGCAACAGTGCACATATGGCCCTACACCATGGAAGTTGCCCTTGAATTGTCATTTTGTCACTACATTGTTGCTCATATTCCCCTGTCTATTCATCTGATGTCTTACATACCATTCCTATACTTTCCCCCAGCCAATCAAGTTTCATCTTCACATGCCTGACATGCAATGATACCACATGCTAATGCGTCCTCTGTATATAAATGCCAACCAACATGCTGTCATACTGTGGATGTTGCCTTGACATCCACCTCCTACCTGTGTGCTTTGGTACCGTCTGGTTTCGAGCCCCATTCCCTCACACTCCATGCTGCTCTTCATGGTCTATCTTCCCTGACTTCTACAGTTCAGAACATCGTGCCCTACTCACGACACCTGCTTGCTAACAGTCAAATGAGGGCACCCTGCCCTCCAATGCGACCCACCCTATTGCTGACAAGTGCATCTGAGCCTCTTCAAAGCTAACTCTCACTGACATCTGCTCATACATGCCTTTGCCTGTCCCATAGACCCTTCACATGGTCCCTGTCCTCTCTCCTTGCTCCTCTTCCACCATCAATGGTGGGACCCGTTGGGGTGTACTCCTGGCATCCTTCCAATCCTCAGAGGCCACAATTGATGTGCATGGTAATGGGAGCATCTCAGTCCAAGGCCCTTAGGCCAACCTCATTCTCCTTGAGAAATGCTACCCACATCTCATCAACTTCCTTTCCTCTCCTGCTGTCCCCCCTCCTCTCTCCTCATCAATCCTGCACTGCCTCCCTGCACCCTCCCATGATCCTTCTCCGCCTCCCACTCCAACTCCTACACATGCTGCACCTCTGATCTCTAGCACTCCCCGTAAGTCCTCCAAGGCAGTCAACCTCCTCCACAATTACACTCCTTTCACTGCGGCTGCATCAGGCATTCCTCCGATATCTGTCACTTACATGAGGTTATGCACCTTGACATCCTTGGTCTCATGGAAACATGTCTGACGGCCAGCTCTGTCTGCATCCTTCACACACTCCTACCTGATGTTCAGGAGACCCTCTCCCTGGCCCGCCACTACTGTGCAGGGGGGGTGTGCCCTTGGCTTCCCTGAGGGTATTCCTGCCACTGTCACTCCTACTTAGACCTACTCCACTCTGGAATGGCTTGTGTGACGTCTCTCTCTACCACACCTTGACATTCACAAACTGTGCGTACTGTGTCTTGGAAAACTGGTCAAATGTACTACTTCCTTTCTGAGTGTCCTCACCTCTCCTCCTCACTCATGTCCCCAGACACAGAAATCCTCTTCCTTGGTGCTGTACGCATCCACCTGCATGCTTGTTGACCCCCCCACGTGACCTTTCTGTGACCTCAGCAACTCCCTCTCACCCTCTAGACTCCCGTCTGTCCCTACTCATTCTGCAGGGCACACTCTTGATGCTCTGATCTCATCTGACTTTCCCCTCTCCGTCCATCTCTGCACTCCTCTCTCCTGGAGTGATCACATTCTCCTCTCCTCCCAGCTCACCCTCACCACCCCACAGGCAAAGCCACCCTCACCACTGTCACACACCTTCTTGGTATTCCAACCCATGAAGTGTGTGTCAGTCGAGGCTCATGCTGCCAAGATCTCCCCCCCATCCAGCTCCCCCTTAGGCTCACTCCCATCCTGACAGGGCCCACTCCATGCTCCACTCTATGTCAGGTACACTGGATGTCTTTGCCACGGTCATGACCACCTGTCTGAAGCCCCATGCCAATGCAGAGTCCTGGCATGACTCGGATCTTGTGAACCCAGACCACAGGTGCCGGGTGGCAGAGAGGGAATGTCCTGCATCATGCTCATCCTCTGGCAAACTGGCCTGCCACATGCTCCAAAGGCAATAGCGCCTCACCCTTTTCACCAAGATGAGATCCCCAATCCAAGGGCACATATCTGCGGCATGTGACAACTCTGCAGGACACATAGAAATCTGCAAGGACCTTGCCGAGCCAGATGCAGTGTGTACCTCCCCTGTCCCCTCCGAGCCCACAGCACTGCATGATTGTCTCTGTACCCCTATAGGCCACCCCCCCCAGCACTTGTCTGCGCCTAACACCATCTGCCCTTGACGTTAAGTCCTACTTACCTTGTACAGCACTTCCAGCCGCCACTTCCCCTTGCACTTCATTGTGCCACCCACCCCTGCACTTGCGTGACATGAATGACACCAGCACCAGTAGGATTGTTGACTGGCATCCCCTTCTGCCCCACCACCCCTCAGTGCTCCGCTGTACCTTCATACATTTCTGGACCGGTGATTCACGAATGCTATATGATTCCTTTACAGGTGATGGGGAGGTGGAATCTCATTGTTTACTGCATTTTGTTGATGTAGACAAGGCACTGTGCATCGTGGCCAATTTGGACTAGCAGATCCATGTACAACATGTTAACTTATTGATGTGATGATGCAATGTCAGGACCAGAGTGGTTGAAATCCAAAAAAGTTGCCCTCCTCTCCCTCTTCACTTGGTGGCTATGTCACATGCCATGTGTGTGATGGCATGTGCCTTTGACATGGCAATCACCGGCCAATGTGTGATGGCAGTGCTAGGCAGCATGGTGAGCAGGCGTTGCTCTCCAATCTGTACATTGTATGCCCTGAGCCTCCCCTACAGACCCAGTGATGGTGAATGCATAGGAGGTCTCCCAGTCATGTGGGACATGTGTCGTAGAACTACTGCCTCTGTTGTTCATCAGCCCTTGTTGCATGCCATGGTGCTAATGCCTGTTTCCATTTTTCTCTTTCATGTCTTTGCAGGGGACGAAGCACTTGTTGATGCTGGGGATGTGGTGGTTGAGCCGTCCCAGGAGGGCAACCCGGGCCGACCTTCCACAAGTGAGGGACGTGGTGTGTTTGTGGGTGAAAACCCACAAGTGCTGCAGGTCGTGCTGTCGAGGGGTGTCTCTGGGGG
This sequence comes from Ambystoma mexicanum, assembly GCF_040938575.1. NCBI lineage: Eukaryota > Metazoa > Chordata > Amphibia > Caudata > Ambystomatidae > Ambystoma > Ambystoma mexicanum. The sequence continues at coordinate 783,239,995 of NC_090936.1, forward strand.
TTCCTCCCCCGAGCAGTATTCAGGTGTAGACTCGGAGGATGACACCTATGTGCAGTCGCAGGTGAGTGTTCTTGGGAGAGAATCTCCTCTGTCCGACCCACCTGCAGCCGGGCCATTGCCCTCAATGGGGATGTCAGTGTCGGCAGCTCAGCCTCCGGTGGTTACGGATGCAGGGCCACACCACACAATCTCTGATCCTGTTCCTGGGGCTGCAGATCAGAGAGGGAATGCAGTCCTGCAGCCTGAGGCCTTGCCGGCACAGCAAGGCGCAGTCCGCCTTGCCCCAGGCAGGTGTGGTGCCCGTCAACGTGGTGGCCGTATGCCACCTGGCAATACCGCTTGGGAGCAATCCATCTACGGTATGGCCAACCAACAGGCAGCATCATCCGAGATGATTGCACAGGCCATGGATAGGGTGGCCACTTCCATTGTCCCCCCAGAAAGGCTGATGGAGCGACTTGAGCAGGCTACAGAGTCCATCTGCCAGGCACACAGGGAGGATATGTTGGCGTCCAACATGGACAGGCGGGCGGCACTGGCGACTCTGCGGGAATCACTTTCCATGGAGTCCCAGCGCCACAGGGAAGGCCTGAGGGAAGAATTCCATCACCTCAGGTCGACCCTGTTAGAGCTTGAGGCTTCATCCCATAGAAGGACAGAGGAGCAGCTGGAGCGTCTGACACGGACGCTCTCGGCCGAGATGCAGGCAACTCGTGCGGAGGTCAGGTCATCCCGGAAGTTACTGCATGGGGACCTCCGCATGATTACAACCCAGAACCAGAACTACCAGACCCGCCTGCTTGCAGCCATGGAGGAGCAAACTCGTGCTTTGCGTGGGCTGCCTCCCATTGTCACACCATCTTCTGAGGCAGCTCCCCCACCTCCTGAGTCAGCTGCAGGGTCTGGCCAGAGCGATAGCGACTCATCTCCCACAACAGAGTAGCCGTGTGGGCCACGAGCCTATGGGGTGTTTTAGTTTCCCATGATCCACACAGGTGGATTGTGGCGTGCATCCTGTCCTCGGACCTCATAGGTGCCCCCCCCCCCCGCCGGCCCTTTCATGGCCATTTTTTCTCAATATTTTTTTTTCTTTTCCAAGAGTGTTGCCTTGTGTGGGTACCTGGGCATACACTGTATTGTGGCTGGGCACATGCAGGCTTGTCCTTAGTTTGGTTTCGATGCTTGGGTAGCAGACATCCACACCCCTCCTGCTTCCATTTCCATGGGCTTGCAAAGGGTGTGCCCAAGTGACAGCAAATTACACGGTGACATTGGACTCCCATGAGCTGTTGGCCAGTCCATAGTCAATACTGTGTAGACATTCATAGTGTACATTGTTGTTGCACCTAACTATGCATGATGGTTTGATATGTGCCTCTACTTACATATGTTGCTCATGTTTTGCAGGTATTTCACACAGTTCTTCACACGGGCATACTCTCTGGAGTCAGACTACATGTCGGTAGATGTGCACTGACACTTTTGCGTGGCGCCATCACTGTACATCTGGACGGTGAGGACATACCAGCAGAATCAGGTAATGAGACTACCATTGATTACATGCATTGTGTCTTGTTTGGGTGGGCTTCAGGGTGGGTTGGTGTGTAATTTGATTGAAATTACTCTTACACAGGTGTGTAGTAGTGGCTCCAGCACGGTTAGCTGTTCAAGTGCGGCTATGTACCATTTGGGGCACTGCTATTTGTGACACCGGTGTCATGTTGTGATGGCCAGTTTGTTTGCTCTCACATACCATGACATGGTGTCCTCAGTGGCGGGACTGTGAAGGGAATGGGTGACATGGCAATGTTGTCATGTAGTGAATCGCCTGTGGCAATGCATATTTGATTGATGGAGTTGTGTCTTTTCGTTGTGATGCATTGCTGGTGTATGTGTAGGTAGGGGTGCACACATAGTGACACTTCCATGTTAACAATCTCAGGCTGATGTGTATCTGACAGTTTATTGTCAAGTAATTTTGTGACATTGTCAGGTTGTGTCATCATTGATTGTCAGATGGTATGTGCCAGAGCAGTGTGCACTAGCCAGCACTGTGATTCCTAGGTGAAGAAGTTGGCCACCAGTTGCGTACGGGCTGCCTCCCCCCGTGCCCTTTCCCCTCCCATGCGCAGCGGGCGTGCATGTGGTTGTGGATGTGGGGGCACCACCATGTCCACGGGCAGGCCCCGGCGTGTTGCAACGTTGTGCAGGACACATGCTGCCACTATGATCCTGCACACTATTCGGGGAGCATATAACAGCTGCCCGCCAGAACGGTCAAGGGAGCGAAAGCGTGACTTCAGCACTCTGAATGTGCGCTCCACTATGCCCCGTGTTGCAATGTGGGCTGTGTTGTACCTTACCTCGGGTGGCGTGGTGGGGTTCCGGATTGGGGTCATCATGTGGGGGCTGATAGGGTAGGCACTGTCCCCTGCGGAGGTGGTGATGGGTATCATTAGTGGTGTTGTGTCATGACCCAGTATCTGACATGCATGCATGTGCAGTGGCATTCATGCTCACCAAGCAGCAATGTATCTCCATGCTGGCCAGCCTCTAGGTCCCGGCATAGGGTAGACATTCTGTAGATGAAGCTGTCGTGGGTGGACCCGGGATAGTTGGCATATACTGATGTGATTATTCCCTTGGCATTGCATACAACTTGCACGTTGATGGAATGCCAGTGCTTGCGGTTTCTATAGATGTGCTCTGTTGCCCTGGGTGGACGTAGAGCCACATGTGTGCAGTCAATTGCACCAAGCACTTTGGGGAATTGAGCCACACCATAGAATTCCTGGATGCACGTCCGCCTTTCTGCATGAGTCCTGGGGAGATATATGTGCCTGCGGACTGATGGCCGTGCAGTGATGATGTTCAAGACCTGGTGTAGGCAGCGTGACTGCGTGGCCTGTGACACACCACCCACTATGGCACTTGTCCGCTGAAAGGATCCAGTGGCCAAGAAGTGCAGTACATTCAGGACCTTCTGCAGGGGGCTGAGTGCTTGGGAGCACAGGGTGGGTGATGTGAGGTCATCCTCCCACTCACTGACCAGGTCCAGTATGATGTGTGCTGGAAACCTGTACCTCCCATACACCTGGTCATCAGGCATCCCGAATAGGCTGGTTCTGGGTGTGAATATTCTGGCCCTGACTCTCCTCCTCCTCCTCCTTTGGTAGCCCACTGCCACTGCTGCTAGGAACGGTATGTTCATCCTGGCATCTGGCTTGTTTATTGATAAGTGCGCAAATTAATGCCTTGCGCGTGTTCTAGGCGAGCGTGTGACCCTCGCACCCCTGGAATCTAGTTCCCACTCCAATAGCGTGTGGAAATTCCCACGCAGCAGGCATACAGGTGCGCTGACGTACTTGCGTGTGTAAGTGCCCGCGCACCCCTGAAATACACGTACATAGGCCAATGGCGTGTATGCGCACTTTCGGCCAATTACACGCGATGAAATACACGTACATAGGCCAATCGCGTGTACGCGCACTTTTGGCCAATTACACGCGATGTAATACACGTACATAGGCCAATCGCGTGTACGCGCACTTTTGGCCAATTACACGCGATGACACTCTGACGTGCAGTATTTCCACGTGTGCTCCGTCATCACGTGCTGAGTGGGGAACGCCCATGCGGATCACGTCAGACGCGCTTACGCAGTGAGGGACTCTGGTCCAATAGAATCGCGTATGCGTGCTGACGCACTTACGCGCTAAGGGCCTTTCCTCGGATTTCACGCTGACGTGCAGGAATTTCACGTGCCAAATCACTCCGTATCAAGCTGGCCACCCGAAAACACACGGAACACCACGCTCCTGCCCAGAAGGCCGAGTTACTGCCCCCCCAGTGCCCTGAGCAGCCTCCCACGTGCTATCTGCTGCTGCCTGCCTGCCTGCCTGCCTGCTGCCACCGTGCCCTGCCATTTGGTGCCTGCACATCAGCCATCTGCAGGGGTCCAGTTGCTGTGTCCACCCCTGCTGGAACTGAAGACTCCCAACTGGGATTACATCGCTCCACAGCCCAGCCCCAGGACCCAGTTGCCCACCCACACCTGCCTCTGGGGTTGCCATGTCGGGCACTTCCACATCTGGCACCAGTGGCAACCCCAGGCCAGAGGGGCAGAGGGGCACCAGCTTCACTGCCACCGAAGTTGGTGTCCTGGTGGAGCATGTCCTGGGGCAGTATGATGCCCTCTTTGGATCGTCCCGCGCCAGCAAGGAAGGACGGGAGAGGATCTGGGCCGACTGTGTGGTTGCCATCAACGCGGAGGGGGTGGCAACCCGCAACGTCCAGAAGATCAAGAAGCGCTGGGAGGACTTGAGGTCCAGGACCCTTGTGAAGGCCCGGCGCCTCGTGGAGGGGGGCCGGGGCCGCATGAGTTCCATCCAGAAGAGGGTCCTGGAACGCGTACGCCCAGCGCTCCACGCCCAGGTCCTTGAGAGGGAGGCCCGTCTGGAGTTGAGCGGTAAGTGTGCAAGCATTACTGTGTGAGACAGGGCATGTTGCGGTGTGCTGGTTCTATGATACTTGCCTGTATGTGTGCCATGGGCCATGTATGCATGTATGTGTGCAGGGACATCATGGTAATGCATGTGCGACCAGTGATGTGTGACCCACATGGTTGTTGCATGTGTTGAAATGCGGCATGGGGAGCCCTATGCAGATTTAGGACATGAGAGCATGCCAGTCTCTGTACCTGGACATGGATGGGGGTGAAGGATGGGTGCTGATGCCAGGTACATATATGGTAGCCATGTCTGTGTGCCTGACCTGCGTGTCTGTGACTTGTGCATGCCATGGATGCATGACACATGTGTGTGACAATGCACAGATTCAGTGACGCACCCAACTTACCCTTGTTTCGCCTGTGTTCGTAGTGTTTGGGGCCAGATGGATGTAACTGAGGTGAAGTGTGTGCATGTGATATGCATGAGCCATGATGCATGTGAGTTACATATCATTGAATGTTTCAAGAGTCAATTGGACATGCATGGAAATGTGCATGGCATGCACCATGCCTGTTACTGTGTGTGTTTTGCCTGGACTGACCCATGTGTTGTGGAGGGACATGATGGAAGTGTACTTTGACAGGGGTGCTCATCTGCTATTGCTTCCTGTCTAGGGGACCATTTTACAGTAGCCTGATGCTTGTGTCCTTTGTCTCCCTCTACGCAGCGGCTAGTGAAGAAGAGGGCGGAGACGGCGCTGTGGAGCAAGGCGGCGGGGATGCCCCCACGGCTGCAGCGGAAGGGGTGGGTGAGCCCCCACAGGGGCCTGCTACGGCGGAAGACGGTGAGGAGCCATCCAGGTTGGTGGTTTGCACAGAGGAGGAGGAGGCCGACACTGGTGCACACATGGGGCCTGGTGGGAGCATCCCTGCTGGTGCAAGTGGTGCAGTCCAGGGCCAGGGGCAGGAGGCAGCACAGGTCACCGTGGAGGTGCCTGTGCATGTCGCTGTCCCTGACCCTGTGAGTGCACCACCATGCACCAGCAGGGATGCCCCGTCCCAGGCCCGTCCGCAGGTAGAGGGGATGTCCATGTCAACTGACTCCCCTCCACCTGCGGCCGTGGGAACCCCTGGCCGCGTGGAGCAGGTCCTGATTGGGGTCGCGATGCGCACGGCTGTGATTCGTGATGCCGTGCGTGCTTCCCGGGAGGAGCACGCACGTCATCACGAAGTGCACCGTGCCGACGTGGCCCAATTGGGATCGGCCATGTTCGGGGGGTTCCTGCATGTGTTGGCCAATCTGACGGCCCTCTCCTCCTCTGTGCAGGCTATCCACCGGTCGTTCTCCTTGCCGTCTTCCGGCCCAGATGCCACCATGGCCCCCTGTGGACCTGCCCCGACCAATGCAGCCAGCTGGGTGGGGATCCCATCCCTGCCACAGTTGGGAGTCGGAGGTCCAGCAGGGGTGGACAACACAGCAAGTGGACCCCAGCAGATGGAAGATGTGCCGGCATCATCGGGCAGGGCACGTGCACGACGGCGTCGGTGGTTACCATCAGTCTGGATGCCGTCGTGCTGGCAGAGGCAGTGGCGTCGGAGGCAGCAGCGGGCTCGACGTGGGAGGCATCATGGCTCAGGGCCATCAAGATCAGAGGGGCAGGCATCGGCCGGAGGGCAGGGCAACCCTGGCATGGCGGTGTGTTCCGTGTGGGAGGAGTTTGGCCAGCGGATAGGTGCGGAGCGGCAGCGGGCGGAAGAGGAGCGGCTCGCCATGGCCAGGGCGGAGATCTCCATGCGTCGGGCATTGAGGCGGGCTGAGTGCCTCGAGGAGGCTCGCAGGGATTTTGGTGAGCACATGGGGTTGTCCCTGCGAGACCTCGGGGCCAGGACAGAGTCCCGCCTCCAGGACATTGACATGGAGTTCGAGGATGCCCTGGCCAGCATCACCAAGTGAGCCGCAGGACTAGCCCGCTGCCTTTGTATATAGTTTTTTAGTTAGTTAGTGCTAGGTTTCCTTTATTTATTTTTATTATTTTGGACCGCTCGGACAATGGCCACTTTTTTGTACATATTTTTTTTATTAGTTAGTATTAGGTTTCATTTGTGGTGTTGGGCTCATGGACCCTGGAACATTCCTGTATATATTGTTATTTTTTGGGAGATACATTTTTTTATTTTCTTATTGTTTACACCATGACGTAATGGTTTTTCTTTGATTTCCTACTACATGGTTTTGCTTTGGACAAATTCTATTGATTTTTTAATCCTTTGTTTTTTGGTTTATCATTTTTGTTCTCGGACATGGACCTTTTATTTACTTTGCCACATAGTTGTATGTTTTATTGGTTTACTTAATTTTTGTTTTTAATACATTTTTATATTATCTTACACTTGTGTTATTTTCTCTTTGGTTTCTTACATGTCATGATATGGGTTTTGACATTCACTTGCACCCATTGTGTATGTGTGTGTGACGGACATGTGTTCTTTTGCATACTTGCCTTTGGGGTTGTGTCATGTGATTGCATTCACTATGTGGGTGCATGCAATCCTTGCCTGGGTGTTTGTGCTGGGTATGCTGGCCATTACTGCCATGATTGTGTATCGTCAGGACCTGGGGCCAGGGGGACATGGGTGGGGGCCTGCTGGCAGGTTCCCCACAGTGCTGGGGATGGTGGGAGACATGGGAGGGGCCTGGTGGAGGGTGTCCCTGGTGGATGGGGGGTGGGGGTGGTGGGAGACATGGGTGGGGGCCTGGTGGAGGGTGTCCCTGGGGGGTGGGGGGTGGGGGTGGTGGGAGACATGGGTGGGGGCCTGGTGGAGGGTGTCCCTGGTGGATGGGGGGTGGGGGTGGTGGGAGACATGGGTGGGGGCCTGGTGGAGGGTGTCCCTGGGGGTGGGGGGTGGGGGTGTTGGGAGACATGGGTGGGGGCCTGTTGGAGGGTGTCCGTGGTGGATGGGGGGTGGGGGTGGTGGGAGACATGGGTTGGACATGGGTGGGGGCCTGCTGGCAGGTTCCCCACAGTGCTGGGGGTGGGGGTGGTGGGAGACATGGGTGGGGGCCTGGTGGAGGGTGTCCCTGGGGGGTGGGGGGTGGGGGGTGGGGGTGGTGGGAGACATGGGTGGGGGCCTGGTGGAGGGTGTCCCTGGTGGATGGGGGGTGGGGGTGGTGGGAGACATGGGTGGGGGCCTGGAGGAGGGTGTCCCTGGTGGATGGGGGGTGGGGGTGGTGGGAGACATGGGTGGGGGCCTGGTGGAGGGTGTCCCTGGGTGGTGGGGGGTGGGGGTGGTGGGAGACATGGGTGGGGGCCTGGTGGAGGGTGTCCCTGGTGGATGGGGGGTGGGGGTGGTGGGAGACATGGGTTGGACATGGGTGGGGGCCTGCTGGCAGGTTCCCCACAGTGCTGGGGGTGGGGGTGGTGGGAGACATGGGTGAGGGCCTGGTGGAGGGTGTCCCTGGTGGATGGGGGGTGGGGGTGGTGGGAGACATGGGTGGGGGCCTGGTGGAGGGTGTCCCTGGTGGATGGGGGGTGGGGGTGGTGGGAGACATGGGTGGGGGCCTGGTGGAGGGTGTCCCTGGTGGATGGGGGGTGGGGGTGGTGGGAGACATGGGTGGGGGCCTGGTGGAGGGTGTCCCTGGGGGGTGGGGGGTGGGGGTGGTGGGAGACATGGGTGGGGGCCTGGTGGAGGGTGTCCCTGGTGGATGAGGGGTGGGGGTGGTGGGAGACATGGGTTGGACATGGGTGGGGGCCTGCTGGCAGGTTCCCCACAGTGCTGGGGGTGGGGGTGGTGGGAGACATGGGTGGGGGCCTGGTGGAGGGTGTCCCTGGGGGGTGGGGGGTGGGGGTGGTGGGAGACATGGGTTGGACATGGGTGGGGGCCTGCTGGCAGGTTCCCCACAGTGCTGGGGGTGGGGGTGGTGGGAGACATGGGTGGGGGCCTGGTGGAGGGTGTCCCTGGGGGGTGGGGGGTGGGGGTGGTGGGAGACATGGGTGGGGGCCTGGTGGAGGGTGTCCCTGGTGGATGGGGGGTGGGGGTGGTGGGAGACATGGGTGGGGGCCTGGTGGAGGGTGTCCCTGGGGGTGGGGGGTGGGGGTGTTGGGAGACATGGGTGGGGGCCTGTTGGAGGGTGTCCCTGGTGGATGGGGGGTGGGGGTGGTGGGAGACATGGGTTGGACATGGGTGGGGGCCTGCTGGCAGGTTCCCCACAGTGCTGGGGGTGGGGGTGGTGGGAGACATGGGTGAGGGCCTGGTGGAGGGTGTCCCTGGTGGATGGGGGGTGGGGGTGGTGGGAGACATGGGTGGGGGCCTGGTGGAGGGTGTCCCTGGTGGATGGGGGGTGGGGGTGGTGGGAGACATGGGTGGGGGCCTGGTGGATGGTGTCCCTGGTGGATGGGGGGTGGGGGTGGTGGGAGACATGGGTGGGGGCCTGGTGGAGGGTGTCCCTGGGGGGTGGGGGGTGGGGGTGGTGGGAGACATGGGTGGGGGCCTGGTGGAGGGTGTCCCTGGTGGATGAGGGGTGGGGGTGGTGGGAGACATGGGTTGGACATGGGTGGGGGCCTGCTGGCAGGTTCCCCACAGTGCTGGGGGTGGGGGTGGTGGGAGACATGGGTGGGGGCCTGGTGGAGGGTGTCCCTGGGGGGTGGGGGGTGGGGGTGGTGGGAGACATGGGTTGGACATGGGTGGGGGCCTGCTGGCAGGTTCCCCACAGTGCTGGGGGTGGGGGTGGTGGGAGACATGGGTGGGGGCCTGGTGGAGGGTGTCCCTGGTGGATGGGGGTGGGGGTGGTGGGAGACATGGGTGGGGGCCTGGTGGAGGGTGTCCCTGGGGGGTGGGGGGTGGGGGTGGTGGGAGACATGGGTGGGGGCCTGGTGGAGGGTGTCCCTGGGGGGTGGGGGTGGTGGGAGACATGGGTTGGACATGGGTGGGGGCCTGCTGGCAGGTTCCCCACAGTGCTGGGGGTGGGGGTGGTGGGAGACATGGGTGGGGGCCTGGTGGAGGGTGTCCCTGGTGGATGGGGGGTGGGGGTGGTGGGAGACATGGGTTGGACATGGGTGGGGGCCTGCTGGCAGGTTCCCCACAGTGCTGGGGGTGGGGGTGGTGGGAGACATGGGTGGGGGCCTGGTGGAGGGTGCCCCTGGTGGATGGGGGGTGGGGGTGGTGGGAGACATGGGTTGGACATGGGTGGGGGCCTGCTGGCAGGTTCTCACAGTGCTGGGGGTGGGGGTGGTGGGAGACATGGGTGGGGGCCTGGTGGAGGGTGTCCCTGGTGGATGGGGGGTGGGGGTGGTGGGAGACATGAGCAGGTGTGCAGGGTAGTTCCCTGTGGTGTGTGCTGCCTGCAGGGGCCGTGGAGGGTGTACAGGTAATGCCTGGGAGCACACAGCCAATTCGCGTGTGGAACCTCCCGCGCACCCCTGAAATCCACGTACCCGGCCATATCGCGTGTGGAACTTCCCGCGCACCCCTGAAATCCACGTACCCGGCCATATCGCGTGTGCAACTTCCCGCGCACCCCTGCAATCCACGTACCCTGACTAATCGCGTGTGGAACTTCCCGCGCACCCCTGAAATCCACGTACCCGGACATATCGCGTGTGGAACTTCCCGCGCACCCCTGCAATCCACGTACCCTGACTAATCGCGTGTGGAACTTCCCGCGCACCCCTGAAATCCACGTACCCGGCCATATCGCGTGTGGAACTTCCCGCGCACCCCTGCAATCCACGTACCCTGACTAATCGCGTGTGGAACTTCCCGCGCACCCCTGAAATCCAGGTACCCGGCCATATCGCGTGTGGAACTTCCCGCGCACCCCTGCAATCCACGTACCCTGACTAATCGCGTGTGGAACTTCCCGCGCACCCCTGAAATCCACGTACCCGGACATATCGCGTGTGCAACTTCCCGCGCACCCCTGCAATCCACGTACCCTGACTAATCGCGTGTGGAACTTCCCGCGCACCCCTGAAATCCACGTACCCGGCCATATCGCGTGTGCAACTTCCCGTGCACCCCTGCAATCCACGTACCCTGACTAATCGCGTGTGGAACTTCCCGCGCACCCCTGAAATCCACGTACCCGGCCATATCGCGTGTGGAACTTCCCGCGCACCCCTGCAATCCACGTACCCTGACTAATCGCGTGTGGAACTTCCCGCGCACCCCTGAAATCCACGTACCCGGACATATCGCGTGTGCAACTTCCCGCGCACCCCTGCAATCCACGTACCCTGACTAATCGCGTGTGGAACTTCCCGCGCACCCCTGAAATCCACGTACCCGGCCATATCGCGTGTGCAACTTCCCGCGCACCCCGGTATACACGCACACGTTTATTTTTTCTCTCAGCGCGTGTCTGTGTTTGTGGGTACCCCTTTGTACGTCATTTGTCCTGGAGGGCCACAGTATTGGACATTGATCATGTCTGTATATAGGTGCTATTTGTTGGCGCACCTTTTAGCGCACATTTCTTGCAGGCGCAGAGACCGCTACCGCCTGCTTTCTTGTGGCGGTCGTGTTTGTGCCTGTTTGTGCCTGTGCGCTGCTTTGAGCGTGCGCTTTTTTGCCCTATTCTATTCCATGAATACGTGTTGTATGCGAGCGTGTGGGCGTTCCGCGCACTTGCCTCCTAAACTTTCCCCGTGCCGCCACATTCTTCCCCATTCCGAGTGTTGTGCCCCATTTTATTCCCCATTCCGGGTGTCCCGCCCTGTGTTCCGCCTACTTTAGAGCTGTGCGCTGCGCTCGGAGTGATAGCGCAGTGGCCGTGGCGCACAACGTTGGTTGACCTGTGCACCGGCCTGCGCCGCGCGCTTTTTCAGCGCACGTCCTCTGCTTTTCTTGCGCACGGACTTCCATGAATCGACGTGCGCTGGTTTCCCTGCGCTTTTCGCTAATTTTCGGCGCAGCGCACGTATTGGCCCCTCTGCGCCGGGATTTTCGGCGCACATTTATTCCATGAATCGGCCTGTTAGTCTTTTTTGTGTTTAGTCTTCAAAATGCGGAATTACTACAGAGAACTGACAAACCACCTACGATACCTTCCTTGGAAAGAGTGAATCAGTCCCCCCAAAGAAAACCCTGCCATGTGATTTAGCACTTAAAAAGAAAATAATAATCATAGTTTGGCGAAAGGCCAAGGGCTTGACCAAGACGTGCTCAAAAAGCCTGCAGGCAATACCATTGTGCTGGGGATGGTGTGGTGGTGCAATGCGTGTATTATGTTAATGAGCTTGATGTTAAATATATCAAGGATTCGAATAGCTGTGAATCCTTGAACTCCTCTGGAATCAATATCTTTATGAATCAATGCCAACAAGCAAACAGCGCAGAAAACCAACCTTGTTCTGTCTGTGCTGGTGATAAACTGGGGTTAGGGTTAACCTAGACCTGACGAAAAATAAAAAAAAAGGAATCGTCCAAAATGAGCGAGTTCAAAAGCACAAATGGGTGATTTGGCCACATTTCAGCTGTTCCAAAAAATTCAGAACGTCCTAAAAGTTCAACCAAATCATGCATTCGGTACTGGGAGCTGCAGGGTGTCCCTCACACCCTTGCTCACTATATTGTGAGTGTGGGTTGCAGGGGTGTCCCCCGCAGCCGATCCCAAAAAACAAAAAAAACAAAAGGACCCTGCACCAGAGGTTCCCGATCGGGGAAGTGAACAGGAACAGGCGTTGCAGGGACACAGCGAGTCGGAAGCAAGGTAAGTATGTGCCTGGGGGTGTGGGGGGTGGGGGTGTGGTATCTCTAGGGGGTGTGGGTGGGTCAGGGGCCAAGTCAGAAATATTCAGGGAAGTAAAGACCCACGGTTATTTCAGAAAAATAATCTTCGGTCTTTTCTTCCTTGAACATTTCTACCTTAGGCTTTTAACCCCAATCCGAAAAACAGACTGACATTATTATACGTTTCTAAACATATTGACAGGGTAATTCATAGAATTTCGCAGAAAAGTGTCGCAAGCGGCTGGCGCAGAGTGTCCGCGTGCGATTGTCTGCGCCAGGCACGTGCGCCAAAACCGATTTCCGCGCACAGCGTATTCATGGATTTTAGGTGCCCAAACCAGCCGTGGCGCAGAGTATTGCAGCGACCCTGCAGCAGCGCCAGTAACACCCCCAAGAACGCCCTCGCGCAAGGAAAAGCCATCAAAATCGCTAAATCATCGCAAAGGGCTGAGCTAACCCTGGACCAGTTGATAGGGCTGCCAAACAAGGAACGCAAAGCGGGTAACGTTCATATCAGGGGTACGCCGGAAGTTTTACATGGGATTAGCCAGGGTACGTGTATGACAGGGGTACGCGTGAAGTTAAACACGGGATTAGCCAGGGTACGTGTATTACAGGGGTACGTGGGAATTTTCACGCGCGATTTGGCTGGGTACGTGTATGACAGGGGTACCCGTGAAGTTTTACACGCGATTAGCCAGGGTACGTGTATTACAGAGGTGCGCGGGAATAATCACACGCGATTTGGCTGGGTACGTGTATTACAGGGGTGCGCGGGAATTATCACACGCGATTTGGCTGGGTACGTGTATTACAGGGGTGCGCGGGAATAATCACACGTGATTTGGCTGGGTGGGTCCTCACAGGTGCACCCTGTACACCCTCCACGGCCCCTGCAGGCATCCCACAAAACAGGGGACTACCCTGCACACCTGCTCATGTCTCCCACCCCCCACCCCCCCTAGCAGTGTGGGGCACCCTCCACCAGGCTCCCACTCATGTCTCCCACCCACCCCCACCCCCCAGCCACCATGGGCAGCCCCCACCAGGCCCCCACTCATGTCTCCCACCCACCCCCACCCCCCAGCCACCATGGGCAGCATCCACCAGGCCCCCACTCATGTCTCCCACCACCCCCACCCCCCCAGCAGTGTGGGGCACCCTCCACCAGGCCCCCACCCATGACTCCCACCACCCCCACCCCCAGCAGTGTGGGGCACCCTCCACCAGGCCCCCACTCATGTCTCCCACCGCCCCCCACCCCCCCAGCAGTGTGGGGCATCCCTCACCAGGCCCCACTCATGTCTCCCATCACCCCAACCCCCACCCCCCCCAGCAGTGTGGGGCACCCTCCACCAGGCCCCCACCCATGTCTCCCACCACCCCCACCCCCAGCCACCATGGGCAGCCCCCACCAGGCTCCCACCCATGTCTCCCACCACCCCCACCCCCCAGCCACCATGGGCATCCCCCACCAGGCCCCCACTCATGTCTCCCACCACCCCCACCCCCCCAGCAGTGTGGGGCACCCTCCACCAGGCCCCCACCCATGTCTCCCACCACCCCCACCCCCCAGCCACCATGGGCAGCCCCCACCAGGCTACCACCCATGTCTACCACCCCCCACCCCCCAGCCACCATGGGCAGCCCCCACCAGGCCCACACCCATGTCTCCCACCACCCCCACCCCCCAGCCACCATGGGCAGCCCCCCACCAGGCTCCCACCCATGTCTTCCACCCCCCCACCCCCCAGCCACCATGGGCAGCCTCCACCAGGCCCCCACTCGTGTCTCCGACCACCCCCACCCCCCTAGTAGTGTGGGGCACCCTAAACCAGGCCCCCACCCATGTCTCCCACCACCCCCACCCCCAGCCACCATGGGCAGCCCCCACCAGGCCCCCCACTCATGTCTCCCACCACCCCCACCCCCCCAGCAGTGTGGGGCACCCTCCACCCCCCAGCCACCATGGGCAGCCCCCACCAGGCCCCCACTCATGTCTCCCACCCACCCCCACCCCCCAGCCACCAGGGGCAGCCCCCACCAGGCTCCCACCCATGTCTCCCACCACCCCCACCCCCCAGCCACCATGGGCAGCCCCCACCAGGCCCCCACTCATGTCTCCCACCACCCCCACCCCCCCAGCAGTGTGGGGCACCCTCCACCAGGCCCCCACCCATGTCTCCCACCACCCCCACCCCCCAGCCACCATGGGCAGCCCCCACCAGGCCCCCACTCATGTCTCCCCACCCACCCCCACCCCCCAGCCACCAGGGGCAGCCCCCACCAGGCTCCCACCCATGTCTCCCACCACCCCCACCCCCCAGCCACCATGGGCAGCCCCCACCAGGCCCCCACTCATGTCTCCCACCACCCCCACCCCCCCAGCAGTGTGGGGCACCCTCCACCAGGCCACCACCCATGTCTCCCACCACCCCCACCCCCAGCCACCATGGGCAGCCCCCACCAGGCTCCCACCCATGTCTACCACCCCCCCACCCCCCAGCCACCATGGGCAGCCTCCACCAGGCCCCCACTAATGTCTCCCACCATCCCCACCCCCCCAGCAGTGTGGGGCACCCTCCACCAGGCCCCCACTCTCCACCAGGCCCCCACCCATGTCTCCCACCACCCCCACCCCCCAGCCACCATGGGGCAGCCCCCACCAGGCTCCCACCCATGTCTACCACCCCCCCACCCCCCAGCCACCATGGGCAGCCCCCACCAGGCCCCACTCATGTCTCCCACCCACCCCCACCCCCCCAGCAGTGTGGGGCACCCTCCACCAGGCCACCACCCATGTCTCCCACCACCCCCACCCCCCAGCCACCATGGGCAGCCCCCACCAGGCTCCCACCCATGTCATCCAACCCTCCCACCCCCCAGCCACCATGGGCAGCCTCCACCAGCCCCCCACTCATGTCTCCCACCACCCCCACCCCCCCAGCAGTGTGGGGCACCCTCCACCAGGCCCCCACCCATGTCTCCCACCACCCCCACCCCCCAGCCACCATGGGCAGCCCCCACCAGGCCCCCACTCATGTCCCCCACCACCCCCACCCCCCCAGCAGTGTGGGGCACTCTCCACCAGGCCACCACCCATGTCTCCCACCACCCCCACCCCCCAGCCACCATGAGCAGCCCCCACCAGGCTCCCACCCATGTCTCCCACCCCTCCACCCCCCAGCCACCATGGGCAGCCTCCACCAGGCCACCACCCATGTCTCCCACCACCCCAACCCCCCAGCCACCATGGGCAGCCCCCACCATGCTCCCACCCATGTCTCCCACCCCCCCACCCCCCAGCCACCATGGGCAGCCTCCACCAGGCCCCCACTCATGTCTCCCACCACCCCACCCCCCAGCAGTGTGGGGCACCCTCCACCAGACCCCCACCCATGTCTCCCACCACCCCCACCCCCCAGCCACCATGGGCAGCCCCCACCAGGCCCCCACTCATGTCTCCCACCACCCCCACCCCCCCAGCAGTGTGGGGCACCCTCCACCAGGCTCCCACCCATGTCTCCCACCACCCCCACCCCCAGCCACCATGGGCAGCCTCCACCAGGCCCCCACTCATGTCTCCCACCACCCCCACCCCCCCAGCAGTGTGGGGCACCCTCCACCAGGCCCCCACCCATGACTCCCACCACCCCCACCCCCCAGCAGTGTGGGGCATTCCCACCAGGCCCCCACTCATGTCTCCCACCACCCCACCCCCCAGGAGTGTGGGGCATCCCCCACCAGGCCCCCACTCATGTCTCCCACCACCCCCACCCCCCCCAGCAGTGTGGGGCACCCTCCACCAGGCCCCCACCCATGTCTCCCACCCACCCCCACCCCCCAGCCACCATGGGCAGCCCCCACCAGGCTCCCACCCATGTCTACTACCCCCCCACTCTCCAGCCACCATGGGCAGCCTCCACCAGTCCCCCACTCATGTCTCCCACCACCCCCACCCCCCCAGCAGTGTGGGGCAGCCTCCACCAGGCCCCCACTCATGTCCCCCTGCCCACAGGCCCTGACAATCCTCAAGCATGGGCCTCATGGCCAGCCACCACAGCCCAAAGACACAACCAAGTATTACATGCACCCATTATACTACTCCAATGGAAACAATGTAAATCAACACATGTGTCTCACACAAACACAATGGTTGCAAGTGAACCTGAAAACCCATATCATGACATGCATGAAAACAATGAGATGAAACCACACATTGAAGAATTAAAAAATTCAAATAATGTATTAATAACAACAGTAATGGCAATCAAAATTAAACAAAATACACAAGTAAAAAAAAAAAAAAAAAATTAAGCTGGCTTTCCCTTTTCAAATTAAAATCAATAAATGATAATCCCAAAAAAATTCTTCCAAAGTTCAAGCCCATAAAAATGAAATGAAGGGAAAAAAGAAATTGAAAAACATTGCTCCATGGGAAAAAATATTCATAGTAAAAAAAGTGTCCAAATCCAAAGTCCAACTATGTACAAAGTATTCAGGGTCCATCATCCCAACAGAAGAAATGAAACTAAAATGGAACTATATACAAAAGGTGGAATAGTGTCCGTCGACTCCAAATAAAAATAAACTATAAAGGAAACCTATCACTAAATAACTATATACAATGGCGGCGGGCCAGTCCAGCGGCTCACTTAGTGGTGTTCCGGGCCAGGGCATCATCAAACTCCTCGTCTATGTCCCGGAGGCGGTCCTGTTGCATGGCCCCGAGGGTCCGCAGGGACGCCGACATGTTCACCTCCAACTCCATGCAGATTGCCTCGAGGCACTCGGTTCGCCTCAGGGCCTTCCCCATGGAGTTCTCCGCCCTGACCATCGTGAGCCGCGCCTCTTCCGCCCGCCGCCGCTCCGCATCTATGGCGTGGCCCAACCGCTGCCACACGGAAGACACTTCCCGTCCAGGGTCCTCCTGCCCTCCGGCCGATGCCTGCCCCTCCGATGTAGAAGGCCCCGAGCTATCGTGGCTCCCACCAAAAGTCTCCTGCTGCTGCAGCTGCTGCTGTCCATGTGCCCTGTCCGATGGTGCCTGCACATCCTCCTCCAGCTGGGGTGCAGTCGTTGATGTGGCCACCCCTGCTGGACGTCCGACTCCCGACTGTGGCAGGGATCTGTTGTCCACCAGCCTGGCCGCACGGTCGGAGGCAGCTCCACAGGGCACCCAGGTGACACCTGGGTGGGAAGATAGCATGGAGGACGACTGGGGCATAGGGGGTTCCGTGGAGGAGGGGGTCGGAACAAGGTCCAGGAAACAGAGGAATCCAGCCCTGGTGAGCTGTCCCAGTGGGTCAACGCAGTCAACGAGCCATGCAAGAAGACGTGCAGACTCATCATGAAAAGACTGCAGGTCAGCTCGCATGGCCCGTTGACGCAACGCCACCCCACCCTGGACAGGCTCAACCTGGTGCAGGATAGCCACATCCGCAGGGAGAGGAAGGCCAGGTGTTGTAAGCCAATCCCCTCCCTGAGAACGGGTCTGGAGGTAGGCATCCCCGCTGGTACAAGATGATGCAGTGACAGGAGCAGGGACAGGATTGCACACAGGCTCCTCCGCGGCGGCCTGTGCTGCCTCCTGTCCCAGATCCTGCACTGTACCACTAGCACCAGTGGAATCCCCACCTCCGGACCCCGCCTCTGTCGCTTGCACGGCCTCCTCCTCCTCCAAACCCCCCACCAACCTGGATGACTCCGTGCCATCTTCCTCCGTTGAGCCCTGTGAGGTCCCAGCTGCCCCATCTGCTGCCGAGGAGTCCAACTCCAACCTCCACCTCTTGGAGCTCCCCTCGGCAGCTGCGGCCTGGGACACGGCACCGGACTCCTCACTCCCCGACGAGATCATAACCTGGGAGGGGATCCAGACTTTGCGTCTCTGGCTGGTGGTGCGACCCCTGCCGCTGTGCTCCACAGCACCTTCTCCGCCCTCTTCATCAGTTGACGCTGCAGACAGGGAGAAAGAAAACACAGGCATCAGGGCACTGTCCAATGGACTCATACACACATGACAGTCATACATGAGTGGCATTGGTAAACCTCAGACATGGCATCACAATCCCCAACACACATGTCATTTCAACTTGCACACATGAGCCATACCACATGCATATTGCAACAGCCCAGCACCATCCATTCACATACAACAGCATGAGCAGCCAAAGGTCATCCACACATCACATGCAACATAGGAAGTACACTACACATGCACACACACCACCAAACTTGCATGCATGTGTACACCTCCGCCAACTGTCGCAGTGTTCCGATCGACATCCATGTCACACCTGACAATCATTCCTCCACATCCTGTGCCATGCAAGCCCACACACACAAGCACCATCCATGTGTCACAGATGAGACCCCTCGCATGTGTCACCCTCACGGCCCTGTACACCCCCCCTACTTGCCCACATAAAAATACATGTTCAACCTGCACACTCCTGGCACACCACACGCACATCTTACAATCAGTATGCATGTACACTTACCGCTCGACTCCAGACGGGTCTGCCTCTCAATGACCTGGACGTGGAGCGCTGGGGATATGCGTTCCAGGACCCTCATCTGATCTTCCCACAAGTGGCCCCGGCGCCCCTTAGCATCCACTGCCTTCAGGAGGCGCCGGGCCTTGTTGAGGGTCCTGGACCTGAAGTCCTCCCAGCGCTTCCTGACATGTTTGTAGTCGCGGACTGCCACCTCCTCCGCGTTGATGGCAGTCACGATGTCCATCCAGATCCGAGTCCGTCCTTCCTTGTCGGCGCGCAACCTTCCGAAGAGGGCATCATACTGCCCCAGGACATGCTCCACCAGGACACCAACTTCGGTGGCAGTGAAGCTGGTGCCCCTCTGCCTCCTTGGCCGGGGGTTGCCACTGGTGACAGATGTTGCTGTGCCCGACATGGCAACCCCAGAGGCAGGAGTGGGTGGGCAACTGGGTCCTAGGGGCTGGGCTGTGGGGCGATGGAAAAGCAGTCGGGAGTCTTCGGTTCCAGCAGGGGTGGTCACAGCAACAGCACCCCTGGCTGATGTGCAGGCAGCAAATGGCAGGGCACGTGGGCAGCAGGCAGTCAGGCAGCAGCAGATGGCAGGTGGGAGCGTGCTCAGGGCTCTGGGGGGCAGTAATTCGGCCTTCTGGGCAGGAGCGTGGTCTTCCGTGTGTGAACGCGTGGCCAGCTTGATACGGAGTGATTTTGCACGTGAAAATCCAGCACGTCTGCGTGTAATTCGAGGAAAGGCCCTTAGCGCGTAAGCGCATCAGCACACGTCTGTACATTCATTGGCCCAAAGGCCACCAGCGTATGCGGGTCTATGAAGTCACGTGCACGTTGAATATGGCACACGTTTGAAATGTTGCGTGTTAAAAAAATGAAAGACACATCCGAGTGTCAAAGCGTGTAATTGGTGGAAATGGCCTTAGAGCGTACACGCGGAAGTGACAAAGCGTGTAATTGGTGGAAATGGCCCTACACGCGGAAGTGACAAAGCGTGTAATTGGTGGAAATGGCCCTACCCGCGGAAGTGACAAAGCGTGTAATTGGTGGAAATGGCCCTACACGCGGAAGTGACAAAGCGTGTAATTGGTGGAAATAGCGCGTACACGCGGAAGTGACAAAGCGGGTAATTGGTGGAAATGGCCCTAGCGCGTACACGCGGAACTGACGCTGGACGTGTGGGCCTGCATAAAAGGTACGTGTAGAACACCATTTCCTTGTACGTGCTTTTCGTGGAGAGCGAGTGGGTGAAATCTGTACTTCTTGTCGTTTCACATGCGATTTACTTCACAAGCGTTTCAAGTTCGTACTCCCTGTTACCTCTGACAGCTTTTTCTCTTTTTTCTCTTTTTCTGGTTTTCCTGGGCCTGTTCCCTCAAACAGCGTGCCCTTCTACTGTTGTCCTGTCTCCTCAGACAGCGTACAATTCTTCTTTTGGCAGGGGTGTTGCCAACCAAACGCGCTTCTATTTCACGCTCTTTTTCCTGGCAGACGGTGAGTCACACATCTGTGCTTGCCCCGTGTGTAGCCTACCCCTTCAGAGGTCATTCTAGGCTGCGTGTGACACGCATACGTTCATTCTTGTGTTACTGGGTGCCACAGCGTAGTGCAGGTTTTTTTTTTCCGCACACCTGTTCTAGGAGGGGTTGCGTGCACGTCATCTCCCTTTTTTGGGCTTCCTGTGCGTTGTGTGGCCCGTCATCTTTCCCCAGGGGTCACATTCAGCCTTGCTAGAGCACTAGGGTACAATTACCATCTGGTACCCAACCCCTTTGACCTCCAATTGCCCATGACAATAGTTTACAGCCACTCCCATATGCACATTAACATCAGTGCCATGGTTGGGAGGCGAGGAATCCGTAAGGGTGGCAAAGGTGGACGAGCCACAAGTGGTGGCCGTGGTGGATCCGGTAGGGGACGTGGTCATTACTTGCAGGGTGACCCTCTCCCCCCATGTGTGGAGGACCAGTCAAGGGCACCCATAATCCCCCCCCACCCCTGGTTTAGGCTGATGTGGCTGACACCATCCATGCTCAGCCCTTGTTGGACCAGCCCATTGTGGCACCAGACCTGGCTGACTCCATGGCTGACTTCCAGGTCAGCAGGCCTATGACACGTGCGCTGGTGCACGTTGATGTCAGGCCACGTGGATCAGGGGCAGCAAGGTCATCTGCTGCCCCAAGTAGGCAGGGTGGGGAGGCTGCAGGGGCAGCTGCGGCTCCATCCACCCCAGCTCTCACACACCCAGCCAGGACAGTGTCAGTCCTAGTCCATCCTGCTGACATTCCCCCTGACACCATTACACTTGAGCCAATGCCTGCACCAACTCCCATGCTGAGTGTGCAATCCCACACTCCTGATACAGAGTCCACCAGGGCTCCGCCCCTAGTGTCCAGAGCGGCGTAGGACACTCAGGATCACCACCACCTTCCAAGCGGAAGAGGAAGAGTGCTCGTCCGGCACAGGCTGATGCCTCAGACACGGCTACACAGTCCGGCCCGTCGAGGAAGCCCAGCTTCACGGATGCCGAACTGAATGCACTTGTCGAGTATGTGTCCGCACATGATAACTAGATGGTCATTGTTGCAGGATCCAAGACCACACCTGCACAATGCCAGGCACACTGGCAGACCGTTGCGGACATCGTAAGTGCCCTTGGAATCGTGAGGCGCACAGCCAATGATTGCTATAAGCGCTGGAATGACCTAAAGCGCAGGGCAAAGAATAAGCTGGCCTCAAGTCATGCCGCAACTCTAGTGACTGGAGGTGGGTCTCCAGTAGAAGACATGGAACTCACTCCACATGAGTCAGTCACTGGGACCTACGTCACGGAGGAACAGATCCAAGGCGTGGGAGATCTGCCTGATTATGAGGCATTGTCCGGTGAGTGCACATGCATGTATGTGTCATCCATGTGCATGGTGTTTGTGTGAGGGCTTCTGTTTGTGTGCCAGGTGAGGGTGTGTGCGCCTGAGTCGTTTGGGTCACCCATGTGCTTCATGCAATACATTCTGCGCAGCAGCATTTGGCCATAGCAGTATCCCTTCTGCCAACAGTAGACATCTAGCCCAACAGCACGCCAGTTGCCCTTGAAGTGTCACCTTGCCACAACATTGTTGCTTATTTTTCTCTGTTCATTCAGGCAGATTGTTTGCATTCCACCACTTTTACTAGGCATTTCTCAGTCCTCTAGTCATATGTCTGACATGGCTATGGTAAAGTGGAGTGACTTTGTTACCTGGATATCATTTGTTTAGACATGTCCCTGTGCAATCGTACCATTTCGGACTGGCAGCTCCAGGTGAAAAATCAGACCTGTTTGAATTAGAAAAGCTATTACATGAGGGAACTGGACTGAATGAATAAGTGCTGCCCTCCTCTCCATCTTCACTCAATAGCAATGCTACATGCCATCCGTGTGATGGCATGTGTATTTCACCTGGCAATCACAGGCCAATGTGTGATGCCACTGCCAGGCAACATGCAGAAAATGTGTTCATCTTCCATCTTGGTGTCATCAGTGTGTGCCATTTGCCTGCCCTTCATACGCAGTGAGGGTGCATGCATGGCAGGGTTTTAGTCATGTGGGACATGTGTCAATCAAGTACTGGTTCTGTTGCTTCTCAGCCCTCATTGTGTGCCATGGTGCTAATGCCTGTTTCCATTTGTTTGCTTTTATGTCTTTGCAGGGGAAGACGCACCTGATACTGCTGGGGTTGTGGAGATGGTGCAGACCCAGGAGGGGTCCGAGGGCCGACCGACCACCAGTGAGGGACGTGGTGTGGTGGTGGGTGAGAACCCACAACTGCTGCAGGTCGTGCTCTCAAGTGGTGTCTCTGGCTGCACCTCCCCCGAGCTGTACTCAGGTGTTGATTCGGATGATGAGACCTACGTGCCGTCGCAGGTGAGTGTTCCTGGGAGGGATTCTGTTCTGTCCCACCCACCTGCACCAGGGTCAGAACCCTCAATGGGGATGTCAGTGTTGGCAGCTACGCCTTTGGTGGTTACGGATGCAGGGTCACACTCCGCGACATCTGATCCTGTTCCTGGGCCAGCAGATCAGAGGGGGAATGCAGTCCTGCAGCCTCAGGCAGTGCCGGCACAGCAAGGCGCAGTTCACCATGCCCCAGACAGGTGCGGTGCCCACCGACGTGGTGGCTGTACGCCACCTGGAAATACCGCATGGGAGCAATCCATTTACGGTATGGCAACCCAACAGGCAGCATCATCAGAGATGATGGCTCAGGCCATGGATAGGGTGGCCACTTCCATTGTCCCCCCGAAAGGATGATGGAGCGACTACAGCAGCAGGCAACCGACTCCATCTGCCAGTCACACAGGGAGGACATGTTGGCGTCCAACAGGGACAGGCGGGCGGCACTGGCGACTCTGCAGGAAGCCATCTCCATAGAGTCCCAGGGCCACAGGGAAGCCTTGAGGCTGGAACTCCTTCACCTCAGGACGACTCTTGTTGAGCTTGAGGCTTCAACAAACCGAAGGACAGAAAGCAGCTGGAGCGTCTCACCCGTACGCTCTCAGCTGATATGCAGGCAACTAGGGCGGACGTCCGGGCATCCCGTGAGTTGTTGCATGGGGACCTCCGCACACTCATCCCCCAGAACGAGACCTACCACACCCGCATGCTTGCAGCCATGGAGGAACAGACTAGGGCCTTGCGTGGGCTGCCTCCCATAGTGCAACCACCTCCGGATGCAGCTGCACAGGGTGATAATAGCAACAGCAGTGATACTCCCACAATAGGGTAGCCATGTGGGCCATGAGCCCATGGAGGTGTAGGACACTCAGGACCTCCTGGGTGGCCTCCCCAACCTCCTGGGCCCATAAATGGCCATTTTTGATATTTTTTTTTATTATTATTTATTTATTTTTTTTGGGACAATGTGTTGCCTTGTGTGGCTCCCGTGGGCATACGCTGCATTGTGGCTGGGCACATGCAGGCTTGTCATGTATTTGGTTCAGATGCTTGGGTTTTTGTCACACACACCCCTCCTGCTTCCCGTTTCCATGGGCTTGCAAAGGGTGTGCCCAAGTGACATTGACGTACATGGTGACATTGGACTCCCACTACATGTGTGGGTAGTCTAGTCAATACTGTGTATACATTCCTAGTGCATATTGCTGTTGTGTTGTACACTGCATGTTGCATTGATGTGTAACTCATTATCCGTGTCTGCCTCCTAATTTGCAGGTCCTTTCCTCATGTCTACACAAGGCCCTCTACTTTGGAGATGGTTTCCATGTTAGCAGCAGTGCACCTACAACTCTACATGGCGGCAACACTGTACAGTTGGAAGTGGTGGGAGTGCAGGCATTTCCATGTGATGAGACTACTAATTCCTTACATTCGTAATGTCATGTTAATGGTAGTTTTGAGGGTCAGTAGCTGATAAGTGTTATTGCTAAATACCTGCTCAAGTGTGTTGTTGGTCCTGCATTACTGTGAGCATTTCAGGTGTCGCGAGTTTCAATTAGGGACACTGTACATTGTGACACTTGTGTCATGTTGTGGGGATTACTTTGTTTACCTGCACATAGCATGACATAGCACGGTGTGTCGTGTGGCGGTGCTGGGGATGGATTGGGTGACATGGCACTGTCCTCATGTTGCATTTTGCAAGTGGGTATTCATTTTAGCTGCATGAATGTGTTTTTCACGAAACTGCATTGGTGGTGTCTGTGTAGGTAGGGATGCACACATTGTAACACTTCCAGGTGAACAATCTCAGGCTGATATGGTTTTGATGGTTGATTCTCCAGACATTCAGGGTCAGTGTCAGGTTGAGTCATCATTGATTGTCAGATGGTATGTGAAGTAATTAGCCACTAGCTGTGTACGGGCTGCCTCCCCCGTGTCCTTTCCCCTCCCATGCGCAGCGGGCGTGCATGTGGTTGGGGATGTGGGGGCACCACCATGTCCACGGCCAGGCCCCGGCGTGTTGCAACGTTGTGCAGGACACATGCTGCCACTATGATCCTGCACACTACTGGGGGAGTGTATAACAGCTGCCCGCCAGAACGGTCAAGGGAGCGAAAGCGTGGCTTAAGCACTCCGAATGTGCGCTCCACTATGCCCCGGGTTGCAATGTGGGCTGTGTTATATCTTACCTCGGGTGGCGTGGTGGGGTTCCGAATTGGCGTCATCATGTGGGGGCTGAGAGGGTAGGCACTGTCCCCTGTGGAGGTGGTGATTGGTATCATTGGTGGGGTTGTGACCTTGCTCAGTATCTGACATGCATGCATGTGCAGTGGCATTCATACTCACCAAGCAGCCATGTATCGCCATGCCGCCCAGCTTCTATGTCCCGGCTTAGGGTGGACATTCGGTAAATGAAGCTGTCGTGGGTGGACCCGGGATAGTTGGCATATACTGAGGTGATGATTCCCTTGGCATTACATACTACCTGCACGTTGATGGAATGCCAGTGCTTGTGGTTCCTGTAGATGTGCTCAGATGCCCTGGGGGGACGTAGAGCCACATGGGTGCAGTCGATGGCACCTAGCACTTTCGGGAATCGTGCCACACCGTAAAAATCCAGGGCGGCAGCATGCCTTTCTGCAGGTGTTCTGGGCAGATATATGTGCCTGCGGACTGATGGGCATGCAGTGATGATGTTCAAGACCTGGTGTAGGCAGCGTAACTGAGTGGCCTGTGACACCCCACCCACTATGGCACTTGTCTGCTGAAATGATCCAGTGGCTAAGAAGTGCAGTACATTGAGGACCTTCTCCAGGGGGCTGAGTGCTTGGGAGCACAGGGTGGGTGATGTGAGGTCATCCTCCCATTCACTCACCAGGTCCAGTATTATGTGTGGTGGAAACCTGTACCTCCCATACACCTGGTCATCAGGCATCCCGAAAAGGCTGGTTCTGGGTGTGAATATTCTGGCCCTGACTATCCTCTTCCTCCTCCTTTGGTAGCCCACGGCCACTGCTGCTAGGAACGGTATATTCATCCTGGCGTCTGAGCTTGTTATTTTTTTGCGCGCAAATGTATGCGTCGCGGGTCGACGTATGCCTGCTTCCTACTAGCGTACGTGTTTCTTTGCGCTTGTTGCAGGCGAGCGTGTGAAACTTCCCGCGCACCCCTGAAATACAGTACCCAGGCCAATAGCGTGTAGAAATTCCCGCGCACCCCGGAATACACGTGCGCTGATGTACTCGCGTGTGAAACTTCCCGCGCACCCCTGAAATCCAGTACCCAGGCCAATAGCGTGTGGAAATTCCCACGCACCCCTGAAATACACTTACATAGGCCAATCGCGTGTACGCGCACTTTTGTCCAATTACACGCGATAACATTCTGACGTGCAGTCTTTCCACGTGTGCTCTGTCATCACGTGCTATGAGGGAAACACCCGTGCGGGTCACGTCACAGACGAGCTTACGCGCTGAGGGCCTTTGGCCCAATAGAATCGCGTATGCGTGCTGACGCGCTTACGCGCTAAGGGCCTTTCCTCGAATTTCACGCTGACGTGCAGGATTTTCACGTGCCAAATCACTCCGTATCAAGCTGGCCACACGAAAACACACGGAAGACCACGCTCCTGCCCAGAAGGCCAAATTACTGCCCCCCAGTGCCCAGAGCAGCCTCCCACGTGCCTTCTGCTGCTGCTGCCTGCTTGCCGGCCTGCCTGCTGCCACCATGCCCTGCCATTTGGTGCCTGCACATCAGCCATCTGCAGGGGTCCAGTTACTGTGTCCACCCCTGCTGGAACAGAAGACTCCCGACTGGGATAACATCGCTCCACAGCCCAGCCCCAGGACCCAGTTGCCCACCCACTCCTGCCTCTGGGGTTGCCATGTCGGGCACTTCCACATCTGGCACCAGTGGCAACCCCAGGCCAGAGGGGCAGAGGGGCACCAGCTTCACTGCCACCGAAGTTGGTGTCCTGGTGGAGCATATCCTGGGGCAGTATGATGCCCTCTTTGGATCGTCCCACGCCAGCAAGGAAGGACGGGAGAGGATCTGGGCCGACTGTGTGGTTGCCATCAACGCGGAGGGGGTGGCAACTCGCGACGTCCAGAAGATCAAGAAGCGCTGGGAGGACTTGAGGTCCAGGACCCTCGTGAAGGCCCGGCGCCTCGTGGAGAAGGGCCGGGGCCGCATGAGTTCCATCCAGATGAGGGTCCGGGAACACGTACGCCCAGCGCTCCACGCCCAGATCCTTGAGAGGGAGACCCGTCTGGAGTTGAGCGGTAAGTGGCCAAGCATTGCTGTGTGCGACAGGGCATGTTGCGGTGTGCTGGTTGTCTGATACTTGCTGTATGTGTGACATAGGCCATGTATGCATGTATGTGTGCAGGGACATCATGGTAATGCATGTGCGACCAGTGATGTGTGAAGCACATGGCTGTTGCATGTGTTTAAATGCGACATGGGGAGCCATATGCAGATTTTACACATGAGAGCATGCCAGTCTCTGTTCCTGGACCTGGGTGGGGGTGAGGGATGGGTGCTGATGCCAGGTACATATATGGTAGCCATGTCTGTGTGCCTGACCTGTGTGTCTGTGACTTGTGAATGCCATGGATGCATGACACATGTGTGTGACAATGCACAGATTCACTGATGCAGCCTAGTTTTCCTTGTATCCACTGTGTTTGGGGTGTATGAGGCCAGATGGATGTGACTGAGGTGAGGTGTGTGCATGTGATAGGCATGACCCATGATGCATGTGAGTTCCATATCATTGTATGTTTCAAGAGTCCATTGGACATGTATGGAAATGTCCATGGCATGCACCATGCCTGTTACTGTGTGTGTTTTGCTTGGACTGACCCATGTGTTGTGGAGGGACATGATGGAAGTGTACTTTGACAGTGGTACTCATCTGCTATTGCTTCCTGTCTAGGGGACCATTGAACAGTCCCCTGATGCTTGTGTTCTATGTCTCCCTCTACGCAGCGGCTAGTGAAGAAGAGGGCGGAGACGGTGCTGTGGAGCAAGGCGGCGGGGATGCCCCCACGGCTGCAGCGGAAGGGGTGGGTGAGCCCCCACAGGGGCCTGCTACGACGGAAGACGGTGAGACGCCATCCAGGTTGGTGGTTTCCACAGAGGAGTAGGAGGCCGCCACTGAGGCACACATGGGGCCTGAAGGGGCATCCCTGCTGGTGCAAGTGGTGCAGTCCAGGGGCAGGAGGCAGCACAGGTCACCGTGGAGGGGCCTGTGCATGTCGCTGTCCCTGACCCTGTGAGTGCACCACCATGCACCAGCAGGGATGCCCCATCCCAGGCCCGTCCGCAGGTAGAGGGGATGACCATGTCACCTGACTCCCCTCCACCTGCGGACGAGGGGACCCGTGTCCGTATGGAGAAGGTCCTGATTGGGGTCGCGATGCGCGCGGGTGCAATTCATGATGACATGCGTGCTTCCCGGGAGGAGCACGCACATCATCACGAAGAGCACCGTGCCGACGTGGCCCAATTGGGATCTTCCATGTTCGGGGGTTTCCTGCATGTGTCGGCCAATCTGGCGGCCCTCTCCTCCTCTGTGGAGGCTATACGCCGGTCGTTCTCCTTGCCGTCTTCCGGCCCAGATGCCACCAGGGCCCCCTGTGGACCTGCCCTGACCAATGCAGCCAGCTCGGTGGGGATCCCATCCCTGCCACAGTCGGGAGTCGGAGGTCCAGCAGGGGTGGACACCACAGCAACTGTACCCCAGCAGATGGAGGATGTGCCGGCATCATCAGGCAGGGCACGTGCACGACGGCGTGGGTGGATTCCATCAGCCTGGATGCCGTCGTGCTGGCAGAGGCAGTTGCGTCGGAGGCAGCAGCAGAGTCAACGTGGGAGGCATCATGGCTCAGGGCCATCAACATCGGAGGGGCAGGCATCGGCCGGAGGGCAGGAGGACCCAGGACAGGAAGTGTCTTCCATGTGGCTGCGGTTGGGCCAGCAGATAGGTGCGGAGCGGCGGCGGGCGGAAGAGGCGCGGCTCACGATGGTCAGGGAGGAGAACTCCATGCGGAGGGCACTGAGGCGGGCCGAGTGCCTCAAGGCAATCCGCAGGGGGTTGGAGGAGCAGATGGCGTCGTCCCTGCGGACCCTCGGGGCCATGGAACAGGACCGCCTCTGGGACATAGACGAGGAGTTTGATGATGCCCTGGCCTGGAACACCACGGAGTGAGCCGCTGGACTAGCCCGCCGCCTTTGTATATAGTTCTTTAGTTTTAGATTTCCTTTGTTTCTTCTTATGATTTGGAGTCGACGGACACTGCTCCACTTTTTGTATATAGTTGCATTTTAGTTAGGGTTTTTTGTAGGTTTCCTTTGTTCAGTTGGGCTCATGGACCCTTGGATGTTTTGTACATAGTTCTTCATTGGATTGTTTTATTTTTTTATTTTTTATTTATTCTCCATGGAGCAATGGTCTTTGCATTTATTTTTCTCTCTCGGATTGATTTTATTTTTAATGTGACTTTGGACAACATTTTTTTGGATTTGGATTTGTAGTTTTGATTTTTTTGGACGGACATGCAGCTTATCTTTTTTTCATTGCTATTGTAGTTTGTTTCATTTCATTTGCATTCAATTTTTTTTAATACAATTTTGTTTTCATACTTCACTGTGTGGTATCATCTCATTGGTTTCATGCATGTCATGTTGGGTGTTTTCCCATTCAATTGCAACCATTGTGTGTGACGGACATGGGTTAATTTGCTTTATGAACATTGGGGGTGTAACATGTAATTTCCATTTCCATGTGGGTGAATGGGTTACTTGGTAGGGCCTTTTGGCTGTGGAGGGTGACCATAACGCACATGATTGGGGATTGTGAGGACCTGGGTGCAGGGGGACATGAGTGGGGGCCTGGTGGAGGGTGCCCCTGCACTGCTGGGGGGTGGGGGTGGTGGGAGACATGGGTGGGGGCCTGGTGGAGGGTGCCCCACACTGCTGGGGGGTGGGGGTGGTGGGAGACATGAGTTTGACATGAGTGGGGGCCTGGTGGAGGGTGCCCCTGCACTGCTGGGGGGTGGGGGTGATAGGGGCCATGAGTGGGGGCCTGGTGGAGGGTGCCCCTGGATGCTGGGGGGTGGGGGTGGTGGGAGACATGAGTGGGGGCCTGGTGGAGGGTGCCCCTGCACTGCTGGGGGGTGGGGGTGGTGGGATACATGAGTGGGGGCCTGGTGGAGGCTGCCCATGCTGGCTGGGGGTGGGGGGGTGGTAGACATGGGTGGGAGCCTGGTGGGGGCTGCCCATGGTGGCTGGGGGGTGGGGGTGGTGGGAGACATGGGTGGGGGCCTGGTGGAGGGTGCCCCTACACTGCTGGGGGGTGGGGGTGGTGGGAGACATGAGTGGGGGCCTGGTGGTGCTCCCCCTGCACTGCTGGGGGGTGGGGGGTTGTGGGAGACATGAGTTGGACATGAGTGGGGGCCTGGTGGAGGGTGCCCCTGCACTGCTGGGGGGTGGGGGTGATAGGGGCCATGAGTGGGGGCCTGGTGGAGGGTGCTCCTGGATGCTGGGGGGTGGGGGTGGTGGGAGACATGAGTGGGGGCCTGGTGGAGGGTGCCCCTGCACTGCTGGGGGGTGGGGGTGGTGGGAGACATAAGTGGGGGCCTGGTGGAGGGTGCCCATGGTGGCTGGGGGGTGGGGGTGGTGGGAGACATGAGTGGGGGCCTGGTGGAGGCTGCACCTGCACTGCTGGGGGGTGGGGGTGGTGGGAGACATGAGTGGGGGCTTGGTGGTGCTGCCCCTGCACTGCTGGGGGGTGGGGGTGATAGGGGCCATAAGTGGGGGCCTGGTGGAGGGTTCCCCTGGATGCTGGGGGGTGGGGGTGCAGGGGGACATGAGTGGGGGCCTGTTGGAGGGTGCCCCTGGATGCTGGGGGGTGGGGGTGCAGGGGGACATGAGTGGGGGCCTGGTGGTGCTGCCCCTGGATGCTGGGGGGTGGGGGTGCTGGGTGACATGAGCAGGTGTGCAGGGTAGTCCCCTGTGGTGTCGGCTGCCTGCAGGGGCCGTGGAGGGTGTACAGGGAATACCTGGGAGCACACAGCCAAATCGCGTGTAGAATTTCCCCCGTACCCCTGAAATACACGTACCCAGCCAAATCGCGTGTGGAAATTCCCGCGCACGTACCTGGCCAAATCGCGTGTGGAACTTCCCGCGCACCCCTGAAATCCACGTACCCTGCCAAATCGCGTGTGAGACTTCCCGCGCACCCCTGAGATCCACGTACCCAGCCAAGTCGCGTGTGGAAATTCCCGCGCACGTACCCGGCCAAATCGCGTGTGGAACTTCCTGCGCACCCCTGAAATCCACATACCCTGCCAAATCGCATGTGAGACTTCCTGCGCACCCCTGAGATCCACGTACCCAGCCAAATCGCGTGTGAAAGTTCCCGCGCACCCCGGAATACACGCACACGTTATTTTTCGGTCAGCGGGTGTCCGTGTTTGTGGGTACCCCTTTGCACGTCATTTGTCCTGGAGGGCCACAGTATAGGACATTCATCATGGCTGTATGTAGGTGCTTTTTGTTGGTGCACCTTTTGGCACACATTTGTTACAGGCGCTGAGACGCTACCGCCTGCTTTCTTGTGGCGGTCGTGTTTGTGCCTGTGCGCTGGTTTGACCGTGCGCTTTTTTGCCCTATTCGATTCCATGAATACGTGTTGTAGGCGAGCGTGTGGGCGTTCCGCACACTTGCACCCTGTACTTCCCCCGTGACGCCCACATTTTGGCAAGTTGTTCCCCATTCCGAGTGTTACGCCCCGTGTTCCGCCTACTTTTGTTGTGTGCGCCACGCTATGTGCGATTTTCGCTGTGGCCTGTGCGATTTTCGCTGTGACCTGGCGCACGCCGTTAGATGGCCTGTGCGCCAACGTGCGCCGCGCACTTTTTTGGCACACATCCGATGGTTTTCTCACGCACGGCCTTCCATGAATCGATGTGCGCTGCTTTTCGTGCGATTTTCGCACTTGCACTGCGATTTTTGCTATTCCACTGCGAATCGCATGTTTTTGGCCACTTGCGCCGCGCTAATTATTCCATGAATCGGCCAGTATATTTCTACAGTTTGTGGGCAGATTGCACACAGGCATATTTTAGCAGGGTTTGGAGAAGCTTCCAGCAGGCTGTGGTAAATTTGAAATCCCATCAGCTCTGCCCATTAAATGTACTGTGTAGAGCTGGTGGAAGTCCAAAATGTTTGCTAAGTGCAGAGAAAAGGACATCACATATCATAATGCAAATGGTCTGGTGAAAGATGAAAAATTAAAGTCACTTCAATTGACATCAAGAAAGTTACATTACTAATGTATGCAGGTATATTATGCCGGGAAGCAGCGTTAGAAGATGGTAACAGCTGGTTGCAAGATGATTACAATCATAACGGTCATCAGCCCTCGCCATTGAATGTTTCCGGATAGGAAGTAGATGGGAATTAAAAAGGTTGCATCCTTTATCATTAGTCATCATTGTGGAGTTTTTGCAGAGTGTTCAGAGTGTTGGGAGAGCAGCAGGAGTCTCCCGTTTCTGTGGCTGAGCTGAGAGAGTCTGTCTTTGTTCTCTATTGTGCACCGAAACTTTAAAACACCCACTCCAGACGTGGAGTGTTGCAGAGTGTTTGCAGAGTGTTGGGAGAGCCACAGGAGTCTCCCATTTCTCTGGCTGAGCTGAGAGAGTCTGTCTTTGTTCGCTATTGTGAGTCTGTGAGGGGCAAGAAGAAAGTAGCATGAGATTTATGGAGCCTGTACAAGATCAAAGAGGACCACAACGCACCCATCCACAGGTACGTCTGAACTCCAAGACTCTCACCCCTGTCCTTCATCCATCCCAGTTGAAAGTCAGGGGACCACTCTAGACAGCCCCTCCTGTCCAAAAACAGCAACACAGACCCTACCATGTGCACTAGCCCCCCAGCTGGTACTACCAGAGCCTCCAGAGTTTGTAAAGCACCTACCCAAGTGCCGCAGGATATAATGCAGGACAGATTGGACTGCTCGAACTTGCTGGGTGAAACAGTAAACTCCTAGTTTAAGAAGCCAGGTAGCTTGGAAGACTCACAGGCTCTACAATTAAAACATCAAATTTCCACGGGCCGAAAGCCCGGACAATTAGTCAAAGGTCGCATAACAACAGCACACTTGTCAAGGTTCTTCGGCCAGACTAAACATGAACATACAGTTACACCCCTGTTTAAAAAGAGAAGCCACTCAATCTCTGACCTGGGGAAATTAAAAGGCACTTCAAACAGCCCGTTCAGCACTATGTTGCTGCTCTTACAATAAACACAAAAGGAAAGGAAAGGAAAACCTTGTGATTCTTATGGTGCCGACCTCTAATCTGGAAGTGACTGGGGCCCCCAGTAAAGTGTGGGGTGACCCGTCAGAGGAAGATCTCCTGAGCAGTGGAATCCTCACAAGCCCCCGTAAATTGGTGCCCACCTCAACATGACAGATGTGACTGAAAATCACTGTAATAATATTTCTATATAACCGTATGGAGTCATGGTCTCTAACCCTGAAATGGAAGGTTCAAATAATAACCTTCCAGACCGTTTAAAGGACCTACTAATGGAAGAAGTTATAACAACTTTGCAGTCACCAAAATCTGAAGCTGATACACACACACATGACTGCAATCCCTAAGAGAGTATAGAGAATCTCACAGGAGCTTGTGTGAACCTATATTCGCAGCTACTCAGGCAACCAGATACCTCGGAGAGTCTAATCGCAAAACAGAGATCTCCAAAGGGCCCCTACCAGGGATGATAACGGGAGAGTAATCCCCCCAGCCAGACCACAAAGAACACAATAGGGTCCTGGGCGGTACCTAGTGGACCCCAGGGTGCCTGTCATAATAAGAGAATCCCGCCTAAAGATGCTGGTGAGGCTGGCCTTAGAAAAGAAATTGCACAGTTGGCATTATGCCTATGCAAGCAAAGAACCACAAGGAGGGGAAAGCATATAAATAGAGATCCTAGAGAAGATCCCGATGCGGTGGACATTATACCTGCAAATAAATCAACACTTCTGGAGAGCGCAACGCCACCAAGACAGGCAGGAACTTCAAAAAACAAGTCAGTGCACAGAGGGCAGTCCCTTTCTGGGACTACCCAAGCTCTAGAGGTCCCACATAGGATAGAGTCCTCCAGCAATGATTCATCTACAGAAACAGAGTCCTCTGATGTATCTGACTTGGAGCAGGAGCGCAGGGTGTCACCTAAAAATAAAGAACAAAGAAGGCAAAAAAAAATCCAGATGCAATTGACAGAGGATCAAGACTGTCAGACCTCTTGGGCTGTGAACTTTCAGGCTTCTATCCTCTCAACAGTTAGTATAACTCTAGCCCCTTACCTCAAGCTGTATGAGAACCTGAACGAAAACTACAAGGATCAAACAACACTATTAGCACTGATGAATTCAAAGTTGATTTATGTGGAATCCTTAATATAATCCATCGGGGAAGAAAGGAAGAGAAAACGAGATTGAGGGAGTAATCCTAAAATCATTGATCAACTTGTTGCAAGACGTCAAGATAGGTAAGCATATTTTCTTTGCGTGGGTTAGGGAAATCACCTACAGGTCCAATATCCAAAAGACGGAAGATCTACATACTACTGCAAATGAGGAGGAAGAGGGTGTCGAAGAAGTCAGCAGTCCACCTTCCCTTAAAACTGTACAACCAATAGAACTGTCGGGGGTGGCACCTCCTAGGCTCAGATGGTAACAGGCATGAACCTGATTCTGACACAAGTGTATCTGCAAGACCTCAATTGAACGCAAATATGATTACCACTTGAAACAACAATGATCCAATTGCATAACGATATCAAAAAGAGTGGTAGGGTGCACAGTTCTAAAATCAGGGAGTATCGGGTGCAACCCAATTCGACCAATCTTTACAGAAATCCCTTTTCTATTTTGACCAAGCAAGAAACAAAGACCCTGGAGTCACTATAAGCGAACCTGTGAAACAATCCAAGAAATCGGAGCAAAGCCCTCCACCCTTAAAGGAGCCTAGCACCCTCTTACCCTTCCTCATCCTGTCAGAAAGAAGAATGACATTAAGGTCTCATACGGATCAAGATGTGGCTCTCCGTAAACAGGTAACAATTATGAGTGAACAACTCTCAAAGTCAAATTCGGATTTTTCTCTGCACATCGCAAGAAGACCTGGTGGAACAGACCCAGTAAAAGTTGAATGGACTCTAGGAGAGCAAACCATAGTCAAAGGAGTAGAGCTGACGCCAAGTGGGAGGTGAGATTAACAATCACCCTTCAGAGAATAGTAAGAGCAGCAGATGGTCTGATATTAAACAGATCCAACATAATGACTCTACTCCATCATGTCCCCGTCCCCTTTTGCTCCCCCTTGACTACATTAGTACCTACTTACTAGTCTTGGCACATAGGACCCTCTCGACTGTGCTTGCCCTCCACTGACTGTACATGCTCCTCTTTGGCCTATTTGACACTCCCCTTACTGTTTGGTCCCCTGTGCCTCTCATTACTATTACTGTTCTATCTTCACCCTTGGAATCAACACCTTTAACTTCTGTAAATCCCCATCACTCTTGTGCCCCCCCCCTTGTTCCTAGCACCACCACCTAGACTCAGCTGCCACCAATTTCCCTTGCTCGTCCCCAGGTCACCTCCTCCTCATCCTCAGTCACCCGAACACCAGTACAACAGTTGATGTCTCACTGCTGTGACTGCTAAATCGTAGCCCATTTGAAAACAGTTCATCTTGCCTCCTTCTCTGACCTACTATCATGGCCACCCAAAAAGGCCATGGGCCTCTTTACACGGAAGGTGGTAGCCATGGCGCTATTAGCGGCATGGCTACCCCCTTACCGCCGTCGGAGGCCGGGTTCCCGGAATAGGGACTTACCGGCCTACTCCGACCTTTGGGGGACCGGTAAATCCCCATTCCGGGAACCATTCCCCATTCCCGTTTGAGCCCCCATAGGGCTCAATGGGAATGGGGAAGGAGCAAATAACGGTACCGCAATTTGCGGTACCGTTATTTGCACTGAAGTCCCTCAGTGGGTCCTGTCCTTAACGTGTGGTCTGACCACACGTTAAGGATGGGACCCACTGAGGGACCTCGTAGTAGGGTGGTGGGGATTACCGGCACCGGTGCCCTTACCGGTGCCGGTAATCCCCTACCGCCTTTCATGTAATGAGACCCTATGTCTCAGTCTCACCATCACAGGTTCACAGAGCATGGGCTGAAAGTTCTGCTAGGAAGGCTAGTGAAGAAGGCACTGCACGTTACAGGTCCCGCCCACCAGACTTTGTCGACCCCCATCACAACACGATTGGGGAAATCATGATCAATCATGTGTATGATAGTGCCCCCAGATTCATCATGCCCAGTGCTGGCAGAACCTATCCTGGCATGTATGCAAGCTGGTTAGCACACACAAGACAGAGTGCTTGGATACAGGAATAGGTGAGTCTTTGCCAGAGTTGGAGCTGCAAATGTCATAGGAGCAGGCCATTAGTGTGATCAGCGTCAATGGCGTTGAAGGAAATATAACACTGTTGTTGAAGAGCAGCACACAGCATGCATGCAGTAGAGTAAGCCATGTTGCAATTTTCAAACTGTGTCAGGGTGAAAAATCAGTAGTGTTGGTGAAGTGTTTTAGTAATCTGCTATTGTTACAACAATTGGCAAAGACTAATGGTAACCACTATTTTTTTTTTTTTCATTAGTAATGGTTTTCCTATTTGCAGGCTCACTGACTCCTTCAGAGACTTCCTAAATTTCCCAACTCTCACCATGAGCTAATTTTCTGATGGGAACAGTTCCTGCAGTTGTTCTGCAGGAATTGTCTATACCAATTACACCCTATCTCACCTTTCCCTTCTACTTTACCTGCTCACCTCCCATCTTCGCTCTCTCTAACATTTCACTCCTCCTGTCTCATGCCTTCACACTATAGTAATAATAATTTGGCATTTATATAGCGCTACGAACCCTCAGGTATCTGAGCGTTGCTTATTATTACCCACAGTGTGTGGTGCTCATTTATCGACCTCGGAAGGATGAAAGGCTGAGTTTGGCCTTGCTGGGATTCGAACCTGCGTTAGCAAGCTCTGCACGGATATCAAAGCGAGCGCTCTACTCGCTGTGCCACTTGACCGGCATATGTAACTATGATGTTACTTCTCTCCTTACTCCTCTTTGCACTACCACTCTTCCACACTGATATTACTTTCACTCTGCTGCAACCCCCTCATCACTACTACTCTCCTCCAAGTACTACTACAACTCCCAATCACTACTCTCTCTTCCAATGACTGCTAGTTGTGAGAAACCTGAGAGTATTCTCACGCCTACTCCCCTGGATCCTCTGTGCAGGAGGCCTAGGAAAAGCAATCACACTTGGATTATGAACCTGGGGGTGGGGAAGCGATGTAGGATCACCTGGGTGCAGGGTCCTTGAGGATTGGGAGTGGGGAACCCTTGGGTGAGACATGGTATTCCCCTTCTCCTATGGACGACAAACCTAAACCTCCCCCAATTTTTATGTGCAATTATAAACAAGCTCCCCTAATTTTCCAACATGGGTCAGTTGACAGTACTAGGACGAAGAAGAGACAACTAGGAGTTATACACACCAACATGCAGCTACACCACTTTGGTACTGAGGCAAGGAAGAGGGACTCAGAGGAGTACCAATGCAAAGACCAGGTATGTTTTACTAATTAGCCTAACTGTGGTGAGGCAATTAAAAGAAAGGACTCACACCTGCAATGCCTTTACACAACACAGGGGTATAAAAAGAGGTGAGGTCCGACGTGGGAAGAGAAATGCTGATGGGGGCTGTGATGAGCCGTTCTGCAGCCTGGGATGCACACTGGGGACTGAAGACCCTGAGGGTCCATGTGAGTGTGACGTGGAAGCAAGAGCTCTGTGCTGCATAGGCAAGGCAGATGGAAGGAGACCAGAAGAGGGGCCGTCCTTCATCCCATCAAAGGTAGTGCTCATTCTCCTCGGCGCTTTAAGAGCCCGAGAGTGTCTGAGCGGTGGACAAAAACCCACTGGAAGGAAACTGCAAAGTCTGTGGCCAACACGCTACGGAAAAGGACTTAAAAATGAGCCGGTGAGTTTCCAAGGTAGAAAAACCTGGTGTTACTTCAATTTCGAGCCTTACAACGTCAACTGTTGTGGTTAAATGAAACAAGAGACTTGTACGATGTATCAGAGTGGACCTGTGTCTATATTTAAAGCAACAAGCACATTTTCAAATGTCTCTGAACGCTTTATTCTTAAGAAATTAAATTATTGTTGAACTGGTCACGTACCTTGGAGAAAAGAAGGAACATTATCGAAAGTTTTCAACTAAGGAAACTTAAATATTTACTGCATGTGACTATAAGGAAATGCCAATGGCTAAGAAAGATTAATGAGGCTAAAATTAAAGTCGGAGTGCATTGTTCTAAATTGAACTGAGTAAAATAAAAACACACAACGTTTGTCAATTATGAAATTATTGAAAACAAGTGCATATTGAATACCGAACTATATGAAAACCTAACAAGAAGTAAACAAATGCATATTGAATACCAAATTAAAGGGATATTTAACATTGAAGAAGACAAGCAAACACTGAGTGCTGACTATAATTGAGCAACCTGAGAGCACCGCATTGAACAAATAATTGAGCTTCATACGAACCCCATCAATCTTAAACTATAATTGAACAATATAAAATATAGGTTGCACAAAGAATTAACCTTGAATTGAACACATTAAAAGCTGAAGGAAGCCAAACATCAAACTTTAATGAGTGAATTTAAAGTGGCAAAAGAAAAAACTGATTGGAAAGGGGTGTGTGACACAGGGTGGTGGAGCAACAAGGCGACCAAGGAGAAGCCAGAGAAGCCCAAGAGTACACCCTAAGCCCAGAGGCCAAAAACGGAATAGAGTAAAGGTAACTTGGAGCACAGGAGCAAGTACCAAGGAACCTGTGTGAGACAGTGAAGTATTGGCGCTGTGAACCCTGAAACTTGAAGGACTACAAGTGTTGTCTTGGGAACAGAGTCTCAAGACCACTTTGTTTTGGATTTGTGTTACTTGAAACTTGGGGAAGGGAACCCCAGGATTGGTTCTGAACTATATTGCATGGACTTGGAAAAAGGTCAACTTTAAGCCTCTTTTCTATGGAACTTTCTTATGTTTGGGGAAGGGGAGCTGAGAGAAAGCTGTGAGCTGGAGGAATCTCAGGACTTAAAGTTAAACAATGTTTCTTTTGACTTTGGTGTCCCTACATGTTTGTTTGTTGTAGTTGTGAAGGCAAGGATAGGTTTTGGACATGGATGGACTACTAACTTGAACCTTTTGACTCAGACTTTCTTTAGTTTAATTCAGTTATGGAAATCCCACCTTAGCATAGTCCAAGTTAGGTTTTTAACATCCTGACATTTAAGTTAATATAAGTGTTTATTTTGAATTCTGAATCTGTCGACTCTGTTCTCCTGCATGATACCTTCACATAGTACTCTCAACCACTACTACTCTTCTCCAACTACCACAATTCCCCTCCAACCACTACTTCATCTCTTCCCTCCACTAATACTTATACACCCTCCATTCACCCGATACCAGCCTTTTCACAGTCATTCCTTACTCTACCCTCACTACACTTTTGTCTCACACTCACAAACCACTAACACTCCTGAACCAATACCTCATCTTTTTCAACACTTTCCTCCACAAACCGCTGCTGCTTCTCCCTCCTGCTTGACTCTTCGTCATCCCCCATCTCCACTGTTTACCTTACCCGCTGCACCTGCAACTTCCTGCTTCCTGCCTTCCCTTAAATCTGGCTCCCTTGTCTACTGATTAGTTCTGTCCCTATCAAATCTGAATGCCTCTCGCTGTCCCTGTCCCAGGAAGTGGATATGTATGGTAAACCTTTCAAAATGGGTTTAAGCACTGCCACTGGCTCTGTGGCTGTTTGTCACGTAACGGCGCATTACACAGTTCAAAGAAATCATTTGTGACCTTTGAATCCGTCTCGGTGATGGCCCTGGAAAGTTATTGCAATTGTCCCTGGTGGGCAAGTGGTCCATTTTCCCCAAGTGGTCCTCTACTGGGGCTGTGTTGCTTTTGGGGGTGCCCACATTCCTGCAGTGGCCTGCTCCATCTCTCCCTCTCTTACACCAAGTGGATTTCTGATAGCTCCTCCATACTCGGAAATGGTTTGGTAACTTTGTAACCTCATTAAGGTGAATGATGCATCTGATGCTGTTCTTCAGGTCACTGACACAGGTCACATCGGTTGGGTCTTCCCTCCTGGTGTCTGTAAGTAAAAGAGAAATACTGGCTAGCAACTGATTCCAGAGGCATGGACGGAACACAGGTTTGCATTTTCGCATTCAAGCACAAGAACAGTGCAGGGCTGTGGTCTCTCTCTGCTCTTACCAGAGGTATCATTAGTTTTGGACCCCAGTAGTCCCATCCTGACAAGGTCGGGGTACTGACTTTGTCACACTACCCTGGTACCAAATGCCGGAGACAAGACACAACCCTAGTGCAAGCTCGACAGAGGTGGGTCTGTACATGGTTCTGGGACAAAATTTACCATATGACAATAGCAAAGTGTCAAATAATTACCCCATGTATGCTAACATCGCTGATGTAGAATGGAAACAAACATCCCAGGTCTGACTGCATTTCTTTTGGGTCAGTTTTCGTATTCATAGGCATGAAAGAGTAGATCCACTATAGCCAACTAAAACATGAGGTCCATTCTCATGTACACTGTCGCCAGATACAGGCTGTCAATACACAACAATGTTACCCCAAGGGTGTGAATGCAACCACCCGCACAGTGCAGTTCCTGTGAAAACCTTGCGGATGCCCGATCACTTGCAAGGAGCCATGAGAGGTATGTGGAAGAAAAGTTGCAAAGGCAGTGAGAACCTCTTCAATGTTTCCACATCTGTGAATGGTACAAACCTCTGGACTAATACACCCAGTATCATGACACATTTTTAGCAATTAATCTAAAGGACTGTGTTGCATGGCGGAAGTACATCTTTGGCACATTGTAAATTGAAATGTGTTAAACGCCTCATGTCTTTTATGCTTGGTGTATCCCATATTGATGTACAGTAAGCATGTTTGGCTATGTGAAAAGTAGAAGCCTGAAATCTATATCCAGAATACCACAACAACTTTATAGGGCCAATTTCACCACATCTGTTGTGCATGTGGACAAGCATGGAAACAGGCCTACGCTTTGCATGTAGGCACACAAGCATTCCTGAACACTCCATAAACATTGGCAGTTTGCACGTGCTAAAATGCCCTCCTCTGCATTTATTCACATTTCTGAGATATAGTGGCTAATGAATATGTGAAACCTGCCAGATCCCTGTTTGAGACATTCGTTAACTACTCCATTTCAGAGGACCTGGTTATGGTTTCCATAATTATCTACTGTGGGAGATGTTTAGAATGGACTGACATTGAATCCACCTGCTATTACTTGGTGGATATGGACAATGTGCCCATATAAATCCCTTGGTGGACCTCAAATAGGTACATTCAGGTTGATGGAAAACCAGGCATATGGGGCAGATGGAAAGGCAGGAGCAGGCAGATGACAAAAAAAAGATAAACTAATGGACGCCACACCTCACATGAATCCTTGCTTGTGATTGTATGTGCTGTGTGGTGACAAGGGAAACTTAGAAGGGCCAGTTGAGTAGGTGGATGTGTGCAGAAACATCAAATGAATTACCTGCTTACTAAAAAAACTCTGGGCCTCATTGCAAGTGTTTCAGTCCGGAACTAAGGGTGCTGGTCGCACTGTACTGGCACCCTTTCTGGATCACCACACTCCATCTCTGCCTTCTGGCCCATTGCGCCCGGCAGGTCTGACCTGCCCGGCGCAACGGTCCTGAACAGCAAAGTTTTCACTGAAGCACCGGCACCATTAACAACAGTGCCAGTGCGTCTGTTAACCCATCCCCATAGAGTCCTAAGGCACTCCATGGGAATGGGGACTTACCAAATCCGCCCCCTGATGTCCCTCTCCACAGGGACTTGTAATGTCCCAGTGGCACCAGGAAGTCAGGCGGCGGATTCAGTGTTTCGAGGACAGCAGCAACCCGCTGGTAGCACCAGCGGTTTATCGCCGTCCTCATAATGAGTCCCTCTGTGTCTTGGAGGGCTGATGTGGCTTCAGAAAGCATCCCGCTCCATTGTCCACTCATTAATATGTCTGTAGATATTTCCTCACAACCCTCTCAACTTTTTTGCCTAAACCGAACCTACATTCTCGGTGCTTCCATATAGTGTGGAGGAGAAAGGGGAGATATTTGTACTCTAGCTGTAATGGAGGCATATCTGCTGAGGCAGGGGAACATTCTGGTGGTGGTGCACAACACCATTCCTGTGGAGCCGTTCCTACCAAATCCATGTACAGTGATTGCAGTACTCACTCCAGGGACAGTGTGGTCAGTCCCTAGTCAGGCACAAGAATTGACTATCCCCCTTCCTACTACTCCACCCATAGCTCCATTCTCTGTGGCTGACATTTTCTTGGCTGAATTAGTTGAGAGAGATTCAGCAATGGAGGCTGCCCAAATGTAGGTGGAGGAGAGTGTGAGGCACCTGATGAATGTCTCTTCCATCTTGGGGCCAATTATGGCTGAAGGTAATCTGTCCTTGGAGACGGTGCTGCACGAGTTATGAAGCGAGCCATGTTTAAGTGTGTAGAGATGGACTGACCTCGACCGGATGAAGTTGTTAATGATTTCCTCCCACCAGACAAGTCCATCAATGTGGTCCTTTTGATACTGAGGCTCTGTTGTGCCCCACCCATCATGGTCATGGCCTTTGCTACCAATTTGTGTGCTAGAATCATCATCTTCTTCATCGGGCAAGGGCACTTTCCAGCAGATAGCAGAGTTGTACAACAAGCAAAACTTGGCGACAATGAAGTCGTCCTTCATATATTGGTATATGAAACATGCGCCTTTCCTTTTTCCTTTTGCCTGGCTGTATTTGTGAGGGGGGCACACTTCACAT
Source organism: Ambystoma mexicanum (assembly GCF_040938575.1). Classification (NCBI taxonomy): domain Eukaryota; kingdom Metazoa; phylum Chordata; class Amphibia; order Caudata; family Ambystomatidae; genus Ambystoma; species Ambystoma mexicanum. The sequence continues at coordinate 783,282,691 of NC_090936.1, forward strand.
GTCTGCTCCCTTTCTAGCTTCACATGATAAATACGATTGGTTACTGACCGACATGAGTTCTTCATGTTTGTGTTCATGTTCTGCAATATTTTAAAAAATTGGTAACGTCAGGAAAATGCTATGGGAATCCATTGTCAATGGATTCTGATGTCATGATCAGTGGAAGCTATCTACACAACTTCCAATAAGGAGTGAATAGGTAGAGGCTGAATGCTACAATACTTATTCGTGTATCACTCATCACATGTCCACACGATTCTGGTAATGTTCCTATTTTTTTTTTTTTTAAGGAAACCATTTGTATTTCAGTGCATATGTTCAGCACCCCCTTGGTTAATATGTTCTCTTTCGTTTTAGGACACCCTGTGTATACAGTCTCCTGCAGTAATATCGTTATGTGGTTGAATCTAGAAAAACGGCACCTTTGTGTTTTTTAGCATGTAACCTGCTCATGGTAATTGTCTGCAGTAGTGCAGGAAAGACCAGTAGAATCAAGTATGTGTCTGTGAGCAGGGCAGGATTTCAATGTGAAGGCCATTGACTGGGTAGTGGTTTGGGATTTGGTGAGGGATACACTATATTACTTTTTTCTGTTGTTTCTTGTGGCATTCTTATATAATTGGGGATTTAGACCTATGTTTACATTGTAATGCAGCTAAGGGGTAGTACTGGTCACCATCTGAAAATTATGATATATGCCTTTATGGCCTATCCATAATTGGCATTGGGCCCAAAAGAAAGGCCTAACATCACAATACCCCTGGCTAAGGCACAGGAGGCCTTGCACCTCACCATGTAGGCAGGATTACTACAAGGGGCGCCAAGCCCCTCACCATACAGGTGTGATCTGGAAGGGGGCTACGAGGCTTTGAAGGGCGTAATGCCACATGATTTGCAATTCTGCTCACATGTCACCTACATACACCCAGCCCTTAGACATAAGAGCACCAGGGATCACAGCAAAGGGAATATGAGGTAAGGGCAAGGTTTTTATCTTTCCGCGTGAGGCAGTTAATTCTGCAAGCATCCATCTATAGACATGCCTTCCTCCTTTCTGCACATCAGAACCCTATTGTAGAGTAGAGTTGTACCCTCAATGGATGTGCATTCTGTATGCTCTGTATAATTACATCTTTCATCATGTGGTTGTCTATGGCCCTCCTCAGCCTCCCAGCATCATGGCATTGCCTCAGAATTCCACCAAATGCAATACTTAGTGGAGGCTGCCCATATCTGAGTGGAAACAAAGATCCCCTTCCTACACTAACTCTCTTATGATGCTTCCTTCTATTTCCTTGCTGGTATTATTTGCCATTTCCTCATCATTGTCTCACTGCTTATGGAGCCGGACTGCCTTGCCTCTCCCTCCTAATTTAGCTCCTCTTCTTATTGTGAGAAAAACACAGGTTTGGCAGAAAAAGTCACAAAACCACAGCGCTTGCATGAATAAATATTAAGAGTGCACATAGGCTGCAGGTGCCTGAGAGGTGTGGGAGTACTGCTGTTGTGGAAACAATTAGAGCACGGGCAATTCTCAGTTGCACTGCGGCCAAGAGTGCAATATAGGCATGTGTTGCAAATAATTGAAGAGAGATGTGGTTATAAGTCCGATGGATTTATTTGCAAAGTAGCCTGACATGTGTTTTGAGTCTAAACCGACTCTTCAACCTGCCATGCGGTACAACTTGGCCTTTGTGTGGTTTAGGGTAACAGGGTCAGTGGGGAAGTAAATGTGGTCATGCGTCCACCTCACCTTGGTGTTCAAAAACTGTGAGAAATGCTGGAGAAACCCAACTGGGAAACGGCCAGCACAAGAACCATGGTGTTCTTGAAAGTCCCTGCTTTACAGAAATGGTCTCATGTTAGAGTCGTAAACTAGGTGGAGAAAAGACATAATAGCCTGTCATCAATTTGTTCTACGAGGCAGCAGATGGTGGCCAAATCCAGGTGTTAGGTGGTGAGGATCTGCTGGTCCGGGAGGCCATGGGGGGGAAAGCCTGGGCCTGTATACCTCTGTGTGTAGAGTCTTCAGGATCTCCTACCCCTCGTCATGACCTGGGGTTGCTGTTGGTAGAGGGACAGGAGTGCTCAGGTGCAGGCTGATGAGCTGCTCGAGGCATGGCTGGGGTGCAGGCTGATGAGCTGCTTGAGGGGGTCTGCGACACAGATTGTTGTGCTGCCAGTGCGTGGGGGGTCTTGGATGCAAGCTGATGAGCTGCTTGAAGGGTGGGACTGGGGTTCAAGCAGGTGACCTGCCTGAATAGGATTGGGGAGATAGCTTATTAGCTTCTTGAAGGTGGCCTGAGGCACAGGCTGATGAGCTGAATGAGGGAGGCTGCTGAGTAATCTGACGATATGCTTAAGGGGTGCTGTGTTTCAGACTGAATAGAAATGGCCCTGGAGGGGACTGAGGTGCAGGCCACAGTTGTTGATACCTCCCCATCTGTTCCTGTTACAGAAAACTCTATGCTGAGGTTTACCAACATAGCTCTTGATATTTCCAAGTTTGGGGAAGTATTATATTTTTTTCCCTTTGATGTTCTACACCTATACCTTAATTTGTGTGTTTTCCCATATGTGGCTTGTAGTAGATGTTGCTGGGGGTAGGTGCTTATTGAGTTGATTAAAGACACCTGTGTTTATGGTGACTTGTGCAAACTAAAATAGCATGTGTTGTAGAGCAGGCGGTATTTGAAGGAACTAAAGTGGGTGGTAACTGCTATTATATGCTGAGGTTTGTTTTTAAGTGGTATTTGGAAGCATAGTATGAAGGTGTTAAAGGTGTTACCACATGACGGCTGTATGTGGCCTAGGAATATGAGCTTTACTGCTCCCATTACTGATAGTACCAATACTGATTTGCATAAGACTGGTTTTCTTCTGCATTGGCGTAGACAGAACAAATGACAGTGGTATGGGAGGATCCTAGAGCAATGTTATTGAAAACCTTCCACCCATTAGATGTATTGGGGTATACAATTAAATTGCAACATGTACCATCTCAATTTGGAGATTGGGAAATGAACCATCATTCATCCTAAAATCTCTCTTATTTTTTAAAAACAAACTGCTTGCATTGTATCCAGTGCTTTTTGTATATTTTTCATGCCAAAGGAAACATGTGCTCATGAAATGAAAACTGAATGTCAGACCAAGCTTTGTTGTAGGCGTTGGGGAACACATGTTTTGCAGGCAAAATATGCAAATTGTGTCTTATCGTGGCAGAAAATGAACTTCAACAAAATAGCAAAACTCGATTATGCACTGCTTTAGACTATTAGTAAGGCACGTATTTTTTTTAAAAAAAAAATACAAAATGTTATGGCACCAATTATAGAGAACATTTGTTTGCTAATTTAATTAAAGACACAATATTGTTATGGTTTTCAGAAACCGGTTTCTGGAATTCCACAAGCATGGCCGTTGTATGTATGTATGTCTGTATGTATGTATGTATTATGTATCTGTGTATGTATGCATGTATGTATATTATAAAGGGAAGCAATGCAGCACTACACAAAGTGATAAACCCTGGGGACTACAAGTGGGGTGCAGGTGTAGCCGATGTTTATTATGTTTATGTTTATTAGGTTTATATAGCGCTTTAATCCAAAGTGCTTTACAATATAACAACAAGGTACAATAATGGGAGAAGCATATCTACAATCATGATGCAAACCAGTGTAACAATATGTAGAACTGTTTCCTTAGATGGAGGAGGAGACGGAAGGGTGAGGAGGAAGGGAGGGGGGTAGCCAGGGAGGGGGAACAATAATTCAGTTGTCTGATTTAAATTCAACGGAGAAGAGAGGAAAGAAGGAAAGTCAAGAGGTGAGTGAAGAAGGAGGGCTTTCAAGGCAGTGCGGAAGGAGGAGTAGGTGGGGATGGAGCAGATAGAGAGAGGTAAGGAGTTCCAGTGTAGGCGGACCAAGCACTGAAAGGAACGGAAGCGGAAAGAGGCACATGGTGAAGGGGGTACAGTGAGTAAGAAGAGATCAGCGTACCGGAGAGAGCGGGAGGGAGTGTCGAATGAGAGGAGTGAGGAGAGGTAGGGGGGAGCAAGGTCATGGAGAGATTTGAAAGCCAGACAGAGGAATTGAATCTTAAGTTGGGAGAGGAAGGGGAACCAGCTAAGGGGGGAGAGTGAGGAGGAAATAGAGTCGCCAGGAACAAGGAGACAGAGAGTACGGAGGTAGGAGTGGTAGATGGATTTGAGGGGGGTCAGATAAGAGACAGGGAGTCCAAAGAGGAGAGAAGACCAGTAGAAGAGACGGGAGGCGATTAAGAGTTTAGAAGCGTGGAGGATGAGGGAGGATCGGATTTTATGAGTGTTGTCGAGATGGTGACGGCGGGCACGAGAGGTGAGAGAAATGTGGTGGGAGAAAGAAAGGGAGGAGTCGAAGTGGAGACCAAGATTGCGAGCATGTGCAGCGATGGGAAGTTAGATGGGGGAAAGTGGATTGAATGAGGAGGGGAAGGGGAAAGTGTGGTAGAAGGTAAGAAAAGGACTTCTGTCTTGTCATTATTGAGGGAGAGAAAGTGAGATGACATCCAGTTTTTAATAGCCGTAACGTAGGAAGATAAGGAGTGATGGAGATCTGCAGTGAAAGACGAGACGGAGAGAAAGACTTGGATGTCATCTGCATAGAAGTGGTGAGAAATGCCGAAAGAGGAGATAACAGGGGCGAGAAGGGAGGTATAAAGGGAGAAAAGAAAAGAGCCGAGTACAGAGCCTCGGGGAACACTGTAGTCCAAGCGGATGTTGGAGGAGGTGCGGCCGCCCCAGGAGATAGCATAAGAACAATTGGAGAGGTAAGAGGAGAGCCAGGAGAGGACAGAGCCTTTGAAGCCAAGGAGGAGAGAGTACTAAGGAGTAAGGGGTGATCGACGGTGTCAAAGGCAGCAGACAGGTCAATGAGGATGAGGATAGAGGATTGCTTAGCGTAGCAAGCAGTAAGGAGGGAATTGAGCACGTAAGTGAGAGCAGTCTCGGTGGAGTTGTCAAAACTGATATAATGTTGTTTCGTCCTCATTGTATATGTTGGCCTATGCCCAGTCGCTTTGCGAGGAAATCCGCATCGCAAGGTCGTGACCTTAAGTTAATCAAGCCTCCATTTTAGGTTAAAGCCGCCATTTTGGCTTGTCGTGCAAAGTCACCCTGTGGCCTAAAATGGCCGACCTGTGTTCTCTTGTTCTTACTTTAACCTCTTCAACCTCTGTAGGCGAGTTAATGTCCAACCTGCCTGCAGGCTACATGTTAGGGTCATGTAGACCTTGTCCTTTGTTGACCTCGGGATCAGGGGATTATTTGGATTGACGATGTTAACCTACAAGTATGCAAGAATGATAATGCTATTTAAAACATCATACGCGACACATCTGTTTTACCTGCATTGAAGCAAATGTGTAAAGAGTGTAAAGTTAAACCCAGAGAATAATAGTATTTGTTAGTAAATGTGTTAAGAAGTAAACCACATGCACGAGATATGTAAAATAGGAATGAACCTGGCGTGAACACTAGCCCAGTACATGATTAACTCGTAAGAGGCTGGACATCGTTACGAAGAAACTGTATAAATATGCTGATGTCCAGCTAGCAATTCCTGTTCACTGCTCACTTTGAAGCTGCTGGTGTTCTCTGTGGTGTACTGACGGCCAAATAGCTATTTTTGTAGTTTGTTTTGTAAACTGTTCAGTGTTGCAATAAAGATTCTGGGAATCTTTACAAGCCTGTGTTGGTCTATTTCTCTTTGCATTGTGTAAAAGCCTTAATATTGTATTTTCTGATTCCACAGATGGCGCCCGAATAGGGACCATCAAGATTGACTTTGTCTCGTTGAAGGTTGGCTCGGCTATCGGACCGCGATCGGACGGTGCCAACAAAAAGGCCCCGCTGGACGAGAAGCGAATTCCTCGACAGAACAGCATGATCCGATCCCTGAACGGTGAGCTGTAGCCCGAGACGACGTCTTGACGAGGGTCCATATATCGAGGTGGGTAAATTTGCTGAAATCACCAGACACGTGGGTCCTTAGATTGTCCTTAGTAACCCGATCGGGCCTCCCAGTCCTTTGGTCAGGTGAATCGTGACCCGATTCTTAATTTAACCCTGTCAATTTGAATTTGGCGCATTGTACTCGCTAGCACAATTATTTGACCAGGTAACACCAGAATTCTGATATGCCTGGGAAATTGTCTGCCTGCTTCAGAGCATTATTCCACAGCGACAGACAATCTTTGGAAGTTAGCCATCCCGCACCACAGGAGGGGTCGCCGGCATGTACTATGTACTGTAAGAAAGGCTTTGGTAGTATAGCATTTAATGATATTTGGCACAGACGGACCAGACCTAACCCTACGCTTCGGTGGCCAACCAATGGTAGCTTTGGAATCCCTCGGTTAGAATATTTAGAGTCTATATTGATAAAGAAACAGGCTAGACCTGCAGCATTTGATGCATTGCACAGTTGGAAAACAGAAGCTTTGCAGCAACAAAAGAGTAGAGAAAAACATATGCGTCGACATATGACGAATGCCGAAAAAGCACTGTTATATGATCAAAATAAACAATTGGAATCATTTAGGAACACGGACAGAGCGTTTCATTTAGGCATTCAGAAAATGTACCCTTCGAAAGATTTTCATACGTCCGATGAATTGATTAACAAACTTTTGCATGAACGAAGGATCGATGCCTCTGCGCCACCACCGTATGTCCCTCCTCCTGGTGCTTTGCCTCTTCCTGTCGTTATTTATCCTCCTATAGTCCCCCCGGTCCTTCCTATTGTTCTTCCTGTTGTTCGTCCAGTCGTCGCTCCTTTGTCTGCCCCCTTGCCTCCACCTTTTGACATTCAGAATGTGCCTACTCTTCCTCTTCCAAGTGATTCTGCATCGCTTGTAATAGACCAGGGAGCGGGATCAAGGGTTGTGACTCGTAATACTGTGTCCCCAGATAAAAGGAATGAATTGATTGCTTGGGCTAAACATTGTATGGAGAAGGGTGAACAAGCTGATGTTTTTTCCACACTCGAAAATCTAAAAAGTATTCCTGAGAAAAATGTTTTTATTGAAGGGTTAGGAATTAATTTAAGCCTAATGTGGAATAGATTAAACGATGTAGATCTCCCACAAGGGTTACATAATTTGAATACCTTAGCGTTGTCTAGGGATACTGCGGAGAAAGTATATGAGCATGTCAAGAGGATTTTTGTGTATAGGAAGGAGTTGGAAGAGTTACAGAATGAAGATGATAGTTTAGGCGCTATATTTTTACAGAAACGGTTTTCTCCTCGCCGTGAATTGATCAGTGAGGAAGCGCAAATTTGTACAAAGGATGCGATAAGATGGATTTCGGATATGTCGATAACTCCAGATGTAGTATATGACACGTATAGTCAGTGGGCCTCATTACGACCCTGGCGGAGGACCATGGTGCAATTTGCACCATGGTCCATGGCGCAGAGCTGCCAACTCCGCCATGGGGGTTGGCGGACTCACCGCCCCATTCCGACCTTGGCGGGGCGGTTAGTCCCCAATCCCCATTTACCCTTCCCCATTCCCATTTTTGCCCCATAGGGTATAATGGGAGTGGGGAAGGCGTTAATTACGCCACCATAGATTACGGTGGCGTAATTAACAAGAGCTCCCGTAGCGCCATGGATTTTTCCGCCCGGAAAATCCGGGCGTAAAAATCACCATGGCGCTACGGAAAGCCGTAATCTGGCGGAGAGGTACGCCATGCATTACGCTGGCGTAAACCCCTCTCCGCCAGGGTCGTAATGAGGGCCAGTATACGTTAGAAATGCAAAAGAAAGTGATACAGGTTATGGTGGAATACCTGCAGGATGAGTGTGTGAAAAGGAAGATTTGTTGTCCCGCAGAATTGTTGGGTGTTTATAAGAGAGCCTTTTTGATTGATACCTCTTCGACTGCCTTAGCGCTTGATTTGGCTTTGTTGCTAAGTAAGCGTTCGCAGCTACCTACTTCTCAGTTGCCTATGAGAGAGGTCCCTCCAACATTTGTCCCAAATGTTGAGATTGCGGCCGATGCTGCACGAGGTATAGTCGCTGTGGACATTCCTGCACATTATGTATCGCAGTTTGTTCACGTCACGTTCTCGAGACAGGAAGTGAACACCATAAAGCAATCTATTCCTGATATAAGAAAGAATCCAACAGGGTTCTATAAAGAAATAGAGTCAGTCTTACAATCATCGGTATTCACCTTAAGCAATATTGATTTATTATTTCCCGTACTCCTGCCAGTTGATTTGTGGAAACAGATTAGGACTGTAGATGATGTACCTGGGTTAGGAGATACATGGGACAATATGGTTAGGCTCGACAGAGAAAGACCAGCTGGCGAGAGACCGCCTCAAGTGATATTAACTTTGCCTGATAGGATTATTGTAAAATTAAAAACCATAGTTCCTGAAAAAAGAATTATTTGGGACAAGCTTACGGCCTGTGTCCAAGGAAAGTCTGAGGGTGCTACCGAGTTCTTCAATCGGTTCGAACAGGTATTTTCAGATTTCAGTGGACAAGACTTAGGCACAGAGTCAGGGAAAAGGCTGTTTGTCGACAAATTTGTACGTGGATTGCTGCCTGACATCCAGTTACAGATTATGTCCTCCGAAAGCGCTTGGCAGGCAAAGTCTCAATCAGATGTACTGCACATGGCTCAGTACTATGAAAATCATGTGCATAATGAAATGGAAAAACTTGAGAAAAAAAAAGGGTGACCTGAAAACAAAAGTACTATTACAACAGATTGTTAGAAGCCCTAGAGGGGGTAATACGCAATTTAGAGGTCAATACGTTCCACAGGGAAGTATGCCCCTGGCTCCGGTAACCATTAACCAGTGTGCCTCTTGTCGACAGGAAGGTCACTGGCGCACACAATGTTCGAGCTTGCAGCAAAGGTCATTTGGGAACATGGGTAGAAGATCCAGAGGTCGCCCTGGTGTAGGGGGCCCTGGTAGAGGCCAGTTTGCACCAGAATCACAGCAACCTTCTTCACAGGATAAACAAGTATCGAGTGTGGATAATAGAAACATTTTTTATCATCCTTCTGCCGCGTACCTCTCTGAACAACTTCCTTTTGATGACATTCTGTTTCGTTAGGATTGCCCGAAGCAGGATTTGGAACCAACGCCTATTCCCATTCATCAGAAAGGTCCTACGTTTAAATGGCGCTGGGATATAGGAAGCATCTATTTTTAGTAGATTTGGGAGCACAAAAGTGTTCCATTGACCATTCACGGGTTCCAAACATTCCCCTGTCAGGGCAATCCAATGTTTCCGTAGGGTTTTCAGGCACACCTGTAGTTTGTCCAGTCTCTTTGCCGGTACCGATAACAGTGGGTCCCTTCACGGAGCAGTGTCCATTTCTACTTACTACAAACTGTGGAGAGAATTTGCTGGGGTTAAATGTGTTGAAGGTATTGAATGCAGTAATACATTGCTCCCCGGACGCAGTTCGGTTAACAATTACACCTCAGCGATCACTCGCCTCTCAGTTCTTGACTCAACCTTTACCGCCAGAATTCAGTAACATTCCGGAATGCTTATGGGCAATTGATGATAATGATGTGGGCATTCTTCAAATTGAACCTGTTAAAATTATTCTGAAACATGGAGTAAACTGCCTCACATTCCACAATGTAACATCTCAGTTGAAGGTGAACAAGCTTTGAAATGTATAGTTTCTGACTTTATACATCGTGGAGTAATTGAGGAAATGACAGGTAGTTTGTGTAACAGCCCGATTTTGGCAGTATACAAAAAAGGTGATAATGCGATTCCTTTTCGGGTTATAATTGATTTGCATGCTATTAACACAATAGTGGCTACTCAATTTCCCATTGTACCTGATGTAACTATGATACTAACTATGATCCCGGCTTCTGCCACTCACTTTAGCGTTGTTGACCTCAAAAATGCGTTTTTCAGTATTCCTATACACAAGGATAGTAGGTATTTGTTTGCGTTTACCCTAGGTGGACGCTTGTTCACATTCACTCATGCACAACAAGGGTACACTGAGAGTCCAAGTATTTATAGTAGAGCATTGAAAGAGCAACTCGATACTCTCAAGTTGCCTACTACTTGCTATTTCTCATCCGTCCTTGATCCTGTTGCAAGCGCTTTGCTGAGATGTTTGAGAGCTGTCACTGCTGCTGCTGCGTCTGTAAAACAGAGCGAGGGAAAGGTCCTGGGTCATGCGTTAACCCTAATGGTACCTCACACTGTAGATGTTCTATTAAATAGAACTCAAACGTAACACCTTACTTCCGCACGATTGACAAGATACGAATTGATCTTGTTTGCTCCCCACATTCAAATTCAGAGGTGTTGTGTATTAAATCTGGCTGAACTTTTACCTGTCCCGCAAGATACTGTTGATGGTGACGAAACGTCACACGATTGCCTTTACACTACAGAACAAGAGACTAAAGGTAGAATCGATTTGAAAGATACGCCTTTGGATAGCCCACAAGGAGAGCTATTTTGTGATGGCTCCTGTTTCAAACTTCCGAATGGTACATCCACGGCTGCTTACGTCGTCACTACCTTAAGCACGATTGTGGAAACCAAAAGAATTATGCATAATTCCGCGCAGGCCGCAGAAATCATAGCATTAACTCGAGCTTGTGAACTTTCTGAAGGGCTTACAGTAAATATATATACCGACAGTCAGTATGACTTTGGGGCAGTTCACAACTTCGGTAGACTTTGGAAAGAACGAGGTTTCTTGACCTCACATGGCACAAAACGGCACTTTAATAGTGCGATTACTTCCAGCGCTCGCACTCCCTGTTCAGTTAGCCATTGTAAAATATACAGCACATCAGAAGGTTACAGATGATATAGGAAAAGGGAATGCTTTCGCTGATCAGATAGCTAAACAAACTGCCACTGATTTTAGTTCAGAAATGTATGTTGTAAGGGAAACTGTAAATGTCTGCAGCTTTGGTGAAAGTATTGATTCTGTAAAAGACATTCAAGCAGATGCTACTGTAGAGGAGACCAAGAAATGGGTCGAGGGTGCAGGGAGGTTGGATGGTGATGGGTGTTGGGTGGACAATGTTGAAGGAAAATGGTTACTCCCTGACGCCTATATTACAATGATGGTCATTATGGCTCATGGTCCGACACATGTCTGTGCGCGTAAATTGACTAAATGTTACACAGTGTATGGGCCAATGATAAAATCTTCAAAATTGCGGAGCACTTTGTCCAAGGGTGCATGGTCTGTTTGCAGCACAATGTAGGAAAATGTACCGCGACTCCTAGAGGAAGTTTCGCTCCACCTTCTGTTCCGTTTGAGGTCATCCACTTTGATTTTATTGAGATGGAACGTTGCAACAATCTTAAATACGTGTTGGTTGTCATTTGTGCATTTAGCAAGTGGGTTGAGGCCTTCCCTGTTAGAGATACAACTGACATAACCACGGCAAAAACTCTGTTGAAAGAGTTCTTTCCTAGGTTCAGGCTGCCGAGAGTCATCTGGCCGGATAATGGGCCACACTTTATCGCTGCTGTAATATGTGAAGGATTGCAGATTGATAAACGGTTCCATTCGGCCAGACATGCCCAAAGTGCCGGATTAGTGGAAAGGCATAACGGCATTATAAAGAACAAGCTCGCTAAGACGTGTGCTGGCACCAAGTTAAAATGGCCGGACGCCTTACCGATCATGTTGCTGTCGATGAGAACAACCCCTCAAACTAGGGGCCTCATTACACGGAAGGCGGTAAGGGTTAACGGTCACCGGTAATGGTACCAGTGACCGTTAACCCTTACCGCCTTACTACGTGGTCCCTTTGCAGGTAGGTACTTTAACGCCTGCTGTTTAGCAGGCGTTAAAAACCAACCTGCAAAGGGACCAGGTTGCTAATTACGGTACCGCAATTTGCGGCACCGTAATTAGCGCCTTCCCCATTCCGATAGAGCCCTATGGGGCAAAAATGGGAATGGGGAAGGGCAATGGGGGAAGGGGGAATTACCGCCCCGCCAACCTTGGAATAGGGCGGTAATTCCCCTTTCCACCAAGGCGGTGCCGGTATTTTACCGGCATGGACCAAGGTGCTAATAGCACCTTGGTCCTCCGCCTAGCGTGTAATGAGGCCCTAGGACTGGTCTCTTTCCCATCGAGGTAGTGATGGGGAGGCCTGCTAATATTTGGGGTATGCCAAAGAGTCGCTCATTGCGGGATGTAGAGAATGTGCTTCTTTCAGATTACTGTAACCAGTTGACTAATAATCTATTTTCAATTTATCACCAGGTGTGAGAGGCATTACCTATACTGTACGAGGGTCCCGGTCACAGTCTACGACCGGGGGACTGGATCCTCACGAAAGTTTTCGAAAGGTCGTCTTGCCTTGCACCTCGGTGGAGGGGTCCCTACCAGGTCCTGCTAGTCACCCAGACTGCGGTGTGGGTAGCAGGGCAGAAGAACTGGATACACGCAACACACACCAAACGGATCCCGTAGCCCTGCCATACGATACAGAAGACACAGAATCCCTTTCCAATGCTGTAACCAACGTGCCCGAAACAGCAACAACCGACAAGAGAGTATCGGAGCCCGTTCCAGAATTCGTAAGGCCAGACAAAATGGCCATCTTGTCTCTGCACTCTCCAAAAGTGGTACTTCCGGATCATCCATTTTCTGATACCATTTCCGTTCACTCGCCACCTCCAGTGGAAAGTGACGACACACTACTTTCTGATCCTTCAGCACCAGAAATTGTGAAATATAATTAACGTCCTAGAAGATAGACGTATGGCACGGCTTGACTGTGCAATTGGAGAAATCATTTGAGGGCTTGCCTTTTGGCCCGACTATACGAAAGGATTCTGTTGGCTAAGGGTTGTGGGAAAGACATTAAGAAGACGCGTGACTGGAGTCGCCAGCAAACGAACAATTGGTGTTTTTTCGATTGAAGACTACGATGCCTGCACCCACTACCGCTCGTACCGAACTTTTAGATGAATATGTGACTAGCAGAGACACTGAGCAAGTGTGTAAGGGGACCCCGAAAATGTATTGTTGCCTTTTTGTAATAATAACTGGGTTTTTAGTAACAACTGGTTTTGGGTTGTGGTACCTGGAGGAAGCATATCCGTTAGAGGACTTTTTACCTGTTGAAAATGTATCTGTTATACCCACTCCTTCAGTGCAATTGCATACATTGTCGCCTAGAGATTCTTTGCATAGACGGAACTATCAGAATAATACTCTTTTGTTAATAATGAATGCCACTCATGCAATTTTTAATAGGACCGACTGCTGGATCTGCTCGCATTTACCGCAACATGGGGATAAGGGGCTAGGTTGGTACATTTATGCTTTACCTTTGACAACTGCTTGTTATGCTTCTCTTAGAGCACTATTCTTTGGCCGTTGGAATGACAGCATCTCAGGGAACTTTAATGGTACAAATTTGAATATTTTTGTAAAACGTTTTTTGATGCCCCTTGGATGCTCGCTTTTTGCAAAAAGGAGTAAGCCAAACGTTGCTTCTGTTAGGCCCTCTGATAGATTGTCTCGTCCTTTTCAGTCTTTGATCTCTTTCAAAATGGCTTCTATAGGCAATAAGGATGCCATGCCTCCATCTTATTTTGTTAACCATAGCCCCGATTCAGTTTCCTTCTGCATACAGAGGAATGGAACACGGTCAATGGGTGATTTTAGAAGTTGCGCCAAGGTTGTGAATTCGACTAATGAGAACAGACCTCTGTATGTAGGTGAACCTGTCTATTTTGTTTGCGGTAATGTGGCATTTCCATGGTTGCCCTGGGATTGGCAAGGAACTTGCTATTTAGGGATTCTATTACCTGGGGTATTTATTGCCAGTACTGCAGAAATTTAGAAGACTCGTCCACGACGAGATGTAAAGCAGGATACTCCAGCGCAAACTCTAGGAGACATAATGAAATCCTTTGTGCCATTTTTTGGGCAAATTATGAATTCAGAAGATATCAGGGGACTAGCGAGAGTACTGGAGAGAACCATCAACCGGACCACTGACATACTCTATAATATGACGTTAGAACAGAAAGCGATAAGATTAGTAGCTCTTCAGAACCGGATGGCATTAGATGTCATTCTGGCTGAGCGTGGAGGAGTATGTAAATTAGTGGCGTCCGCTTGCTGTGTTTACATACCAGACTCCTATCCAACGATCTTTAGGGCGATCCAAAATCTACATGTTCTTAGATCGAAGTGCATGTTCCTGAGGGAAACTGGGAACTTAGTGCATGGTTTTGGGATCTCCTACGGTCATGGGGATGGAAGCTGCTTTCGGCCTTGCTGATTATCTTGGGTAGTTTACTGTTCCTTTGTTGTTGTATACAGTGTCTTCCTGGTATATGTTCGGTATTAGGGGGATGTCGCGCGCAAGCAACAGGTGTATTAGGGCATAAAATATACGCCCCAGATAAGGTTTCCTAGGAGTACGTGTCAAAAGAAACTCTAGTGTCTAACCTAATGGCAATAGATATGTCTGATAATGATTCGGGGTGTATAGACGTTGAAATGTGGAGTTAGTCGTAAAGTGATTGGAAGTAGTTTAGCGCTTGGCATAGGCCAAAAGGAGGGTTTGTCAAAACTGATATAATATTGTTTCGTCCTCATTGTATATGTTGGCCTATGCCCAGTCGCTTTGTGAGGAAATCCGCATCGCAAGGTCATGACCTTAAGTTAATGAAGCCTCCATTTTAGGTTAAAGCCGCCATTTTGGCTTGTCGTGCAAAGTCAACCTGTGGCCTAAAATGGCTGACCTGTGTTCTCTTGTTCTTACTTTAACCTCTTCAACCTCTGTAGGCGAGTTAATGTCCAACCTGCCTTCAGGCTACATGTTAGGGTCATGTAGACCTTGTCCTTTGTTGACCTCGGGATCAGGGGATTATTTGGATTGACGATGTTAACCTACAGGTGTACAAGAATGATAATGCTATTTAAAACATCATACGTGACACATCTGTTTGACCTGCATTGAAGCAAATGTGTGAAGAGTGTAAAGTTAAACCCAGAGAATAATAGTATTTGTTAGTAAATGTATTAAGAAGTAAACCACATGCACGAGATATGTAAATTAGGAATGAACCTGGCGCGAACCCTAGGCCAGTACATGATTAACTCGTAAGAGGCTGGACATTGTTACGAAGAAACTGTATAAATATGCTGATGTCCAGCTAGCAATTCCTGTTCACTGCTCACATTGAACCTGCTGGTGTTCTCTGTGGTGTGCTGACGGCCAAATAGCTATTTGTGTACTTTGTTTTGTAAACTTTTCAGTGTTGCAATAAAGATTCTGGGAATCTTTACAAGCCTGTGTTGGTGTATTTCTCTTTGCATGGTGTAAAAGCCTTAATATTGTATTTTCTGATTCCACAGAGTGTTTAGGGCGGAATCCAGAATGAGAGGGAGGAAGGAGAGAGTGAGTAGATACAAATGCTGAGAGTTGAGAGTAGGCTAGGCGCTCGAGAAGTTTAGAGAAGAAGGGGAGAAACGAGATTGGATGAAAGTTAGAAGTAAGAAGAGGGTTGGCAGAGGGTTTCTTCAGTATGGTAATGATAGTGGCATGTTTGAATGCTGGCGGGAAGGTGGCAGAGGAGAGACAGGTGTTGAAGAACGTAGTCAGGTAGGGAATGAGGAGGGGTAGATTTTAGTAATTAGGGAGGTGGGAAGGGGGTCAGAGGGGGCAGTAGTAGGGTGAGTTTTGGACAGGAGAAGAGAGACACAGGATGGAGTGATAGGAGAGAAGTTGGACATGCAGGCAAAGGGAGGGGAGAAGGAGGAGGGAGGAGAGTCATAGGAGGGGGATAGGAGAATATTTTGGTGTAGGGATAGAACTCTGGATGAGAAAAAGCTAGCAAAGTCAGAGGGAGAGAGAGGAGAGTTGGTAGAGGGATCAGGAGTAGGAGGGGAGAGGAGGCAAGAGAGGGTTTGGAAATTTCGACAGGGGTGAGAGACTTGTGAGTGGAGAAGGTTAGACTAGTAGAAGCATTTGGCTAATTTGAGGCAAGATTCATAGAGAGAGTGATATGAAAAATAGGAGGATTGGGTAGACAAAGATTGGGATTTGATCCAACGTCGTTGGAGGCAGTGGAGGAGACGATGCATGGACTGGAGGTGAGGGGAAAGCCAGGGTTGGGAAGGTTTTCAAGAAAGGTTGAAGGAAGTAAGAGGGCAGAGTTGATCGAGACTGGTGGAGATAGAGGAAGACAGTGAGGAGAGGGAATCATTGGCCAAAAAGAGGAGAAGTCAGAGAGAGGGGGAAGGAAGGGTGTGTAGGAGTTGAAGAAGAGGGAAGGGTTACATTTGTGGACATCACAACGAAAGAAGGGGGAAGGGAAGGGAGAAGGGGCGGACAGAGAGGAAGGGGGAGTAAGGGAAAAGAAGAGTAAGGCGTGGTCAGAGTGGTAGTTGGGAAGAGAAGAGACAGGTGAGGAGAAGTAGGTTAAGGTAAAGATGAGATTAAGAGTGGAGCCAGAGGAGTGGGTTGGAGGACTAGCAAGGGGAGAGAGGAGATAGGAGTCTAGTATGGTGAGGAGAGGGGCTGATTGAGAGGAGCTGTAGAGAGGAAGGTTGAAATCGCTGAGAACAGAGAGAGGGGTGAGGGAGGGGAGATGAGAGAGAGGAGATAGTCAAGGTCCTCATAAAAGGAAGAGAGGGGGTCAGGAGGTCTGTAAATAATTAAGAAGGAAATTACATGAGGGTAGGATAAAAGATTTGAAAATATATTCAAAAGAAGAGAAGGTAGGGAGCGATAGGGTGGGTGTAGGGGAAAGAAATTTAGGGTGGTGGGTGAGACCAATGCCGCTGCCATGACCAGAGGGGCGGCAGACATGGGAGAAAGAGCAAGAGGGGGTGGTGAGAGAAGCAGGGACAGTGGAATTGGTGAGGGAGATCCAAGTTTCCATGATGCAGAGGAAAGGGAGGTTGAGTCGGAAGAACATTTCGAGTGCCACAGCAGTCTTATTGCAGATGGATCTGGCATTCCAGTGTGCAATGTTAATGATGCTGGAGGGTAGATGAGGTTGGGACGAGGAGGGGAAGTGTGAGGAGGCAGGGGCGAGCGGGGGAGGGGGTAAATCATGGGGGCGGGCATGAGGAAGAGAGGAAGGAGGAGGGGGAGGAAGGTGGGATGAGAGAGGAGGGTGAATGAGGAGGGGAGGGGCAGACAGAGCGCATGACAAGAGGAAGATTGAGTATGGGCAGGTAGCTTCAGCAGCCGAGCGTCCCCAGATAAGTAATGTGCACAGCAGGAACCTCAGACAAGTAGTGTGCACAGCAGTATCAGGAGACGGATGAAGAGGCTAACAGGCCAGAGATGAGAGAGGTCCAAAAGAAGAGGGGTAGGTAGCCTCAGTAGCAGGGCTGGATGAGGCCAGGAAGGGGATGGGTGGTAGCCTCGGCAGCAGAGCGTCCCCAGACAATCCAGTGAGCACAGTGGGTTCAGGGAGAGATGAGGAAGGATGAGGCTAATTGGATGGGGTTGATTAGTGCCTGAGGAGGAGGAATGAGTAGCATTGGCAGCAGAGCATCCATAGACAGTGCAAAGAGCACAGATGGTTTTGGGGAGGGTGAGGAGAGTGTAAGGTTAATAGAGTGGGATGGCTGAAACTCTGTAGAGGGGGTGTGAGTAGCTTCGGCAGCAGAACGTCCATAAACAGTTAGGCGAGCAGCCAGTACTGGGCGGTGAGGTGAGCTGATCACGTGGAGACAGGTTGCTGCAGGCAGTCCAGTGGTGGTAGACAGAGTACATTGGAGGATCAGGAGTGGAGTGGACGTGGACGCTGCACCATCAGCCTTGGTCTTGAGGTATTGTCGCAGAACTTAAGTGTAGTAAGTTCTGGGTCAAGAAGGGTGAGGCCAAGAAGAGGAGTAGTGAGGTCAGCCAGGAGGAGTGCCTGAGTTACTGTAGGTAGATCAGTGGAGGAAGACAGATTGCAGTGGAAGATGGAAGCAGGGTGGGCATGGGCAGTCACTGGTCTAATGTAGTGTCACAGAGCTTGAGGACCCCGGACCCAGCTGAACAGTGAGGTCAGGAGTAGTGAGGTGAGCCAGGAGAATGGCCCAAGTTGATGATCTGGGCAGATGATCTGAGATGGTTAGCGAGAGTAGCAGAGGGAGAGAATGTGGTTGAGTGAAACGATCAGCAACTGAAGAGATGCTCTGGAGAGTTTGGGCTTCGGGTCCTTCAAAAGTGTAGGATGCAGGGAGCCAGCACCTATCCATGTTGGTAACTTGTTCCAGAGACTGGGCGCATTGTAAGAAAAGGCTTGTTTATTGTTATTTTCTCTTTTGCAGTTCTGTGTTTCCAGCCTGACAATGTTGTGGCTTTTGGTGGTGCACTGGCCTCCAAAGATGGTCAGTTTCCCGACCAAGTAAAGTGGTGTTTTGGTTGTTAATGCTTTGTAGTTGATCCAGACAGTCTTGAACATGCTGTGTTCTTTAAAGGGTAGTCATTACAACTTCTTGTGGATCTCGGTGATGTTTTCAAATGTTCTTAGTCCTCTGATGAGGTGTACTGTGGTACGCTGCTACGCTATACAACTTTCAGAGCATCCAAGGTGGCATTTGGGACTTCCAGGTGTAGGATGTAGGTGTAAGTAGGGAGGTTACTCTTTTGGCAAGGTACAACCACTGCCGATCTTACTAATGCTTTGTGATCTCATTCAAGGTGTGTGGTCCCATGAATTGCATTGGTATTGGTTCAGATGGCCTCCTTCAGTTTGGTTTGGAGATGTGCTAGGGTTTGGGACATCTTGGACCCAAAGAGTCAGAGATTCTCTTTTACGCTGCTGTTCACTAGAACTCAAAGCTTGTCTTCATTGAAATGTATTTTTCCCACCTTTAAACTATGGTCCAAGTGGATGGCTGATTGAGTGTGGACATAAAGTCTATCTGCAGGTTGTTATGTTCTAGACCACAGGTCTTCACCACAGGAGTGAGGTTGGTGGAAACTGGGCAGGATACTATTTGAAGGGGTCAGTGACAGGAAGCAGGCAGTGCAGAGGCACAGCAGTATGCACCAGATGGTATGCAGAGAGGTGCATGGCCTGTGGTGGGGGTGCAAACAAATGGTGGTACATAAATGTGATTTAATTTCAGACGCAAGTCCTTTTGGGGGGCCAGTTCTTGGAGCCTTCAGAGCTCCACTTGAATCCTTTTCAAGTTAAAATGGTTTTGGGGTTGGTCATGGCTCTTGGGTTTGTGTTTTGGATGGAAGTGGAAATACATATAGATGGATTTTACTCTTAGAGTATTTTTTCTCCATTTTAGGTGCACTTTGCATACAGAAAAGTGGCATTTATCAATGTTTTGCATACACTATCCGTATCATTTGTTAACAAAGTAGAATCACCCAAAAATAGAACATTCACCATATCTCAAAACTGAAGTGGAAACATATGTTCTATTCTAAAGAGATTATCATGTTTCAGTGATAATGGCCCTGTAGATATGCGTAGGTTGGCTTTCCAATAGGGAGAACAGTATTGGGTGGCTTAGGACTTTGGTGCAGTTCGACGAATCGGCACAAAACATTGTAAATTAGTTACAACACGATCTGCTGGACGGATTTGTACCAAACTTCCGACCGCAGAGCTTGTCCCGAAAGAGCCCTTTTGCAAATTTGGTGTTAGTCCACCCAGCTTGGTTTTTTCAAATGTGGAAAGAAAAGGTAAACAAAATGATTAGTGATATCTCTGTATGGTCTGCAGACTCACTTCCTGATTCTGTGTCCACGGACACCCCTGGGCCAATCAAGGAGCAGCATAATGTCCTCAGACATCAAACGAGAGGTGCTGATTGGCCAGCCAAGAAATATTAGATGTGTAAAACTATTAACAAACACAATTGCTCTTCGGTTACTCATGAAAGAGTATTTGGGGAGGGAAATGGTCGGTAGGGAGGCATACAATATAGTTTTAACTGTGCAAAAAAGAGTGTTATATTTTGTACCATGTTCACAGTCTCTGTTTTATGGTTGTGGATATCGGAATACGTCCAAGGTTATTTTGCTGTCAGCAGAACCCAACAAACACATTAACTATGGTGGGAGTCTGATGTTACACTTATGGTCATTTATTTAATGTACATTGATTATATGCATATTGGGACAGATTTTATTATTTTACAGATAGGGAAACGCGAGTGTGGGCCCTATTTTTGATAACGGGCCAAGTTGCTTTGTGAAATGGCTAGTAACCAGATTGTTTGGGGTATGGGCACGGGGTGCAAAGGTGACTTGTGGGTATGGCTACCTGCCACACTAACTTGGTTACATGGCCAGCAGCCACATTGTTTGTGGTATTGGAAGTGTGAGAAACCAAAGGGTGTCTCACCTACTCGAACCCAGGGATCTCTACCTCAGGGGGTCAGGGCAAGGCATTTGCCTTTGGATCCAGATCCTGGGAGTGGACCAGTGCAGGAGGATCACCTGGGTAAGGGGTCTTCCGGGAGTGGAAGTGGGACACCATACGGCAAGATGTGGTATCTCCTACCCTGTAACACATTTTCCCCATCCTACCAGGTAGGATACTTAGGAACTCAACACCCCCACACCTTTCCTGACACATACACTTTGTCACGGACATCTCACTGTGAGAGAAAATGGACTAACACCGGAGCCGTATACCTGACATGCTCCAACACGAGGGTCATGCAGAGTCAGGCAATTATTGATAATTACACACACCTGACTTCCATCACACTTCCCTGCACAGATAAAAGGTGGAGCATGAAAGCACACTCTGAGCAAGGCAAAGCAGACAAGGAAGCAGCAGTTCCAAGATGGCAGTTTAATACGAGGAGAAAGATGGCAAGACCGTAGAGGGTTGCAAGGAGGGAAGTGACCTTGACCTTTTCAGAGAAAGACCGTTACTTTTATGAACCTTCGAGAATAAGAAACTTAAGCCCTTGAATTGAAGCTGAACAACTCTGAATTGTGTGCCTGAGGTATCCGAGCTCTCCTGCATCGATAACCAAGGCGCGGAGAAGTGTTTGCCGCTGTGGTACTGTCCTTGGCTACTATAACAAAGCAGTGCCAGTAAAGTCAGCACAGCCGGTGAGTCAGAAAGAATGATACCAGTCCGGGCGCTTTACAGCCAAGGCTGCAAGTGGCAACATTGTATGAAGAACTCTGGAGAGAACAGTGTGTGAAGTGTATGTAATCAGCGATGTAGAACAGTGTGTGAAGTGTATGTAATCAGCAATGTGAATAATTAAACAGCAGATGAGAGACTGAACCTTTGAAGCCAAGACAGATACCGTAAACAGAGTTGTCCGGCCCCATGTGGGTGCTCATTTGAAGGTCTCTGTAAGACATCAAATGGAGAGGTGGCGAATGTAAAAAGGAATTGTGAAATCAAAGTGGTCCTGCAACGGGTCAAGCCAAACCCTGTGCACATTCAAAAGTCTTTGATAGTTGATGCTAACTGAAATTGGTCCGAATTCGGCTGAGGGAGAATCATTTTTTAAGAGGAGGATTTGAGAACGGCTGAAGGGGATCCCGGGTGAACCGGGAGTCACCTGAGAAAGAATATTCTATGAACATTTAAAAAGGGGGATCAAAAGTATTGATCATTGTATTAAAGTGATTTGAGCACAGCTGAAAGGGATCCGGGTGAATAATGAATCATCGGAATTGAGTACTTGTAAGAGGCAGACACATTTTCCTTTGTTTTGGTACATGAGGCCCTCTGAATCAAGAGACTTTGGTATGTAAAGAGACTTGGGCACAGAAGGCCCTGATACTAGTGATTGAACTCTATCTTGTGCCGACTAAGCCAGTGTTTGTGCTACGCTCGAGTGAACCACCTTGTCCCATGCTGAAAATGTGGAGAAGGGAGGACAATGGTGTGAACATCCTGACATATAATTTTGTGAACACTTCTTTCTTTTTCATAAACACTACCCCTTCACTATTTGTATATAGAGTTAAGGATTGGCAATCGTTTTTTTTATAGGCCCTTTTATTTGGGCTGGGAGGATAGCTAGGTGCAATGCGCTCACCTTGAAAGCAAGACGACATGGAGTAACACAGGTCCAACCCCCGGGAACGCACTTAGAAACCTCTGGGTATTAAGCACGTTATAAATAACCAATTACAATTACAATTACAATTTTGACAAGACACCACTAGCACTGCGATATTATTATTTGACGGTCATAGCTTGATCCCATCTGCAGATTTAGGATTAGATAGGCGTTTATCATACCCTTGTTAAAGTTCAATAAACACCCTTGAACTGTGGTCATTTGTGTCTGTCTTAATGTTGATACCATGCCTTCATTACAGAAGCGATAAAACGTAATGATCAAGATTAACCCCAGCAAAAGGGGGAAGTAAAAAGGTGAATGTTGAACTTTTGTGCTTATGATACTGAACTACCCAAACCAAGAGGTACTGGGGCGAGCAACACAAGAGTGTGAGCTGAAGGGAAACACAAAGTGGTCCTGCAGAGGTCTACAGAAAGTGCTTGTGCATTTGAAAGTCATCGACATCAGGAAAAGGTCTGAGCCTCACTGAGGGATTCCGGAAATGTGATAAGTTAGGGGAAGGGAAATCCTAAAGGATGTGAATCAAGCTTAGGGAAGGTAACCCCTGCAAGTGCTGTGCTTGAAAGGTCCGAGCTTGACTGAAGGAGACCTTTGTAAACTTTTTGCTATGAGAGGTCCAAGCCCAATCGAGGGAGACTTGCGTGAACATTTGTTGAACAGTAAAAGAACTTTTGCAAGCGTAAATTAGAGACTTTGACGTGGCCGGCCAGGCGGGGCTTAATCCACATTTATAACTGCCTTTGTTTTGCAAACCTGAGCCAGAGTGTGTCTTCCATTCTACGTGAACCCCCTTACTCCATGATGTCTAATGTGGGGAGGATAGCTGACTCAACCACATTGATTCGTTATATTCTAACACTGATTTTCCTTTGCGTACATATTACCCTTTACACACGTTTTGTACATGAGATAGGGCATGCATTGCATTTTGGTAGTATAGGCCACCTTTGATTTGACAGAGACTGACTAGGACTGTGTTTTCTTTATTATTTGATGGTAGACACTACTCCCATCGTAGCTGTACGGCAAAGCAGGACTTTTTCCAAATGCCGAAAATTGAATAAATGCCAGAGTGGGATACAACTCAATTGAAACAATTTGGGAGACCCTAAAATTCCAGAAAAACTATACTGCCACAAAAGAATCCATAGGCTTAGATATTTGTAGCAACAGAGAAGCCGATATCCTTCCTGGGAAATGAGGTATGATTCCCACAGACTTAGTTCTAATACCCCCAGCAGGTTGATATTTAAGATTGGCCCCAAAATCTGGCCTAGCCTGGAAATTTGGTCTGGATGTCCTTGCAGGCATAATGGATCAAGACTTTTGGGGATACATAAAAGTTCTCTTACAGAACCACGGTGAGACCCCATTCGAAATACGTCCTGGGGATAAAATTGCACAGGCAATTCCTGAGAAAGCTTTATTTCCACGTTTTGAGGAAGATATTGAACCAGAGGAGACTGAGAGCGGTAACTTAGGCTTTGTGGAGACCGATGAGATACGTACCATCAAAGCAAAAAGGGAAGAGGAAG
Source organism: Ambystoma mexicanum (assembly GCF_040938575.1). Taxonomy (NCBI): domain Eukaryota; kingdom Metazoa; phylum Chordata; class Amphibia; order Caudata; family Ambystomatidae; genus Ambystoma; species Ambystoma mexicanum. Next base: position 783,306,303 of record NC_090936.1, read on the forward strand.
CTAGCACCCTTCCTGACCTAGCCTTTGCCCAGTGAAATGATCAAGTACTCGCAGAGACTTTCTTACAAGTGATTCCTGAGGGAGAAGGGAAAGAAAAGGGGAGACCCTTTTTCTTCCTGAAACCAGGGAAGGCCTAAGTAAGACTTACCCAAATCCCATCGCAAGATCCCACTCGAGCTTGCACACTCTCATTTCACAGGGGGACACTTGAGACAATCTTAAACCCAAGCTCACATCAGTGGGAAATTCTATTGGCCGAGTATCCATGCAGACATGAAAAACTTCATTCAGACATGCGAGATATGCCAAGGAAACAGTACACCTATTCCTCTACATTCCCCTCCAAACCCATTACTGATATTAGAAGTCCCCTTCTCTAGAATCGGGATGAATATTATTGTAAAAATTGGAAACTTCTAAATTGGGTAATAAATATGTTCTCATAATCATTGATTAGGCTACACAGTACCCAGAAGCCTTCCCCATGCAGAACAACACAACCTCACAAATTCTAAAACACCTATTGCCATTCTTTTCTAGGGTTGGTTTCCCCAAGAATATTCTAACGGACCAGGGATCCAATTTCATGAGTAAATTCATGGGTGAAGTTAAGGAATTACTACACATTACCACCTTAAGAAGCTCATTTTAGCACCCCCAAATGGACAGATTGGTAGAGAGATTAAATAAGACCTTCAAAATACCACCCCCAAAAGGACAGATTGGTAGAGAGATTAGATAAGACCCTCAGAATTATTCAGAGCAAGCTAGTAGATGAGGATGGGAAGGACTAGGAACATTTGATCCTGATGGCCCTATTTGCAGTGAGAAGGACCCCTCAGGCATCCACCGGTTTCTCCCCTTTTGAGTTTCTCTGCGGTAGAGCGCCAAGAGATGTCTTATACATGCTCTGGGAGACCTGGGAAGAAAGAGAAGAGGCACCAATCCCCCTCTCACAGACAGCTACCCAATTGTAAGAGCACATGAAACTCATCCAGAGTTTAGTCCACGCTCATATGGCGAAAGCTCAAGCCCAACAAAAATGTACTTATGACAAGAAGGTAAATCTAATATCATTTTCACTAGGACAGCAAGTGTTAGCCTTCTTACCTACCTCTGAAAATAAACTTGTTTCTAAGTGGCACAGGCCCTATGAGGTGCTAGAGCCAACACGAACATGTACCTATAAAATAGCCCAACCCAATAGAAGGCAAAAGACCCACCACTACCATGTAAATCTCCTGAAAGAATGGAATGTAAATCCTTCCGCTACTACCTCCTCTATATTGTCTTGTTTAATACCTGAGGGGATAGACAACCCTTAACTTATTCCCCATTAACTATCTAAACATAAACAAGAGAATTTGAACAATACTTATTGCTGCATTCCCCAATGTATTTTGTGAAAAACCAGGGAGAGTACATGGTACTTACCACTATATCAGAACTCCAAAGGGGAAAGTAGTCCATTTGAAGCCATACAGACTCCCAGAAGCACAAAAGCAGATAGTAATTGATGAGGTTATTTTTTTTTAAAGGCAAATATCATTGAAGCCTCTTCGAGCCCATGGTCCTCCTCTATTGTGTTGGTGACTAAACCCAATCACTCTTGGAGGTTTTGCATAGACTTCAGGCAAGTCAGCACCATCTCCACCTTTGATGTATTTCCTATGCCACACATAAATGATTTAATAGATAAACTTGGAAATGCCACATTCTTGTCAACACTAGATTTAACCAAGGGATATTGTCAAGTCCCTGTACATGGACCAGTTGCCGGTCTGATAGCACAGCGAGTAGAGCGCTCACTTTGACTTCTGTGCAGAGCCTGCTGACGCAGGTTCGAATCATGGAGGGCCAAACTCAGCCTTTGATCCTTCTGAGGCCGATAAATGAACACCACACACTGTGTGTAATAATAAGCAGCGCTCATATATCTGAAGGTTCGTTGCGCTATATAAATGCTAAATTATTATTAATTATTATTATTATGAAAAGACAGCCCCAATTCAAAATCCTCTCTTTTGGATTGCATGGGGCCTCAGCAACTTTCAGGATATTTACAGCCTTATAACGATTTCTGTGAGGCCTATATTGACGACATAGTCATTTATGGTATCTGTTACGCTCACCTGGTCTCTGCAGATGCGTTGGGGCACGGTTGCAGGCCTCTCGGGGTGAGGTCGCTTTGGGTCCGACTTCGCCCTCTGCGCTTATGTGGTGACTTGTGTTGATAGGTGATGTTGCTAGGGACTGCTTCTGCGTGGAGAATAGGGGGCGTGAGTATTCCAGATTGTGTGCCTGATCACCTTCCAGACTCCTTCTCCCAAACCGTGGTACCCGTGGGATGCGCTGTCCCTAGAAAGCTCACCTGTTGATTAGTTTTGGCAAGCACTCTGTCCTGCTGCTTCTGGCAGGGGTGCTTGTATGATCTGAACCAAATTCCTTCACTGGTGCTTTGCACGTGGTTGTCCAGTTCTGCTGCGACTAAGCCAATATACTTCAGGTAAGTGTTCCTGTTTGCCTTTGTGTTTCCTCATTTGTTTTTGTTGTGTTGTAAAGTTTGTTGTATTGTACTGCTGTCTATTACACTTTTAATGTTTGCTCTTTTGCTTTCTTCCCTTGCAGGTGATGTTGCCGGCCCGGCAGAAGCTGCAGAGCTCGAGGCGGCAGCCGGACAGAATGAGGAACGAAGATGCAGTGGTACAGTAGCTGGTAAATTGTTAACTAGGGTGTGTGCAGGGTTCAAATGTGGCACGGCACTAGGACGGGTGTTCTAACCTTGTCTTTCTTCTTCTTCACAGGGCCTGAGTTTGTGCATGTGGAGTGCGGTGCTGCAGCGTCGGGTTCAAGATCACTGGATGTCAGGAGATGAGTCTGCAGATGAAGTGATGAAGCACCGGTTTTCTGGAGGTGAGTATGCAGGAGAACGCCTGGTTTCAAAGGTAAGTAAACTGGTCCAAGTGGCGGCGAGCATCACATTGCACGCAAGTGCACAGTAATGTGAAGCACCAGCCTTAAGGATGTAGCAGCTTATATAGCAGAGCTTCTGAAGCCATGCCCACCAGGTTCAGCTCGCTTATCACACCCTGCCACACCCGATGAGTCAGCACATGAAGACCAGGCCTAGGGAGACACCGTCGATGAGTCAGCACATGAGGATGTTCTCTGGAATAAAGGCTTTCAGCTCCTGGAAAGTTCTTGTAAAATAAAAGCACTGCTGCACTGAAGTAAAGTAAAAGCACTCCTGCACTGAAAGAAAGTGTTCCTGCTCACATCTCTATATGAGCCTGGCGACAAAGGCGCCAGGAATGAGTCCAGCCAGGGCCCCTGTGTTTATGGGTCCCAAAGGGACATACGTGAGTCAAGTGACCCATTGCCCCCATCATTAGATGGTGTGGTTTTTGTGCTCTGGGGCCTGTGGCCATGACAGTAACACTTGAGAATATCATCTTTTCCAACTTTCTACTATTATGAGAACCCTCCGAGAGGCCGGCTTAACTACCAATCCATCAAAATTTAAGCTGGCTCATCCAGCAGTGAAATACCTAGGCTTCTTTGTAGGTAATGGCAGTGCCCAGCCCCAGCAAGAAAAAGTGAAAGCCATCCTAGATGCCCACACCCAAGACCAAGATAGATCTCAGGGCATTCCTTGGATTGATTGGTTATTATTGTAGGTTTATCACAAACATTTCAGATAGAACCGCCAGATTGACAGACAAACTAAGAAATGTGGAACCCCAGGAAATGTGTTAGACTGTTGAGGATGATGCTTGTTACAATAACCTGAAACAAACATTATGCCAACATCTAATATAAAAAGTAGAATACTTCTCAAAGGAATTTGTATTACAGACCGATGCCTCCCTCACACGGTTAGGAATGGTATTACAGCAAATACACAATGGATTAGAGCACCCCATTCTATTCACTAGTCGTAAACTCTTCCCCCATGGGAAGAATTACTCTGTGTTAGAACTGGAAGCCCTTGCCATCAAATGGCCAATTATCCATTTTAGGTACTATCTTGTATTTAGAAAATTCACACTCATCACTGAACTCTCACCTTTGGAATGGGTAAGTCAAGGAAAGACTCTAACCCTCGGGTCATGCAATGGTTGTTATACCTATAACCCTACAGCTTCACTGTGGAACACCGAAAAGGTAAAGAAAAGGAGAACATTGATTTCCTTTCACGGTTTCCCTGTGAAACAGGTGCGGCTACATCGCACGGGGGAAGGGAAGTGTGAGAAACCAAAGGGTGTCTCACCTACTAGTCCCCGGTGATCTCTCTCTCAGGTGGCCAGGGCAGAGCCATCACCTTTGGATCCAGACCCTGGGGGTGGACTAGTGGACTAATGTTTGGGAGGATCACCTGGGTGAGGGGTCTTCGGGGAGAGGGGGTGAGGCGACTGATAGTGAGCTACAGTGTTCACACCTTTCCCATACCCATGATCCATCCTATTTTATTGGATTCTCCAATGTCCCAACCCCTCCTACTTTTCTACACAAACACCTGGCCAAGGAAGAGGACAACTGAGAGTAAAGAGGCTACCCTTACATATCTCATTGGACATGTCCTGCTAATCTGGTAAGGCAAAGTCAGGCACTTGACTTTAATTACATACATCTGATACTCATTAGCTCTCTCCACATGGATAAAATGCGGAACATAATGACACACTCTGAGAAGGTGGAGCACGAGAAGGAGCAGAACCTCTGGGGTGAAGGCGAACCTACTATAGCAGAGCGACCGACAGAGGGATGAGAGCAAAGGTTAGAGAAACCCAGGAGATCCCTGCAGGAGGTTGTTGTCTCCGAAGAGTCCTGAAAGATACGTGGAGAAGGCCAAATCCCAGACAAAAAGACTTTATTGTATTTCAAGGACACCAGCAACCCTCCTGTGTGAACGACAGAGTTGGGGAGGCGAGCCCAAGCCTGTGGTATTAACCTTGACTTGTGAATTAAAACTGCAAAGACAAAAAAAATGCACACAGTCGGTGAGTTGGCGAGCAACATGAAAGACCGGTATGTGTTAAGGAAAGGTTGGAGTTACAATAGTATATCTCACAATTAAAGGCTGCACGCGTATGGATGAAACATGAAGGAAGGCAGACCTGTGGTGAAAAGAAGTAGCCCAATCAAAATCTCTGCGAAAGGTGAAATGTTTTTTATATGAAGCAATAAAGTGAGTTAACTCTTAAAAGCGTAATGGTCAAGATTAACCCTGGCAAAAGGGGGAAGTAAAATGGTAAATGTTGACCTTTTGTGCTTATGATACTGAACTACCCAGACCAAGAGGCACTGGGGCGAATAGCACAAGAGTGTGAGCTGATGGGTTAGTCAAAGTGGTCCTGCAGATGAGGTCTATAGTAAAAGCCTTGCACATTTGAAAGTCTTCAACATCAGGAAAAGGTCTGAGCTCGACTGAGTGAGATCAGAAGTGTGATATGTTAGGGGAAGGGTACCCCTAAAGGATGTGAATTAAGCTTGGGGAAGGGAACCCCTGCAAATGCTGTGTTTGAAAGGTCTGAGCCCGATTTAGGGTGACCTTACTGAACCTTTTAGTTTGAGAGGTCCGAGCCTCATCTAGGGAGACCTGTGTGAAACTTTGTTGAACAGTGAAAGAACTTTTGAAAGCTGAAATTAGAGACTTTGATGTGAAGGCCAGGCGGGCCTCGATCCCCATTTTGAACTGTCTTTGTTTCGAGAACGTGAGTCAGAGTGTGTCATCCTGTCTATGTGGACAGCCCTACCTCTTGCTGTCTAACATGGCGAGGAGAGCTGACTCAACCACATTGATTCTTTATATTCTGACACTGATTTTCGTTTGCATACATATTCTCCTTTAGACACGTTTTGTTTAAGAGATAGGGCAGGCATTAGGTTTTGTTAGTATAGGCCATCTTTGATTTGACAGAGACTGTCTAGGACTGTGCTTTCTTTATTATTTGATGGTAGAGACTACTCCCATCATAGCCATAGGGCAAAGCAAGTATTTTTCTAAACCCCAAAAATTGAATAAAGGTTTTACAAATTGTACCTGCTGTGATAACATGCCTCCCTTACAGAAGGCGGTGCAAAGTTGGTTTGTGGATATGGCTAGTGGCCAGATTAATTTGGGCTGTGAGGTATGATGTATGGGATTGCAGTTGGCAATGGGCCCGGCCTGTTACAATGACCTGTGTGTTCTTTGAGATGATTAATGCCATGTGCATTATAGTCTTTCTATGGGGTTAAAGTATGCAATGGGACTGGCCTGCTGCATGGAGAATGTGTACTTTGGGATGCACAGCGAGGTTTGCAAAAGGGCCAACGGCCATTAACAAGGGATTGTGAACAGTGGGCATGTCTGTAAACTAGACACAGGGATTGGGGAGACTGCATGTGTGCAACATGTGAGAAGTGGCAAATGCTCGCTGTATTACAGATAGACAAAAGTGAGTGTGGGCCTTAGTTTTGGTAAATGTGTGCAAAATTACCTTTTGGACATGGCCAGTAGGCAGATAGTTTGGGGGGAATTGAAGGATGTGCTAGGTGCGTCTGTTGGACTGTTGGACTGTGGGTCTTTTGGGTTGTGGTCATGGCCAAAAATCTGGCCAATTAGGATGGCCATGAGGGATGATGTGATATGGTATTTAATTTGTATCATGCCCATACATAATTGTTTCAGAGCGCGACGAGGCAAGGGAGGGGAAACAAGGGAGAACAAAACAACAATCTTACTAGGCCCAGTGACATTGAGAATGTGGAAGTGCAGGGGAGAGTGAAGGGGGAAAGTGCAAGGGGGAGGTGGGGAATGGAGAGTGCTGAACATGTGATAGAACAACAACAGGTAGTGCGGCCAGCAGGTGGTAAGTGTGAGAATAAATTGTAGACAACGTGTGTCTAATAAGTGCTGGAAGGGGACTGAAGGGTTGCAGATACAGACCCAAGTGCAGTGGTTGCCAGGAGGCAGTGCAGGTGTGTGGCTCAGAAGGCCGGGATCTGGACCTGAAATCAGAGGGTAACCAGGTGCCCGGTGCCAAAGCAGACAGATTAGCAGGGGAGAGGAAGAGCGAAGGTAGAAGGAAAGAGGAAGGTCTTGGGGTGCTTCTGGAACCGAAGATGGTCTTCCTCAAGTTTCAGAGATGCAGGGAGAATGTTTCAGAGGGAGGTCCCAGCCGAGGAAAGGGATCTACCCACAACTCGTTGCTTGGAGAAGCGACTGACCCTAAGGGAGTTGGAGGTGAAGGAGTGAACAGCTTGAGTAGAAATGTATTTATGGAGGGAAAGTTGAAGGTATTATGGACCCAGGCCCCAGAAAGCCTTGTGTACAATGCAAATGGTCTTCAATTTAATCCTTGCAGCCACTGGGAGTCAAGGAAGAGATTTCAGGGCTGGAGAGATACGCTCCTAGGGCTGAGGCCAAGTACAGGTCTCGCAGTCCTGTTCTGGATGAGCTGCAGAGGATGGAGAGTAGTTGCAGGCCGATTTAGAAAGAGGATTTTGCAATAGTCCAGCCTAGAGAGAACCAGAGCTCTGGAGACAGTGAGCTTCTGGGGGAAGGAGAGGAAAGGAAGAACACCTCTGAGGAGGTGCAGTTGGTAGTTAGACTTTTTTGAGACGTCAGATATGTGAGGAGAAAAGGAAAGCATGGTGTCAAAGATGACCCAATGTTCTTTGCTTCGCAGGTGGGAGCAGGGAGGGGGACAAGGGAGGCCGGCCAGAGAGTGACAGGAAAGGAAAGTGCAGGTGTGCCGATGAGGAGGATCTCTGTCTTACTGGTATTAAGGCAGAGGTCGTTGGCAGCGCACCACTCCTGGATTGCAGACAAACAGTGGGAGATGAGAGAGGGAGAAGAGGTGGCAGAGGGGAGCCTAAAAACAAGTTGGGTGTCATCTGTATAGCATTGAAAGCTTGAGCAGAGATCAGTGATGCAGTGTGCGAGCAGTGCCAGGTATTGGTTGAAGAGCAAGGGAGAGAGGTTACACCCCTGGGGGACACCGCAGGTTGAAAGTGATACAGAGGCAATGAAGGACCCAAGTATTGAGGTTGGTAGTGGGCCTGGCCAGTATCAAGGGTATGCACCAAGAGGATTAGATGGGTTTGCAATATAGTCTGTCTGTGGGGTTAAAGCTGGCTCTTAGGATGGCTTGGTAAATGTGCAATGCCTACTTTGAGATGATTTGTGCTGTTTTTAAAATAACCATGCCATAGATATTGAGGAGAGTGCTCGTGTCTGTAAGTTGTTTTGGTATGCAAATTGTAACCAGGCCATAGAATATGTTGTCTGTCTGCAAATAAAATAAAGTATAGTTCATAGTAAAATGTGATAACGAAAATATGCATACAATACTTGTTTACTCTCATATGTAGAACATGGTATGTACTACGCTTTGCACAACGTTTGTGTAATATGTTGTTTTACTAACATATTTCTAATCGTTGGTTCATGGGAAAAAATCAGAGGTGGATTGAAAAAAATGACATATTTTACTTTCAGTCATAGTTAGTTTTGATGATGTTTGCTATCATGGTAGCTTACTATAACCTCTAACATTCAATCTGCGTTGTTGTGCAAGTGTTACTTCAGAATGTAGTTATTCTCTCCATTGTGGTCACATTTTCCTGCCATTTTCAAACCTCTGACATTTGTGAAAAGGGTGGAGACTGTGGGCAGTATATCCAGTGGACCCATCCAGTTTCTATATTGATGTTCAACACCAGTGCTGTGCCTGAAGTAGACAAAGAAGTTTGAGGGGTAACTACTGCATGGCAACACTGATTGTTATTTCTTTTTTTCATAGGCCACCACTATCTCCAGAACCACCTCTTGGAGGAGATGGAGGAGGGAATAATAGGGTCAATGGAGCAAATGAAAGTGCTTGCTTTATGACTTATTAGAGGTTATGGAAGGTTTACACATTATGTGCAAAGTGTCAAAGTATCAACAGAAATATTTTTACAACCTGTGTTTGTATTACACTGTTGTTGTTTGAACATGTTTCTAATCATTAAGCCATGGGATACAACTGAGGAGGATTGGAAAACAATTGTATTCTTGAGTGAGTGTAAGTAGATTTTTAGATAATGGTAGCTATATCTTTTATAGTAGATTTAAAGTAGTTAGATACCTGATGGTGTATTCTAACTGTAATGTGTTTCAGAAAGGTATATTATAGGTAAGTCAACACTTTTTGTTTAGTATATGTTTCTGTTTTCTTTTTGTTTTGTCTATTCCTTTGTGTTTTAAAGTTGTTAGCAACCCATTAGTGAATTCAAACTGTATGATTATAGAAAATATACATTTGATGTATAATTTAGTGATTGCATTTTGGCTTAAGGAATATTAGGTAGGTCTTCTTTAGGTTGTTTGGTAATCTTTATTTTTGTTTAGCAGAAATGTTGTTACTTTCAAATCGACAATCTCTTTGTTTGGCAAGTGCATTATATTATCTGGAAGAAGCTGCACCACCTGAGAAGTATATTAGCCTAGTATGGTGAATGTGTTTCCACCACGAGAGACTTGTGCATATGTGAAGTTGGTTAGTTTGCAGGTTTGGTATTTTTTACACCATCCGATTAATATCTTAAAAGCATTAGGGTAACATATTGGCTATGTGTATCTATTTTTATTGTTGAAGGAATCATTTCAAAATGAGCACAACATGCCATGTTTGGCATTAGGTCAACGTTGTTGAAATAGTATAGTATCACGATTTGGTATAGATACATACACAAATCGTTAATTGGGAACATGTTCTTGTGAAACATCATTGTAGAGGATGCATGCATGTTTCCACATGTATGTGATCTGTAGGATTATATTTACAGGAAGGTTTTCTCTCTCAAATCCTTCTAGTAAGTACTTTTATATTCTTGGGGATCCTTTTGTGTATTTATGGTGAATGTAAAAAGTCTTATGCATTGGTCCACTACCTGTCCTGTAACACAATACAGTGCATATAGTGGCAGTGTTGTTAGTGGCATTTCTATGCAGGAGTAGCAGTTGCAAACATGACAACATAGCAGTTCAGAGTCATGCAAATAAATATTGTTGACAAATGGTGACAATTGGAACAGAGATTGATTGCTTCATTTCCACTGCAATTGAAACCAGTTATGTTCCGAAGTGTTAAGGGACCAGCGGAGGTGGAATATGGTGAATTTGAAGTTTGTGTAATTGTTTTTTATGGGTATTATAGGAAGGTGTGATAGTGTTGTATTGTGTACTTGTTCTCTTTTTGAATGTTTCCTTTTTTCAGGTACATGGTACAAATCCAAATGTGGAGTGTACAGTGCATGTGATCTGTTATTTTCAAGGATGCAAGGAATGCAACTTTGGCTGTGTTTGCATTAAAGATTAGTCTAAGAGACAGGTAAGTGTAAAACCTGTAAAAGTGTTACGTACATCATATCTTCTTTGAAGACTGTGCTGCCTGTGTCTAAAAGGGCATGGTTGAGGGTTTGACAGTGTGGCTTGTGAATTGTTATAGAATTTGCAAGAGTGAACATAAATGTTCTCTGTGAACATACATGTCTCTAAAAAGAAGGAAACATGCTGTAGTGCTGGGAATTTCTTTTGTTTTGTCAAGATTGTCAATCTTGATGAGGACAAATTAGATAGTATTTATATTAGCATATGTTTGCAAGCCAACCACTTTTCCCATTTCTCCATTAATTAAACCTTGATCTAACTCAAGGTCCCTCTTAGTATTGTTATGCAGTTGATTGAGGCAGAGAGTTAATATAATATAATAATAGTTTGAGTCTTTTAGGATATTTAGATGTGCCGTTGCTTGTTGGCACATATGGAGTGTCATGCTATGGACGTCTAATTTGTCTATGCAGCTAATGTGGGCTATGGGTTGCAATTGTTTTTTTTAGCATTGTGTCACTTAATTGTGCACTGTTTGCAATGGCTGACTTTAAACACACACACTGTTTACTTTGCTCTGATGTGTTCATTTAAAATTCTACTTTTTAACATTGCTTTTGTGTGCTCAGTAAGTACAGCAATTCTTATGCTCCTTAAAATTGGAGCATCTGTTGGGTCTGCTGGCTGATGAATATTTTGTAAAAGTTCTCTGTAGCAAAAGTGACACCATAGATTAATATTCCTATGCTGTTGAGCATGGAAGAGCATTGCATGTAACCTAATGTTTTGAATATGGGTTGGTCTTTGACTGGTGTTAACTGTAGGAGATCACCAAACACAATGATACAATGATATGTTTTCCTCAAAACAGTTCTTCATATCCAGTCTTAAGGACTTCTTGCATTCCAAGGTGAATTAAGGCTTGCATTTAGTTAGAAACCATGCTTACTCCATCTGTTAGTAGAACTTTTATTTTTTGTAGAATTGTGCATACATCAAATACAACTTTTATTGACAATTTCTGATATTCTAATTTGTGTTGATGCTCAACAGGGACGAGTGTAAAGTTACAGCTCCTACGTAGTAAGCAGGTAAATCTGTGGGGGCTGTTACAACAGCTGTAATGTTTCTGTCTGTTTATTTTGTAAACATTTGCACATTGTGATAGTTAGAAAAGTGTTGTCACAACCAGCTTCACTACTAATATGCAAGGTCAGAGATTTGCAATTTTTGCAATGTATGTTTTGTTTTCATGGTGTAATCCATGTTCAATTTGTACAGTGGCTTCCAGGTAAATGCTGACTTGTTCATCATTCCACCGTGATATGAGCACTGATGATCGTGTTGTGATTACTCGCATTGAACCATGGTGTTTCCTACTTGGATCATTTCCATTTCTGCTTCATTTTCAATAAGTGGTTTCTGGCTACCTGCAAGAGATGGTGGACTCCTTTCTGGAGTTCCATTACCAATTTCATTTTCTATCTCTTCTTCTTGATGATGCTCATCATCAAATATTTTATGTCTTTGTATTGTTTACATTTCTTTCTGGGGATTGCAAAACAGCAGGACAGCTGTGTCACAAGGATTACTTTGTCCTGTTAATACTTAGGGGGGGGGGGCGTCTTTATGAGGTTGGAGGTAGCCATGGCTCTATTAGTGCCATGGCTACCCCCTTACCGCATACCAGGTCCGAGTTCACTGAATGGGGAATTATAGGGCCATTCCAACCTTGGAGGACCCGGTATTTCCCCATTCAGGGAACCCATCCCCATTCCCATTCAAGCCCCCATAGGGCGAAAATGGGAATGGGGAACATGCTAACAACGGGCCCATTAATAACATTACATGTAATGTATTTTTCAATAAATTGTAAAAATGTCTCCCACAAGTGTACAGTCAGAGAGGGTGATGAATTGGATTCTGCCTTGCAGGAGTACAAGGGTGAGCAGGGACAACATGGCGTGTTTAGCCCTCACAATTCTACAAACCAAAACACAAAGCAATCATAAGGGTAAAACAGGGACAGTTGAGAGCTATACCTCCTTCACCTTTTGTGGTAACGCCAACCGCGGGCAGGCTGTACTCCTAAGAGGGATGTGAAGGTGAACAATTAGTGACCCAAACAGCACAGTGTTGTAGTCTAAAAATAAAGGGAATGATCAATTAAGGTTTTATAAAAATATAAACACCTTGATAAAGCACACCATATGCAAGAGGAGTGAAAGTGATTACTATTAAAAAAAAAACATCAAAGGAAAGAACAGAAGGGATGCACCAGGCTGGAGAAAGAAGCACTCTGAGTATAGTTCCAATGTGGTAGGTAAGGTACTATAAAAAGGATACATTGGTGAAGACATGGGCGATTGTGACCTAACCAATCTCTAGAACTCAAGTGGACTGTGGTGGTAGTTCAGTGTCACCGTGACTTAGGTTTAGTCACCCTAGGTTTCCTAGGGTCATCCAGATGTGGACCCCTTGTTCACTATGCTCAGAGAGGCACAGCTCCACCTCACTGATGAGCTCCAACAAGGATGAAACATGTGTATGGGGTTGCTGTTGGTACTCTTGTCCAGAAGAGAATTGCCATAGCATCTCGGTGCTGGACTGCCCACGTGGGCAAAATAAAGACTGATATGCAAATGGATATTTCCCTTCTGCGAAAAGTACAGTGAGCTAAAGTGTGGCTGTGGACTCTCGAGTGGGTACCTTTCCAAAGAAAAGGTCATTTAGCAGTGCTTGTACTCGCAGAGATGCCCCTATGGATGATGTTTTGCTTGTTTAAGGGACTTAGGTTTAGTCACCCTATGTTTCCTAGGGTCATCAAGACATGGACCCCTTTGCTCACTGTGCTCAGATAGGCACAGCTCGACCTCATTGATGAGGCCCAACAAGGCAGAAATATGTGCATGGGGTTTCTGTTGGTACTCTTGTTCAGAAGAGAATTGCCATAGTATTTCGGTGCTGGACTGCCCATGTGGGCGGGACAAAGGCTGATATGTAAATGGATATTTCCCTTTTGTGAAAGGTACAGTGAGCTAAAGTGTGGCTGCAGACTCTCCAGTGGGTACCTTCCGAAAGAACAGGTAATTTAGCCATGTTCGTACTTTCAGAGTGGTGCCTATGGACTATTTTTGGAGCATAACAGGTGTATTTGTAAAGCGCACATTCAACCCTCAAGGGGCATCTTGGTGCTAATAACACATGTTTATTGTTACACAACTTAATGGTACTCATTTTGTTGACTTCAGAAGGATGAAGGGCTGCCGGGATGCGAACTTGTGACCATCAGGTCAAACACAGGCCCCTGTAGTAGATGTATTAGTCTACTGAGCCACAAACCCGGCTAGTGGTAGGAGAAGGGCTGGTTTTTACAGTGTCCATACTCTCATTGATCTGATTTTTTAGGTCGAGGAGGTGGGTTTCTGTACCGTGACATGGACGGAAGCCAGATTGCCAAACCTTCAGACTTGAAGTATCCTAGAAGAACTGAAGGGTGTTCTGGTAAAGATGTGTGAGACTCACTCTTGTAAGGGGAATGGTCTCAAGGTAATTGGTCTAAAGCTAGCCTGCTTCAGGAGACAAATCCCTGCTCCTGACTGAAGGGGGCTTTGCCCTCTTGATCTAGCACCCAGAGTGATTTGCTCCAGAGTAAGTGGGGGACAGAGGAAAGAGAAAGAAAGAAAGCAAGAGGCAACGTGTGGAAGGCTTCTTGCTCTGTCCAGAGCACTCCTGCCTATCCTACTCCCACCCACTTCCCTCTGACTGAACAACAAAGACCCTTGAATGTGCAGCACCCTGGTGTGAGGCTACTCATCCAGAATGGGTATGCCCCCTTTTATTGACATTCCTCAATGGGATCGACCAACGTATCCAATTTACTATTGATGTAGGTAATCCTAATGTACATTATCTTGATGTACAAACTGTCATCCAGGTCAACAGGATTACCACAACACTGTACACAAAGCCTACAGATCGAAACAATCTGCTTCATCGGCTCAGCTTTCATCCGCCCAAGACTCTCCAGAATTTGCCTTACGGTCAGATGTTAAGGGTTAAAAGGATTGTAAGTGATCCAGAGGATTGTCACATACAATTGCAGAAATTGCAAGAAAAACTACAAGCAAGAGGATATCCAGAGACAGATCTAGCTATTGCTCGTGATAAGACTAATGCACAAGAACGCCATCGACTGTTAGTGAAGAAACCTGCGAAAGACAGTCCAGAATTGGTCTTCGTTACCAAATATTCCATACACAGTAAGCAGATTAAGGCCATAATACAAAACAGATGGAATGTTCTCACAAGCGCCGAACGTACCGCTGACCTGTTTCCTACTCAACCGATATTTGCGTATCAAACAAGTAGTAATTTGTGGAATTTACTAGTAAACACCAGAGAGAAAATACCAGCCATGACACCAGACAAATTCCCGTGGACTCATCCCTGTATGAGCTGTGGGAACTGTAACAGTATCATCAAAGGTAGCACAGTCACACATCCACGAACTGGCAAAATATTTGCATTAAGACAACCCGCTACATGTCTCTCAGAGAATGTTATTTATGCAATAAGGTGTCCCTGTGGAAAGTATTACGTGTGAGAGACCTCACGTAAAATTAGGATCAGGATAAATGAGCATAAATCTAACATTAGGAATAAGAATAGGATGTCAACCGTTGCTAGACATTTCAACGACAATGGGCACACGGTGAGCCAATTGAGGTTTCTTGTACTTGAAGTTATGCCTCCCAAAGGACAATCTCGAGACATTAAACAGTGGCGAGAACAGAAAGAGGCATTTGGATTAACAAACTCGACTTGCTGTCACTAAATGGAATGAATGAGGAGTTCGACCTCAGCTGCTTCCTTTGATGCTTGAGTAGCTGTATCATGATTTATTTTGGGGTTGATAATGTGCAGTATGTCAGATCGTACTATGACACTGAGCCAATTTTTGGCTTACTTTGGATATGCCATAAGTGGTATGGCCAGGAATGTACTTGCCTTCACGATAAACAATATGGCCTAAGCGACCAATAAGGAACTGTACACACACCTTGGATCCATCCATCCAGGTTATCAACAGCACACTTCCGGAGAACTCTGTTTAAATGTTTTGTCCTCTCTTTTCCTTTTTTTCTTTTTCCTTTTTTTTGATCCTGCACTTAAGGGGACCTTGATCTGTCCCTTACTGTCCTTTACTTCCTACTAAGGATGTCTACGAATCAGAACAGGGGATTACACAGCTTTAACTTAGCCTCACCTGTGCCAATGCCCGCCGTGGTATTAGGTTTCAGGACAATGTAGGCACATTTCTAATGATTGATATCGTGTTGTTTTCTTTGTATCTTGTTTTGTTTTATATTTTCGTATAATTTTCAATCATGTAATAATAATCCTTTAACGTATGCTCTATGCTCCTACGTAGTAATGCTTAATTTTCCAGCGTGAACGTGTCTGTTATAGCTCTCAGCCGACATTAAGCATACACTGAATGAGGCACATGATGTCCGTAATATATACCGCCAGCCTTTCAAACATGGCCGCTGGCGTTTCGCTGCATTCGCGGCTCCATGTGTTGCCTTGGCAACTTGAAAGAACCATAGTAAATAACACCATGGCTACGACGAACGTGTCCTAGCGGCGTCTTCAGTTGGTTCACTTTCTCCCTGCTGTCAGGTAAGAAGCGTCTTGCAACAAGACCGAGCGCTGCGGTGCTCGTAGGAATCTGAGCCTCTTTAACAGCATGATATGTTGACACGCTGCTTACCACGCTGCATGTCTCTTTCAGACAAGAGTCTGCATGCATATTGAAACGCCTTTCAAGAATCTTCACTTCGAAGTGTTGGTTCAAGATTTAAAGCCTATGCTGTATCCATGGCAAGGTTAGTGTAGTTATATTTATGTGATTACTTGGTGTTAATAAGGAAGAGTAGTATATGGCATTCTTGTGGTCATTTTTTCTACCTTTTTCTTTCTTTGCTCTGATTCTGCGATCTGTCATCATGCACATGTAATGGGATTGCACGTATGTACTTTCTATTTTACTTTTTCATTACTGGTATTCATTGAAATCCGTATGGCTGATGATAAATATGTACTTTTTATTGTATTTAATTTTTTCTCCTGGTATGTGTCGAAATCTTGTTGTTTATTGCGATTTGTATGACTGAATTTGTGTATCCATACCGCCATTTTTGGGCATGATGTACCCATACCCGGCATACTTGAAAAACTTCAAAAATCATAATCATGATGATGTACACGCTGATGGCTTCGTTTACTTGTTCTGTTATGATTTATGTGGATTTGCTTCATGATTGTTGTATGTTTAACCAACTAATATTGCTTATATGCTGTGGGTTATCCAATAGATTCGTTTGTTCAACTTTTTGACATTCGGATCTGATTAGCTTGTGAAAGAGCTGGCCCTGACGAAGGAACACTGTTCCAAAATTCATTGGCCCATTGTTGGAGCTCGCCCTGTACATTTGCTTTTTCTAAGATGTACAATTATTGAAATTGAAGACAAAACTCAGAAATTAAACTATCATTTTTTGCAGTAAATTGACGGAAGTTTATTACTTTTTGCTTGAACTACATTGAATCTATACACCACGAGTGGTGTTTGGGAGTGCAGCCCGCACCGCTGGCTTAACGGCCTTGGTCCACACCCCCTGTTTTGGTTGTGTGCCATTCCACGGAGGCACCTTTACAGCGGGTTTGCACCCTTCTTTAAATTCCAAATGAATAGTGATTAAACCATAAGGATTATCTAACAAGAAAAGGTTGTGAGCGTTCACTATATGCATTATGCCCCCTTTTATACCTGGGCACGGTACATCCTGCTCTAAAGATGTCTCCAGGGGAGGGGTTTAACAGCCCTCACATGAGAATCAAAGAGAGGGTTTCTGTCCTGACGCGTGGCAGTATTGGCCAGTCTTACCAGAATACACCATCTTTCCCACAGTAGGCCTGGCTTTCAGGAGCTGAAATATGTGCAATATCAGTTTGGATGTGGCGGCCATGATCATAAGTATCGCCATGCACAAGGCATGAACCCAGGCATTGTTCATTTTTAGAGATTACCCTGCCACCAGCATAGGGTACTCCTGATCATTGTGATTTGGGTACCACAGGAACATCCTAAAGTATCGCCCCGGTGTGGCACTGCCATACTCAAGTGGGCATCTCGTGACCTTTGAACCTGCTCTGTGCCATAAACAGAGTGGGTGCTGTGGATCAGGCTACTGATGCAGCAGGGCACAAGGTCACAGTGCGTTTGGTATGGAGTTGTAAGAAAGGTGGGTCTAGTTAGAAGATTACGACTTTTCAGAAGGAATTACCTACATCATTTTATGTATTAAAAATCAAAAAAGCCACTCCTCACAGAGAGGGTGTTCAGTGTGTCTAGGGCTATTATATCTTTATTCAGGAGGAGGCTATCACTGCTAAATTTAGAACCAGTTTTAAAATTAATGAGCACTTCATTGTGCCAGGCTACAGTAAGAGATCTACCCACAGTCAACACAGCAGCACTAAGGACTGTGATGACTTGTTACCTGCCACCACCACTACGTGCCTGACACCCAAAACTGGAATGAGGATGTTTTATGGGGTATGTGTTTGGGAAACAGATAGCTCTAGTATTGACTGAGGGGCCACTACCAGGCCATCACCGCATGCTGACTTGATGATGATGAGGACATGTCACTGCTATTCGTACCAGTAAAATGTTACCGTCCTACTGTTGTCACAGCCATCCAAACGTGCTCATGATGTCTGAAAACAAGTGAGTCACTCCTGAATGTGTGAAAGTCTTACAGAGGGGTAGTCACTCCCTGAAATAAGAATATTTTGAAATCAATTTGAGGGCTTTTTTCAGTTTGCTTTTTTCACAGTGACAGGAATGTGTTGCTCAATACAAGATTTTATATTCCACTTCAATTTATTGTCAGCATCATTTTAACATTTTGTTTCAGTTTTCAAAGTATTCATTATGCATACAGCTAAAAAGTATTTAATAAAACATGTATGTGAATTATTTCCCTTGTACTTGGTTTGCTCCATGTGCGGTTTTCTAGCTGACAACAATGCACGTGTTTGTGCCCGCATATTCTCTGTGGCCTCGCAAGCAAATTGTACATACGTGTTTTCCATCTTTACTTAGTGGTGGAGATATGTTTATCTGCCTGAAATAAAATTCTGGTGTTTTGGGCTGCACATCTTTTGTGGTCTCTCATAAACAAGCTATGTGTGCATGCAGCCACAGTTTAATTCACAGACTGAATTATCAGTTCCGGGCCAATAACCCCAGGTGTTCTGGGCTGAGTTTCTTGTGTGGTGTTTATCCCTTTATTTCTCTGGGGAAATGTGTCTGCCTTACAATGTTATTTAGGTGTACCGGACTGAATTTCTTGTGTGGGCTCAGAAAGAAATTATGCATGGAGTCTATTTGAGACCCTTCTAACCTATAGGCACCAAAGGGCTTGCTTTATGAGTCTCAAATAGGAATGGAAAAGCCAGATTGAAACAGCTTTCATACAATAGATGACCATTAACAATTACTCAAGTTACATTTTTGGTAAAAGCCAAGGGATGACCCTTAATTATTCAAGGCGTGTCTTTCATTCAAGGGATGATCGTTAATATTTTTTCAAGGTGCGGCTTCGCTACAAGAGATGAGGCTGGCTGGGAACTAACATAAATTGCTTAGTAGACCATGGGTTTATTTCTGGCCCACAGAAAATAAGTCATATTTATTTCTCACACACGCGTAACATACTGGAGTTTCTATGCCTCTCAGAAAAAAAAGTATTCAGAATATGATTTCCTTTGGAATGAGTTACAATATTAATAGTCCAGAGTCTGACTCATTCGCCATTTTAGCTAAGTTTTATGAATTGTTGATGATCTGCAATTGTATTTTTTAGATATGCTTTGCCTAAGGCAAGTAGGACCCATCTTGGAAATAAACAGTGGGACACTCTATGCGAAGCTGCAGCTCCTTTGGACTCCAGATCCTTCAGGAATATTGTCTCTAGGAATAGCACAAGGTTAGACACTGGGTCTGTGCACTCCTTTCTGGAGCATATCTAAGTGGAGGTTTGGGTTGACCACTTCAAGGTTTTATATAATTCTAATGATACCTTTATTGTGGGGGTTTGTACAAACAACTATGGGAATGAGGGAGTTCATCTCTCTCCTTTCCCGCAGGAAGAGCTGGTAATTATTTTAACTAGGAAGACGCCTGGTAAGGCTCCTGGCCAAGATGGTGTCCCTATTGATTTATTCTGCTCCTATTGTAATCTATGTGGTCCATTTTTATTACAGGTATTTAATGCAATTCACTCCAACTTCATTATTCTGTCTAGTTGGAAAATGAGGCTGATTGCTCCAATCTACCCATCTTGGAGGAATGGGTTGATGACAATAGTATTTTCTGCGACAAAGCGCTGGATTTCATTAAGGGCACAGGAACCGCTCACCAGTGTCTTAATCTATATTTGATTTTGGCTAAATATGCATTTGTTTTGAAGTCTATGTGGCATTTATTAACCTTACTTCCGCTTTTGACCACGTAGCTAGGAGACTTCTCTGGGTAACACTTGAACTAATGTGGGTGCCAACACCCTTAATTCACATGCTGGAAGCCTTGCACAGTAACTCAAGGGTATATGTCCGGTAAGCCCCTGACAGTGAAATTAGTAAGACAATGAGGGTCAACAAGGGGGTTCATCGGGCTGTGTTTTGGCTCTTTCCTTTTTTAACTTTATGTGAAATCTTTGGCCTCTAATTTGGCATCCTTGGAATTCTATGTTCCTTGATGTGGGGCCAATAGACTGCCAGCTCTCTGTGACACTGATGATGATGCTCTCCTGGTTAAAAATCCAACATCTATACAGGTGTTAGTTGAGGGCTATTCTGTATGTATTTGGGCAACATGCCTAAGGTTTAATTTGGCTAAGTGTTTTTGATTACATTTTCTCAAACTACTGTTAGGACCCCTCGGATTGTGTTGAATGGCCAGATCCTGTCCTAGTGCTCTTCTTTTGACCTTCGAGGTCTTAGATTCAACAGTAAACTGACTGGGCTGAACGTCTTACCAAACCATCACTTAAAATGCAAGAAGTATTGGGTGGCATTTTAAAATTTGGTAAAATCATCAATCATAGCTCAGTGGAACATATTCTCACAATTTATAAGGGCAAGACAATCGAAGCAGGTACCTGTGGGTATGAAATCTGGGGTATGGGAATTCTCAGTGGGCTTGTCTCCAGAAAGTGCAGTATTATTTTTTGTCACGCTTATTAATGGTTCCCTCCACAACTTCAGTATACTCAATGCATGTAGAAATAGCTACTACATATCTAATGGACGTGATCTGTCTGAGATGTTTGTTAGCCTGGAAGGCCTTATGGGTAGGCCAACAATGTTCCCTTACCAAAGAGTTAGCAGGGAATATCCTTTCTCTAGCTAAGTCTTGCAAAGTGGGTTGTCTTTCGCATATGAAGCTCTTGTTAAAACACTTGATATGGCCTCTCTTTTTGAGAATACTGAAAGGGTAAACAGCAGCTCTAAAACATAACTAACGCGGAAGAATATGAACTCACTGGAGGCTTTTGGAGAAGAGGATATCATTCTGAAAGCTCAGGTAAGAGCCTATGTCCGGATATCTCCAGTGGGGGGAGCTGCAGCAGATCTTTTACATGTTTATTTTAGCCAACA
Source organism: Ambystoma mexicanum (assembly GCF_040938575.1). NCBI lineage: Eukaryota > Metazoa > Chordata > Amphibia > Caudata > Ambystomatidae > Ambystoma > Ambystoma mexicanum. The sequence continues at coordinate 783,327,397 of NC_090936.1, forward strand.
TAGTATTGTTTTTTACAAGAGCAAATTTAACAATTTGCCCGTGAAAGCTGCCAGCTGTAAGTTTTAGAAAGATCCTCTTGATGCTCTAAATAATTGTTAATGTGGGGACCTTGAGCCTCTTACACATCGTGTCCTATTTTCCCCATTGTATAATGATTTTAGGAAAATGTTTCTTGTGGGTGTTAAGATGGATTTGTGAACTCTGACCTGGTGGGCTGATGTTCAGAAGGCCAGCATAGTTTCTTGGAACAAGGTAACCTTCTGGACAAGCCACACCAAACAAGGTAGCACTGGCGGCGGTCAAGACTAGGTCTCAAGAGGGATGAGGGTGACTGAAAGACCTCAATGAACACACAGAGTAAAGGACACTACAAATCACTCCTAGCCAGGTGTATATATATCAACAATACATTTACATACATTCAAGTCCTTTGAAGTTCAACATAAAGTAATTATCAATAGTAATATGTCAAACCAATATAACACTACTATAACACATATATACAATACCAAGTGGCCTAAAGGATTAAAGCACAGTATGGGTCCACAGCTGAATTAGAAAGGGAGCAAGCAGTGCAGATAGATTTTAGAAGGTCCACATCAATCATTCCCTAACTGAGAGGCAGTTCAGTCCCTACGAAGAGCGGAGCCTAACGTTCAAAAGTACTTTCAAGGGCTGGTGCATAAGCAGGGTCTCTCATGGGGTTTGTAGCAGCTCATGAAGTTGGGTGAGGTAATGCAGAACAGGTTCCCAATATTTGTGGAGGGTCTCCCCAAAAGGGCAGAGCAGGTTCCATGAGTTGGGAATGGGGCAGTAGCTCGGGCCACCTGTGGAAAAGTGAGTGGCCCTCAGGGGACACTTGTGCGTAAAAATTGATGGATGTGCTAGGGGCCACCGGTAATGGTTGCAGGTTCTCACCAACCACCGGCGCACTCCGGACCAAACTTTTGCAGTTGTGGGCCCTGGAGCTTTCTTCGGCGAAGTTACAGCTTGGTGGATCAGTGGCAATTTCTCCACTCCTGGGGGCTGGATCATGCCCCTTTCACTATAGCAGGCTTCATGGCACAGAGGGGCACCACAGCAAGACACCTGCAAAGCTTGTCACCATGGCTGGGAGACACAATGACTGTGTGCACTCTGGTTCGGGTGCTCTCTCTTTATTCCAGACCTGGGAATGCCAAGTGTGAGAGTGCCGTGAACACAGAGCTTGTGATGTACGTAGTTTCAAGGGTCTCCTCTAAACGGTGGCGCTTTCAGAGAAAAGGTCCTGTGCAAGCTGGTTAGCCCACTGGTTGGCCCAGGGACACTTCCGAAGAGGCTTACTTACAGGTTTGGATGATGGTGCCGTGAATAGTTAGTTCCACTATTCAAATGGGTCAAAGCGCCTTTGCATATCTTCTGGTTCGATCAGATGCAGCGGGGTCCAGCAGGATAACGGCGGGCTCAGGGTGTCAAACCTTCCAGCGGGTCACCAGCGGTTCCTCAACACAGCTTCTTAGTATCAGGATATTTGGATCCTATCTTAGGTTCAGTGAGAACTCAAGAGATCAACCTGGTATGGTTGTTTGGAGCCTTCTCTTATCCAGAATCTCCCTTGCGCCAAAACGAAGAGGACCCAATGGGAGATCTGCTCACATACAGGCACACCAGATGTGGACCAATCAAGGACCACGGTGGGCCCAGTCATTCCCATCACACCAGACTCTCTGGCACCCAGGATATGTATTGGAACTAGACAGCTATTCTCAAACAGCAAGTACCATGCTATGGGATCATACAATTCTTACCACATGGATAAGATATGTATTATACAAAAAGAAGATGTACTGACAAGTGTCTAAACCCAAAGGTAAAATGACAGAAGGTATATCTAATACCCAAAAATTCATACATGAACATTACATTTTCTTTTATTAAACATATAGAAACCAGCGCTCATAAAATGATCACATTACATACAACTCCATAAAAACATATACAACATATATCTCACAGAACACAGGAAGTACAAACAATGTGGGTTGATTCTTCTAATAACTAGATCAAAACTCTGCGTTATACTTCACACTGGAGTTGTTTTCCTTTTTCTCTAAAATGCTATTATTGTTTTCTAAACCCAACTTGCACAAGTTCCTGTCCCTAGAACATAGACCAATGTAGGACATTCATCAGGGGTATAATGTTGCTTGTGTTTTTAATGGTGATAAGTCTTCTTTCCTATCACTTCTTTTCTGTCATGTGTGTTCACTTTTTTGCGTTCAAAGACAGTCCAGCCCCTGGAGGCACACACACAAGGAATGCAGAAGCCTGCAAAAGCCTGGCATTTTGTGGGGCAATGCATGCCCAATAAGGACAGACTGACCCGGGTCAGATGGACAAAGGACAGGACAAAGAACCTTGTGGCATGGCCATTTTGGAGCCAGGCCACCTTCCTGTGCCAACCACTGTAAATGCGGTTTGTATGGCAAGAAAAGGTTTAAAATTAAGTGAGAAGATAAGCTGCCACCAGCGCTGTGCAAGGCACAGCTGCACTTGTCCTAAAAAATCCTTTGAGGAGGTCTAGAGCCTTTGGAAATGAGAAGAAGACCCAAGCGCACTGTACTGTAAAGTACATTGTGCACTTGTGACATGTTGCAGAAAAGTTGCAACATTGGAAAGGACGAAGGGAAACAAAGTTTCCCAGTACTGACTGTCTTTAAGGACATGTCAGTTTCCCCATATAAAGTGAGCGAAAGCCCAGTGGAGTGCAGCTGAAGGCTGTGCTTCACTGGTAAAAGTCAGACTATGGTGTTTAAACAGCAGCAAAAAGTTGGGGGGTACACAACTGGAGGGAACATTGCACATAAATGGGAAACGTTCCTAACAGTGGGCATACTTAGTTATTATTATTAGTGTCATCTAATTTGCCAGTATATTTTGCCCCAGCTAGTTTTTTGAGGAATGCATGCGCAAGAATATGTAAACTATTGAAGGGTAAATGTTGAGCCACAAATGTGTTCTCCTCTGTGGGGACATGTCATCGGAGGTTCAACGTTCCCATCCCTTTGTTGGTTTTGTCACATTTACGTGGTTTAACCACCAAAATCTCACCAAAAACATAGTTACTGTACATGAAAAAGTGACTTCAGCAGCAGAGTATGGTGTTGGCATGGCAATTTGCCAATGCTTGGCTATGAAACGGCTGAAGCACCATGTGGGCTTTGACCTTCTCGCCGATGTCTGCTGGCATGCTGCTGTTGCTGTGGAGCTTTGCGTGCTCCCAAGTAGGAAGAAAATGAGTGCACTAAACAATGTGTCCATTATGTTTTGATTTGTATTCATCTATGTTTTTAGTTCCTAGAATTTCGATGGATTATGTTTGAAGTATCGTGGAGTGATCCACCAAACCGAAGCTGCAGCCATTTCCATGAGGGAGACTAGCACAGCGCGAGAGGGACTGCTCTGTTGAGGACAGAGAGTGCTATCGAGGCACGGGCCACCTTCGCTTTGGTCCTGCGTCCCACATTTTGGAGACAGCCAGAGTAAGTATGGAAGGGGGTTGGGGAGCACCTCTCCCCGTGCGGCGTATGCCACAGCAGGCTGGGACTCGGGTGCCCAGCCCGCCCCTTCCCCCATGGCCTTGTTTCCCTTCCCATGCTTGGCGTGGTGTAACCTGTGGCTCTCCCTGACACTCCCTCTGTCTGTGTCATGCAGGCAGCCACCGCAGCCCCCTGCCAGCGCCCCCCTCATCCAGCTTATCCAGCGCTTTCCCTCTTTACCCCCCCACCAACCCCCCTCTGCGCACGTACAACATACTTTTATGCAGCACTTTGCTTCTTTCCTTCATGTATTGGCCTCAGCCCTCATAATATGCAAGTGGTGGGAGCTGGCTGAAGCCCGATACCCTATGCGTTTGCACAGCTGTCCAGAGCCGTCACGAGGAGGGTGCGGGGGGGGCAAACTGCCCCAGGTCTTGCGCTCAGGGGGATCCTCGCGGCCGCCTGGGTGAGATTTCATCATGCAGGCTGTGAGGTGTCATTTGTTACCCTGCATCAGAGAGAAGAGAAGGAAACTGTAGGGGTGTTTCTCCCGGGGTCGGCTGGGCCATCCGCGGACCTCCGGGCTGGGAGGCCCCAACTCCTCCCGTGTTCCCCAAAAATGAGTATGAGACACACGCAAGAAGCAAGGTGGTTCTGCTGTTTATTGAACAACGGCAGGGATGGGTCTAGGATCGTACGCGTCCGTCCAGACTCTCAAAATTCGTGGGGCTCGCAGGCCCTTTTTGCCTCAGTATGACGCGCTACTTGCGTCACCTGGGAAAGTTAGCAAAAAAACCTATCGCCACTCTGGATTGGTTCCTTGAGTGGTAGGGTTAGTATAGCATACACATAGAGAACATTGTTAGTGGTTGAGGGTCAGTCAGGTGGTATACTTGGGTTGTCCCTTCTATTAGATACTTGAAAATTGTTACACGAAGACCCCTAATGATTGGATAATGTTAGTGGCGTCAGTGATGAGTGCCCCCATGTTCTGATTGGTCCATTTGCGAGCCCCCCAGCCTGGGACCATCGTTGTTCCCAGCTCGCATGTACCTGTCATTTGCAACAATATGTAACTATGTGTTCGTGCAGACAATGTGTGGATTGCTCATAGGCCTGAGAGCAGACCATTCCCATCGCTGTAGGTGTCCATTGGGTCATTTCATTGTTGCAGCCTGTGTCCCAGACGTGGGACCCAGGCGACTTCTCCTTCGTGGGTCTGGCACCTTGTCAGGTTTGGCTTGGTCACGTGAGGAGAGACCGTGGCTGAGGCAGAATTCTGCACATTTAAAGTAGTATTTGCTTCTGCGTGCCTGGTTTTGCTTACAGGTGTGACCTTGGCGTCGGCTGGTAGCATACAAGTTGCAACATCGCTCCCTTGGCTGTCAGCTCTCGCTGGGCTCGTTCTGCATGGTCAGCACTTGTACTCTTGCTCGTTCAGTGTTCATGGCGGCTCTTGCTTGCGGCCTACTTGGGCCTGGTTCATAGGTGGGGATATGTAATGCACGGTACTTATGTTGTGGTGTGACATGGCTTTATAGGCAGTATCATATCTTCGTTGTATTTTCATCACGTTGCAAGGGTCAGGAGAAGCGTCAGCAAGCGTGTAAGCCAGTGCTTTGTGCGTCTTGCATTTCTGCATTTCGGAAAACCTATGTGAAAAATAATAAAGATGCGCGTCAGTGGGTGTATCTGTCACCTACGTCATAGCACTGAGTATATTCTTCGTGTGGGTTGGTGTGGGAGTGTCCAGTGTGCACGGTGGCACGTGTGTTCTTGACAGTTGGCTAGGTCGTCATGGCATCTCTAACGATGTGGGTGCTTGTTGTTGAGGTGTTAGTCGAGTTCATCCATGCCGCAGGTGTCGGCTTGAGTAGGGCAGGCTGGTGGGCACATCCGTATATTCTTGAAACAGGGTATTTGGTTGTCTGGTAGATAGACAAATTCATCTTGTGGCGGGTGCCTGGGCCGCGATCCTCTCAGCCAGGGTCGCAAGGAGATTGGGGGGAGTCTTTTCTCCCATTCTCCCACTTCAGTCCCCCCTCTGGTTGACTTGTCGACCACAAACATATCTTTTTCTTTATCTCCTCTTACTCTCCATATTTTAATCACTCCTCCCAGGTGTCCATAGTGGTTGACATGGTCCTCAAATGACCAATACATGTACACACAGCTTCCTCCCGGTTTGCAGTATACCCATCTTCCGATATAGCTCCTCTGGTTTTTTGGGTTTTCGAGCTTTACGGATGGTGGGTCTAGGTGATTGGCGATGATCTGTCTGCGCAGTTTCTCTCTTTCCTTTATAATAGTGTCTGTGTGATGGTCATCATCAGTTGGCATCAAGGGGTGCATGTCGACCATTTCGATCATTTCGTCTGTAGTGCGTGCCTTCCTGGCCTTCCAAAACCTTATTATGATCAATACAGCTCCAGCCAGTATTATGCATCCAACTATAATCTTCAGCCCGTCCGACAGCCATGATGGCATCCATGACCATAACAATGAGAACCAGCTATCATCCTTCTTCACTCCTTTACTTTCTTCCATCATCTTGGAGTGCATTTGGGCCAGTTGTGATACTGCTTCGGTAAGTGTACCATTATCGGCATCGTTAGCAGGAATAAATGTGCAGCATGATTGTCCTATCTTTGCGCAAACTCCTCCCTCCATCGCTGTGAGGAGATCCAATACATATTTGTTCTGTAGTGCTACCATTCTCACCGCTCGCAGTTCCTCTTTTATTGCATTGAATCCGTTTACCGTTGAATTAATCGTCATCATCAGTTCCCATCGGGTTATCTGGAGCCATTTAGCATTCGCATAAGCTTGAAGTCCAGGATGTATTATTGACGAGAAGAACATAGCAGCCCTGCTAAATAACCTGTGTTCTGGTGGGATAGAAGTGAGTACTGTTTCCGACCTTCCCCACAGGTAGTTTCCTGTTAGGGGTTCTCCTTGTCTCTTTTTCCTGTTTAGGACATTATTGTTGTTGTTGTTGTTCTCTCTCTCCTGTGATTGTACATATCTCTTCTTGCTCTTGTTCCCTTCATCCATCTTGGGGAAGTTGGCCATATTCACATGTTTTTGGGGCACCACTAGCGATGGTACATTGATGTATACCATTGTGCATATATCTTTCCACAACGGGGGCAAGGTGTGATATGCCTTATTTTCGCAGGCCCAATAGTGATCCATTATCACTGCCATTCCAGCACCCCCCTCTGGTAATTCTAACACGCTTCCACAGTTGGTGTTGTATCCCACCTCCACATTTCCTCTGTGTTGGTAGCATAACTTGGGCGCGGTCAGCGGTAGTATGCTGATTGGGTCTTCATCCTTCTCCATCCATGTCAGCATGGGTACGTACTTGCCCCATGTCGTCCAACATCTGTCATTGTGTTCCTTTATGGTGGTAATATTTTCTCTTGTTACCATGTTGGTACCGACCACTCTTATGTCCCATTCATTGTTCATGTATACCTTCCCTGTTATTGTTACCAGTGGCCTTTCCCAACAGCCTTGTGTACCAGGAACTTCAGTGGTGTACCAATCACATGGTAGGTATTGTAGTGTTACTTTCTTCATTTCTCCTTTTTCAGGGCCACTTGTCATTTATCTGAACGCTTCAGCATGCAAACTGCTCTTATGGTAACTCAAATACGACTTGAGGAAATTGTTTTCGTATGGGTATGTGTCTCTTGTTTTCCACTCCATTCTCATCACCGTTCCTTTAAATCGCCCTCTCGTTTGGAATAGTGCCAGATATACTATACATCGTGCCGTCTTTTCTTCTATTTCTGTGACGACAAATGTTCGAGAAGCGCTCATGGCATATGGGATCAATGAGCAAACATAACAGCTATCTTCTGTTGTCTGCTTACCTATTTGAGTCATGTGCTGGTACCACATGTTGTTTGAGACGTGTGCTGAGTCTGGTATGTAATTATCAATACCCTTACTGTCTGAATATGTGCTGCGTTTAACTCTACTTCCCTTATGCGGAGGGTTGCTAGTACCACCTGATGTCACACCTGTTGCAGCCGTGCGAGGGGGTATGTTAGGTTTGGGTGCAGCCATAATATTGATAGCATAACTTTTCTGCCATACAGAGGCAGCCAATAGACCAGTGATGACCAATACTCCTATCATTTCTATTACAAAAGCTAGTCTCACCGGCATTTGCTCTTACCTTGCTGCAGTCCGGCAGCTTATTCTTGCGACGTTAAAGTTGCCCGCCTGAAAATCCTCAATGCGCTTGTTATTATTGTTAGTTGTTGTTATCAAGCTCTCCCTATCAAGTAATCGTTCAGTGCCCAGGCGAAGAGCTTTTCCCACGCTAACCTTAGTGATCTATCCCTTAGTGCGGGTAAGTGCTGGTGAAGATGGGGAAATGATTGTTCTATGGCCAAAACAAATGCTGTGTAATATACACGTACCCTCCTTCTTTTCAGGTACTTCGGTCTTTTTATGTGGTATACAAATTGGTGTGATAGTGCTTCCGGGGTGTTATCATCAGTGGGCAGCATCTACTCCTTGGCACAGTACACTGTTAGTCTCCTAATTTCTTAACAGAACAATTATACACAGTACTTGCATGTGCGAGAGAAGAAAAAAGAGACAACATACAAGTGTTTACATGTGTGTGTGCACAAAACAGTGTCCTTCAATTGGGGGTGACCTTAGCGGGGAGGGGGTTTGGGGCTCAATTGGCAGAAGTCTGTTTACTTTTCGATCTCGTGACCATGGGATGGGCTGTGGGCAAGTGTCCAGTGTCTATTTCAGTAGTTGCCTCTGGGGAATCTGCGGTGTGATCACGTATGGTGACACTACTGTCATCAGCTGTGGCCAACGTTTCCTTCTCCGTAGCCAATTCCGTTGCTGTCGTTGCTCTTCCAATGGCCCTGTCGTTAACGCTAGGGCGGGTCTGGAGTTTGTAGATTTTCACGTCGTGTAGGTGATTCCAAGCACGCTTATCCTGCAATTTCACTGCTCTGGTAGCTACCTCTTCTACCATATGAGGACCAGTAAAGCGTGGCCGTTCCACTTTCTATTGAAGTTGCGGAGTAGCACATGGTCCCCTTTAGCAATTTTTCCAGTTCCTTGTTGGTGTCTTCTTGTTGAGAACTCTTCGACCCGCCCCGCGTGCGCTCGAGCTGTTGAGATACAAACGCTACACTAGTAATCAAGGAAGACACATATTGTTACATTTCGTCACCAAGAACAGTTGCAGTGTTTTCATAGTCTGTGAATGCTCTTGATGTAGGCGTTAGAGGAAGGCGCATTTGACTCCCTGTCACCACCTCGTGAGGAGTGAGGTGGTGATCAGACCCTGGCCTATTCCTTAGCTCAAAAAGAGCTAGCGAAGACAGTACAACCAGCTCTTCTTTGTTGTTTGCTGTATCTTTGCTATTTCTTCTTTCAATAGGCCATTCAGGCGTTCACATATACCGTTGGCCTGTGGGTGGTATGCACACGCAAATTTATGCTTAATGTTCAGCAAGGACGTGATGTGCTGAAACATTTCATTAGCAAAGTGTGGGCCATTATCTGACCGCAACACTTCACACACACCCCACCTGGGGAAAACCTCTCTCACTAGAAATTTAGCTGCTCTGAATGCATCTGCATGTGAGCATGGTCCGGCCTCGATCCACCTGGAGAAGGGGCATACCACTACAATCAGATACCTATTTCCTTGACATACATTGATCATATCAACGTAGTCAAAGTGAATGTGCAGGAAGGGTCCATCTGGCCGGGGTAAAGTACTTTTTATCACTTGCAGCGTGTGACCGGCCGTAAACTGTTGGCATGTAAGGCAGTTGCAGATAAAATTTGTTACATGAGAATTTAACTCGGGCCGAACCAGTCTTTCCTAATTCGTGCTGCAATTACTTCCTTTCCTGTATGAGCTGGGTGATGGAGCTGGGTCAAGGCGGTGTTCAACAGTGCCAACGGCATGACCACCTTTCCGGTGTTACTTTGACGCCACAGTGCGTCAGTTGGGGACATCGTGCATCCTCTTTTTACCCATAGTTCCTTTTCTGCCATTGGTGCAGCCTCCTGTAATTCCATTATCTGTGTGGCTGGGAAATGGGTGTACCCTTCTTTCATCAACATCTGTTTGGCCATCTCCCTCCCTCTCCCTCTCTCTGACTCTGGGGGGTTCCATATTTCACCAAAGTACGCCGCATGTTTGGCATGTGCATCTGCCGTTTCATTCCCTTTTGATATATGATCTTCTTCATTAGTGTGTGCGGGACATTTGACCAAAGCTATTTCTTGGGGATCATTAATTACTTCAATTAATTCAGCTAACAAGAGAGCATGTTGCACTGGGGTGCCATCGGCTCTCCTAAACCCCCTTCTCTGCCATTTTATCAACCCCGAGTGGACAGTTGACGTGACATATGCGCTATCAGAATATATAGTAACTGTTTTGTCAATGCTTTCCTTCAACGCCAAGATCAGTGCAACCAATTCTGCTGCTTGAGCCGAATAATGCTGTGGTAACTGTACACATTTCACCGGGGCACACATCAAATCTTCTATCATTTTTACAACTGCTGCCCCAGTTCTCCTTATCCCATCACTCTGGTCTATTGTCGATGACCCATCAATGAACAAAATGTCTCCACCCTTGAGTGCATCTGTCTTGAAAAGGGGAAAATCTTCCTCAGGACCAGCCCTTGGGAGCAAAAATTACCCAATTCAGCCCAAAATACAGGTTCTATTGTGCCGAGCAGTGAACTCATGCTAGTGACAAATGACACCTTCAATAAGTTTTAGTATTTTATTCTAAACAGTGAATTTGAGCAACATCTTGGGATTCAAGTTAGAGAAGATTACAAAGCACAAAACTTAGAGAAATGCAAAATATAGAGAAACATAGAACTTAGAAAAACAGAGAAACATAGAGAAAAACAGTCTTACGCCCCTTCAATCAGCACTGGGAGACCTTGGCCCTCATAAGATAGCTGTAACAAGCCCCGCTCAGAGGAAAGCGCTGCAGAGTGCCGACAGAGCCATAAATTCCGGACACTTGATCTTGCTCGAACCAAGTCCACAGATCGATCTCCCACCTGAGTCATGTGGGCATGCATTTTTATAATCTCGTGCCATGACGCACACTTTCCCTGTGCATAATATAGGCTTGCTCATGGAAAAACCCAACTCTGTGAATTTCCACTGTGCTCCTTTTCTGTGCCCCTCCCTGCTTTGAGCCCATCTGCGCGAAAGCTCAGGAATGTCTTATCAGTGCCTTTCCAGAGAAAGGAAGATAAGGCAGAATACTCTAAGAGAAGCCGAGATGAATTAACCCCATGTGAGCAAGCTCTAAAAGGCATGCACTCATAGCTTAGTGTTCATAGCGCTTAAGATTGGCTATCTAAGCGCTATATAGGTGCCATAATGTTCCAAACACTCCAATAATGTCTATTAGCTACAGAGGTGGGGCCTTCGCCCTGCCTGTCTATCAACAATGCATAATGTGACCTATCACTCCTACTAGGCCTGCACATTCCTTGTAGCTCACTACTGCATAATGGAAGTGCTACAACAGACTACTGTCAGCATTTTTGGCACATACTTTGAATACACTATTGGCTTTCAGCTGCTAATGCTGTCATCTAAAGCCCTGATTGGCAAAGTTGCAATTTTGCTTATCACTACATTCCACCCCTATTCAAAGTGTGTGCGACAATGCTGACTAATACTCATCAATATAGTATTTAGTGCAGTGATAAAGACCTTGGGGCTTTGCAAGAGGTTTAAGCAAACTATCTTCTAGCGGTTAGTCAGCGTGGCATGCAAGGTTAGTAAAAACACTACCTAAACAAAAATGTACACAAAGTGAACAGTGACATATACCCTTGCCAAAACCTGGCCTACACAAAAATACCTACACAAAGTGAACATGGACATTTACTCTAGCCAAAACCTGGCCTACACAAAAATACCTAAATAATTATTGTATAACTGATTGTCAGTTAAAAAGCAGCATGCAGTTAGAATGTCAAGGCAATCCAGTGTAGTCTAATCTACAATGCACTATTGTATTTATGTATGGTTACCAATTCTAAACCTGGCAGCCTTTCACTCTAAGGGCCTACCCTCCCCCTGATCCCAGGGCATTCAAACGTGACTATGGGCTGTGTGATTAGACACTTCCCCCATGTATGTGGAACCCAACCAGAAACCATCTAATTTCATGAGCAAGGTGAACCCATGGGCACCAGGTTATCTAAATAAAAACAATTCTACTAATTTGCATTAAAGGATGGCATGTGTTATTCATGCAATCAAAAGCAAGCGATTTGATCCATATGTATGCTGGTAAGTGTAGCTCTGTGTGCCAGTGTGTGGAGGATGGTCGCCCCCACTCAGAGTGAAAAGCCAACACCTGCTGATTTAGCAATGTTTGCGATAAAATGCATCGTGTGTATTTAGCAGTCTTGTTGACCTGCCCTATGGCAGAAAAAATGTCTTTATACCTAAAATTCTGCCATCTCCAGTGGTTGCCAATACTTGTAGCAGTGTTGGGCGTATCAACGGGCCCCACTAGACCAGAAGTTTTATAGCAGAGCTGGCATCAGAACCCATAGTGGCTAGCTTATTGCGCACAGTTTCTATGTCAAAAACGTATAAAGCTCCTGTTACTCCCCGCTGCTCCCGCAATTAATGAATCTAGCTCGCTAGCTATGCACACTCTGGTGATGGGCCATAGAAATGGACTCCATTTGTAGCAGCTTGGTAGTACTAAGGAAACATTGCCTCATGATAAATCTATGTCTAAGTGTATCACTGTAATAATAGAGGTGTGCATTACCAGCCTACAATTTAAATGTTGCCTTACTACTAGAAAATCTAACATGTTCACAGTTTCTATCTTGTGTGACTTGGAGAATACCCTTCTCCAAGAGGGATGCCTACTATATACAATATTAGTTTTAGCTACAAACACCATACTATCATCCGGCAGTGGCTGTTTCATCACACCATTGTGTGAAATGCATTTAGTCAAATTATAGTCCATAAAATCTTGGCGAGAACACTCGCTGCAGTTCTTGGTCAGAAAAAACATAAAACAAATTGTTGGATCCATTCACTGAAACATTTGGGCCTAGGATTTCATAGACACCAGTCATATGAGTCAGTAACAAAAGATGCCCGCCAATGTGCCAGGCCAGTACGCTAGCAATTCCATGTGGATACTCATTTGTAGCGCTTTTCCAAAGAATTATTCTACATGTCTACAATCAAAAGGTGACTCTTTGCATTAGTGTGCTGGAGACAGCTGTCCCCACAAAAACATGAAACTGGTTGGTTTAACAAAAACCGTTTCACACACTGTCATAAAATCAAATATCAAGTCAGTCATGGTTTCATTTACCCGCCTTAAGGCTAGCTGTAAAAGTATCCAGTGTTTCAAAGGTTACCATCTCAAATTAGAGCTCACACACTTGGCAGCATTACTTCCAATTAAGAACCTTAACCTACGCACAGCTGACTTTGGTGTGCGCACTCATTTTATCTCAAAATAAATTACGCTCCTGCTTGCATAATCCTGCTTCCCCACCAATTCATGAATCATTTTCCTGCCTATGTGCAACGTAGTAGTTTTAGAAAAGGCAAAATATGTCTGGTTAAAGCAATTCAGTTGGAAAAGCAAAACCTTTCGTTTTTTCAGATTCATCTCAAAAAGTGCATTTAAAAAAACATTTTTCAATGTGTTAGCATTCAAGTGCTGTGTCACACAGCTGTTTGTGGTGCATGATGTCACAGTCCACAACCTATTGTCCACAGTCCTTTAAACAAGAAAGGCAAAACATATCAACCAGGTTATTTCCAGCAACTGAATCATTTGAATGTGCAGCATCAAATATTTGATAACTAGCCAAGTCTGCACCGTGCCAGTTCAGCAAAAGTTATTACTCTGTTGGACACCTTTCGCAGGTTGCAGAACAAAGGTCCTCATACGTCATGCATGTTAGCAGCATTGAGTGCGGTGCAGGACAGGTTCAAAGTTCATATATCATCACGCAGTGACTCGCTTTCTCTGAGAATGCGTCTGCTTGACTGATCAGTGTCACCCGCAAATTGCACACATCTACCCCAATCATGGCACGAAACTGTCTTGCTTTTTTGCCTAGGCAAAATACAAACAGAAATGTTAGGATTTCATCAAAAGTACAATGTCATTGTTATTCACGTTAGGATGTCATCAAAGCTACAATATCAGCGTTATCCACCCCTTCCCTTAACACCACCCCCGCCTTCAGAAGTCTCATCAGGTAACTACATACATTATCATTGCTACCACAATTATTTGTCACCCTTCTGCATGTTACTGGGGGCTTATTTGCACTCAACCATAAGGGGTGTAACTACCTAATCACAAACTCATTTGTGCAATGCGATTCTAGTTGGTCAATGGTACTTCAGACTGATCTGTGATTTTACAAAAGCCATATAATAAGTATCCAGGTTGCACTTCTCAATGGATCAATGCTTTTCTTTTTCACCAACGCGATCACGAATGCCAGGCACCAACTTGCTTCCAGTGTTTCATGATCTTGATTTAGGTTGCCCTGCTGGCATCACTCCATATTTCAAAGGTAAAGTCCTTCAGTCCAATACCGCCTGCAGTTAGTTGCACAAGCAGCTTTGTTTATTTTTCTCCATACAGCTAGTGTCTTTCAAGCCTCTGGTTTTCCACGTGCCATTTTCCCAAAGGGTGTCTGCTGATTTCTTGGCCCACCCCTTTGAGAGCGATAGTCTGAATCAGTTCCTTTTATTTGCTTCAACAAATCATTCATTCTTGCACTAAGCCGTGAGGCTTCTGGATCATGGCTAATGTGCAGTGTTCATGTTATACTCCAAAGCCCCGCTCTGCATGTTGTCTCTTGCAAAACGGCTACCTTTGTCAGTTTGATTCCATCTGGAACACCATAATGTCTTTGTCAGTTACTCCAGCCCTGGCAATGTAGCTTGCATTTTTGCCAGCTGTGTATTTTTACTTCTCAAAGCGCCTAGAGGTTTCTTCTCCAGTGCACAGCGCTTTACTTCAGTTCACATCACATGGAGCACTGGGATGCAGCTTGCACGGCAATGTCGCTTTACTTCAGTTCACATCACATGGCGCATGGGGATGCAGCTTGCACAGCAATGTCTCTTGAAATGGGCAGCTGTCTTTTCTTAGCCCATTCACAGATGCAAATGGTTTCCCAAATGTTCAGATGTGATGTGCCCATCTGCCATTCTGCATGCAGCATTTGTGTTCCTTCCAGTGTTGTTACTGGGCAATTTCTTTACTTATGATCAGCTCTGTTAGTGCATGCCAGTGTCCGAAAGCATGCATACATCAGCATGTAAGGTAGATTGCACTCTTTTTCAATTTCTCACTCACAGCAATTATTGCCTTCAGTTCTGTTTCAGCATTCTGTCTTTGCACCCCCCTCCTCAGTTTTTGCTCACACTGATGGTGTCTCTCACAGGGGATGGAATGCAGGAATGTCATTGTTTATCTTTCATGTGCACATGGCAGCGCCATGAGCGCGCAGCAAACTTATCTCTTTGCCTATAACTCTTAAACTGTGGCGGCTTCAATGAAAGGCACTCGTTTCAGACAGTTCATCCAGATTAACTATTTCCTGCACTGCTTTCCTCCAACAGTTTTTTTTTTCTTCGTGCACCTCGCCCAAGATAGTGCAAGTTATCTTCAAGGCACAAGCTCTGCACAGCAAGATTCTTATTTTCAAAAGAGGCACTTTTTCTTGTCATCAGATTCTACTCCATGTAATTTAGCAAAATGTCTAAGCGTCTTTTAGCCTGTTTTGAAACTGATCAATGTTCCATTTAAAGGCATACATTTTTTTTTTCTTTTTCCTCGTAACCTTGTAGTTTGGCTTCACAAACTCACTCCAATGCAATGTGCGATCTTTAAAAAGAACCCGCAACCCACTAAATCTTTGTGCTGTCTTATCACACACAGATGTTTCATTCTGTTGTACCATTGCCAGAATATAACCACTTATTTCAGTGCATTTAAAACATGCCATGTGTAGTGCCGCTCCATGCACGTTTTTTTTCTCTGCAAGAGCAACCCACACTCTATATTGCTTGGGGGCTGTTAATGTGTCAACAACATTTTTTACTATGTACCTCAGTGAACAGGTCACTATTTCCAAAACATACATCACTTATAACGCAACAGTACAAATCCATGGCATAGCGTGGGAACAGTCAAAAATACTCCAGGGGCAATTTAGGGGCAATTTAGAAAAATATAAATTGTCTTTTCCCCCCAACCATTGTAAACTGATTCTGCAATTCCAAATCAATACACAAAAATCAGAAATCCAAATACCATTCACTCACTTTCTTTTTTAGTTGAGTCTCTCACCCATTGTAAGCATGGCACAGCTAAAATGCAATGTAGCCATTTTAGTGTGTTTCCTTAAAACAGAATGCACCACCAGCACATGGAATTCACTGTTGCCAAAAAAGAAAAACCAAACCCTTTAGGCTCTCAACACAGATGTTACGCTTTCTCCTAAACACGGCTCATTCCCACGTTATCTTCAGGAATGTGAGCACTTCAAAAGCATACATTTAAAAAGCGAACCTTCACCTCCGTACATTACAACCCCCCACTCGCTAGCACACTGGGGCTGAATCAATGGTTAGAATTACTATTCACAATTTGCATGTCAAATCCTCACAACTATTTTCCTGCCCTCATGACAGAATAGAGTTGAGAACTCCGTCTCACTTTGCATTTCAAATTACAACTTTAAACTTGGGGAAACCGCATGATAAAATTCTTTCCTAATTGAACATAAATCTTTCTTGACCATTCATCGGAGCGCTTTAAACATAGCCATTTCCCGCTTGTTTATCGCCATGTGCTCCCTGGCACCATTCCCAAGAAATAAGTCAGCCACGACTGATTTACTGAAGGGATTCTTAACCACACAAGCTATCGGCCACGGCAAGCCGACACAACGTTGCTGTCTTTTGTGTCTCAGAGCTGCAGTGAGACCACCAAGGAAATGCGACAGCCTGCTCCTCACTCTGCACTGTGTTCTCTCACACAATTTGTCATTTCACAGCAAGGCACTGCTCTGCACAAATCCCCAAGCTGACACCAAATGTCTTGAAAAGGGGAAAATCTTCCTCAGGACCAGCCCTTGGGAGCAAAAATTACCCAATTCAGCCCAAAATACAGGTTCTATTGTGCCGAGCAGTGAACTCATGCTAGTGACAAATGACACCTTCAATAAGTTTTAGTATTTTATTCTAAACAGTGAATTTCAGCAACATCTTGGGATTCAAGTTAGAGAAGATTACAAAGCACAAAACTTAGAGAAATGCAAAATATAGAGAAACATAGAACTTAGAAAAACAGAGAAACATAGAGAAACACAGTCTTACGCCCCTTCAATCAGCACTGGGAGACCCTGGCCCTCATAAGCTAGCTGTAACAAGCCCCGCTCAGAGGACAGCGCTGCAGGGTGCCGACAGAACCATAAATTCCAGACACTTGATCTTGCTCGAACCAAGTCCACAGATCGATCTACCACCTGAGTCATGTGGGCATGCATTTTTATAATCTCGTGCCATGACGCACAGTTCCAGAACTTTCCCTGTGCAAAATATAGGCTTGCTCATGGAAAAACCCATTTCCACTGTGCTCCTTTTCTGTGCCCCTCCCTGCTTGGAGCCCATCTGCGTGAAAGCTCAGGAATGTCTTATCAGTGCCATTCCAGAGAAAGGAAGATTAGTTTACGAAGCCATGCAGGGCTACAGTTAGAAAGGCAGAATATTCTAAGAGAAGCCGAGATGAATTAACCCCATGTGAGCAAGCTCTAAAAGGCATGCTCTCATAGCTTAGTGTTCATAGCGCTTAAGATTGGCTATCTAAGCGCTATATAGGTGCCATAATGTTCCAAACACTCCAATAATGTCTATTAGCTACAGAGCTGGGGCCTTCGCCCTGCCTGTCTATCAACAATGCATAATGTGACCTATCACTCCTACTAGGCCTGCACATTCCTTGTAGCTCACTACTGCATAATGGAAGTGCTACAACAGACTACTGTCAGCATTTTTGGCACATACTTTGAATAAACTATTGGCTTTCAGCTACTAATGCTGTCATCTAAAGCCCTGATTGGCAAAGTTGCAATTTTGCTTATCACTACAGCATCCTCTTCAACTTTCCTAGTGCATGAATACATTTCGATAGTCTGCGTGCAATCGTGGGCATAATCACCTTCCTCAATAACTTCCGCTATAAACCTTGCTGGGTTAACTGTACTACATCTGACAATTGACAGTTCAGGTCTAGACAAAATGATCTCATAACCTGACGCCCTCTGCGTGGTTAGTGTGGACTTGGGCTTATTCAATATTGCAAACAGTGCATGCTCCACAAATAGTGTGGTTGGGCACCCCATTGTAATAGACAATGATTTCTCTACCGCAAATGCAGCTGCGGCGAGACTCTGTTCGCAAGGGAAATGACCTAACATAACAGGGTCCAAGTGACCGCTGTAGAACGCTATTGGCTTGTGTCCCATACTGGTTTTCTGAGTCAATACTGCTTTCATTACTGCTGAGTCGCAATGTGAAAAGATAAAGAACTGCCGTTCATAATCTGGGGTGGCCAGTACCGGAGCAGTTGATATTGCGTTCTTCAACTCGTCAAATGCTTCCTTCATTTCCCTTGTCCACCCCAATGTTTTGTCCCCTTTGTGTGCTTCTCTCAATGCTTCAATTAGGGGTCCTATGTATGAGCTGTAATCAAAAACCCATGCTCTACAGTAGTTGCACAATCCCAGGAACTGCTGCAGTTCCCTCACTGTTTGTGGTAGTGGCGTGTTTGATATAGCTTGTGCTCTTTGTGGTGCAAAATTTCTTCCCTGTTGGGATATTAGTTGACCAATGTATAATACCTGTTCCTGACAGTACTGTAACTTTTCTTTGTCTACCTTGTAACCTTTTTCAGCCAATACTGTCAGCATTTTCAATGAGTCTTCCCTGCACCTTTCCTCGCTTGTGCTGCAAATTATTATATCGTCAACATATTGCAGCACTGTACTTTCCAATTCAACGTTTCCCAAGTTCATCTGTATTACTCTGTTGAAAATTGAGGGTGACTCACAGTACCCTTGTGGTAACCTGGTGTGTTTCCATTTTGTGTTTCTGTATGTGAAGCTTGTCAGGTCTTGTGAATCTGGGTGCAGGGGTATTGAGAAAAAGGCATTTTTGAGGTCAATCACTGTAAACCGTGAGGCCTCTGCCGGAATTCCACATAATATTGTGGCCGGGTTTGCTGCTATGGGGTATTCTGCTTCCACAATGTTGTTCAAGGGTCTGAGGTCCTGGATAAAACGCCCATACCCTCCTTTAGCTTTGCGCACTGGGTACACAGCCGTGTTACATGGTGATTCTGATGGTACCAATATACCATTGTTTATTAGGGCCGTTATTGTTTCGTATATGCCCTCATCTGTCTCTTTTGATAGTGGGTATTGTTTCAGCTTTATTCTTACACCCCCGATACTCTTTATGCAGCCTACGTCATAGGGACTGGTGGTCAACAGTGATGTTGGAACTTTTGTCATATCTTCCTCGTAAAAGGGAACTGGGGTAGATGCGGGTGCTTCAAGTGCCATGGCCATTTTCTGTGCCACTTGCTTATATGTCACTCTTAGCCATATATCCACACTCATCATAAATACCATTTCACCCTCTTCCTTGTCTTCTGAGAAGAGCTCTTCATCGGACACCTGGGTGAGCCTGCATCCCTCAGCCAGGGCTATCACTGCCCTCCATGCTCTCCTTTCCCGGTCTTGGACATGTACTGCGATATAATCAGCAGTCGCTATAATACTCTTGATGCTCACCGAAATCACCTTCCCTTCTGGTTCGTTGGCTGGTGTCTCAGGCCTGAACAAATATGCTGCTGGCCTCCTCCAGATCTTTCCTTCTATCCCTGGCATCCAGGCAAATGCCATGTCCGTTCTGTACTGGAACAGTTCGCCATCCACTGGCTCAGCCCTAGTTACTGTCTGTCCACAGTATGCTTGCAGTATTTGTCATGCAGTGAGCATATTTATTCCCGGAGTGGAACAAATTATGCCATCCTCAGTGAAGGAGAATGTCATATTTAGCCTGCTCATTATGTCCCTCCCAAGTATGTTCACTGGTGACTCCCTTGAATACAGGAGCGGGACAGACATGTCATAATCTCCAATATATAAGGAGATGTTATCAGTAAAGGGAACCAACCCCCTAGCCCCAGATAATCCTTGGGTGTTCATGGCCTCGCCTGACATCTTAAATCTACCTTCCCTTATGCAAGACCGGGTTGCCCCAGTATCAACAAGGAATGATCATTTTTTGTCACCTATCGTTACCTCAATGCGTGGTTCCTCCGCACTATTAGGATTTATCGACAGCATGGGACACACCAAGGACGTCTGTGGGCTGTCCTATTGTGGGTATAATGATTGACCGCTTCCTATGTAAGGGTTGTGTCCCAGGACAGTCACCCTTTGCAATTGTGTTTGTTGTAGCTGTGTATCGGTGGAGGTTACCTTATGGTCCTGTATTTGAGTGGGCTGCTGCACTGGCTGTACTTGGTGTTGTTGTGTTATTGCTACCTGTTGTTGCGGTAGTGAATATGTCTGTGGCTGTTGTTGTGTTAGAAACTGTTGCTGTGTGCTGTTCTGTGGCAGCCCCTGCAGTTGTTGGTAACCCTGCTGCTCCCTTGTAGGCCCTTGTTGTCCTTGTTCCCCCCATGCTGGTGTGGAGGGTCTCATTCTACATGTGCGTGACATGTGTCCTAACATTCCACAAATCCAACATACAGGTGGTTCCTTGGTCTGCCATGGGAAACTTCCTGAATTGTCCTGGTACACTGGTTGCCCAGTGGGGTAGAAGCTTCGGAATCCTCCCCCTTGTTGTTGTGCAGGATAGCCATATCCCCTCCCCCTCATCATTCCTCCAGTTCCCCTGATGTTATTATAATATCCAGTTCCTGATGTCATGTATCCTCCTCCCATGTTAGCCGTGTATGGTGGGGGTGGTGGCAGCTGTTGTGTTATAATTCGTGGTGATTGTAGTTGGGAGGGATCCTGTGCGGCCACTACTTGCGTGGGGTTTGGTGTCATTGTTGTTGGTGTAGTTATTAGTGCACCTTCCATCGTATACTTAGTCAGTTTTTTCTGCACTAATTTAGCCTGTTCCGCTTTTCTATCTCCTTCCTTTTGTTTCATCTTTTCTTGCCACGTCCTACAATGGCGTACTATTGTCAGTTGTATTTCTGGCCAAGCCTTTGCTTCCATCCCCACTACTTTCTTCAATTATTTTTCAACTGCCTCTGGGAGCCCTTGTGTTAGTATTGTTATTGTTATTGTTATTTTGCATTTATATAGCGCCTTATATACCATTGGTATGGTCTGAAGGCGCTGGTAGGTTGAACGCCCTTGGGAACCGAGGTTCGGGTCAGTGGAGAGATTAGAGAGGGTCAAAGGTGCGTGTGCGCACCAGGTATGTGTGCAGCTGGTGCGGAATTTCTGTGGTAGCTGCTTCCTAGCGATAGGTGTGGTGGTTGAGGAATCAGGAGTATGTGTTCGGTCTGGCAGGAGTTATCCAGTCCGAGTGAGGCAGCGTTAGGCCTGACGAGAACGCTTGGCTGGGGGTGAGAAACCAGCAATGTTTACTTAGAGTGATGGGGAGTGAGCGGCGGATGTTGATATGAGAACAGATATACCGAATGGTGTCATAGTATCTCTGTGTTCTACTTGAGTGGTGGTGTAAGGAGAGAGTAAGCGTGGGGTGTGAAATGAAGTATGCTCTTACAACGGTTCCTTGCGTTCCACATCAAAGTCTGCACATTACGCAATTCAGGGGGGTCCGGTCCGGTCTGTGCGATGTGTTTTGTTTCTCATCTGCTCTTATGCACTATTCATCGGGTCGGCAAATTCTTCCGTATAGCGTACTCCTCCATCTAGCATGGAGGAGTACGCTAATCATGCGCTCTGGTCCATTCATTCATTTATTTCGTGCGTTCACCCGCTCCCCAGGCTCATCTGTTACGCACTCAATCGCATCAGATGCTCATCCGCCACTTGTCAGTTCTGCATTCATCAGCTCCGTTCACTCTTCCGTACAATGTACTTAACTGTTTTGTGTACACTCGTTTTCTCGCTCTTATTTCTCGTTCGTTCGACGCATACCCGTTCTCTCGCCATACTCAGCCGCTTACTCAGGTCGCCCGACATACTCAGCTGCTTGCGATACTCAGCCGCTCGCTACATTCCGTCGCTCGTCAGATTCAGCCGATAGCTTTACTCCGCGGTCCATGTTCTTCCCCTCATTACACTCAACCGTTTTCTACATTCATGTGCTCTCCATATTCATTCAGCCGCATTCTACACTGTGTGTTCTCCACATTCATCTGTCCACCACATTTATTGGCTCTTCATATTCGTTCGCTCGGTACGCTCACGGCCCTCCACAGTCATCCGCCCTCCACAGTCATCAGCCCTCCGCAATCATCCGCCCTCCGCAATCATCCGCCCTCCGCAATCATCCGCCCTCCGCAATCATCCGCCCTCCGCAATCATCTGCCCTCCGCAATCATCCGCCTTCTGCAATCATCCGCCTTCCGCAATCATCCGCCCTCCGCAATCATCCGCCCTCCGCAGTCATCCGCCCTCCGCAGTCATCCGCCCTCCGCAGTCATCCTCCCTCCGCAGTCATCCGCCCTCCACAGTCATCCGCCCTCCGCAGTCATCCGCCCTCCGCAATCATCCGCCTTCCGCAATCATCCGCCCTCCGCAGTCATCCGCCCTCCGCAGTCATCCGCCCTCCGCAATCATCCGCCTTCCGCAATCATTCGTCCTCGGCAGTCATCTGCCCTCCGCGGTCATCCGCCCTCCGCAGTCATCCGCCCTCCGGAGTCATCCGCCCTCCGCAGTCATCCGCCCTCTACAGTCATCCGCCCTCTACAGTCATCCGCCCTCTACAGTCATCCGCCCTCCACAGTCATCCGCCCTCCATAGTCATCCGTCTTCCACGGTCATCCGCCATCCACACTCATCTTCCAAAGGCATCCGCCCCTCCACAGTCATCTGCCCTCCACAGTTATCCGCCCTCCACAGTCATCCGCCCTCCACAGTTATCCGCCCTCCACAGTCATCCGCCCTCCACAGTCATCCGCCTTCCACGGTCATCCGCCTTCCACGGTCATCCGCCCTCCATGGTCATCCACCTTCCACACTCATCTTCCACAGGCATCCGCCCTCCACACTCATCTTCCACAGGCATCCGCCCTCCACAGTCTTCCGACATCCACACCCATCTTCCACAGGCATTCGCCCTCCACAGTCGTCCGCCCTCCACAGTTATCTGCCTTCCACGGTCATCTGCCCTCCAAAGTCATCCACCCTCCACCGTCATCCGCCCTCCACCGTCATCCGCCCTCCGCCGTCATCCGCCCTCCGCCGTCATCCACCCTCCACCGTCATCCGCCCTCCACCGTCATCCGCTCTCCACAGACATCCGCTCTCCACAGACATCCGCCCTCCACAGTCATCTACCACAGGCATCCACCTTCCACATTCATCCGCCCTGCTCAGTCGTCCGCCCTCCACAGTCATCCGCGCTCCACAGTCATCTTCCACAGGCATACACCCTCCACAGGCATACACCCTCCACAGTCAACCGCCCTGCCCAGTCATCCGCCCTGCCCAGTCATCCGCTCTCCACAGCCATCCGCCCTCTACAGTCATTCGTCCTCCACAGTCATCCGCCCTCCACAATCATCCGCCCTCCACAGTCATCCGCCCCCCACAGTCATCCGCCCCCCACAGTCATCCGCACTCCACAGTTATCCGCCCTCCACAGTCATCCGCCCTCCACGGTCATCCGCCCTCCACGGTCATCCGCCCTCCGCAATCATCCGCACTCCGCAGTAATCCGCCCTCAGCAGTAAATCCGCCCTCCACCGTCATCCGCCCTCCACCGTCATCCGCCCTCCACCGTCATCCGCCCTCCACCGTCATCCGCCCTCCACAGTCATCCGCCTTCCACAGTCATCGGCTCTCCACAATCATCTGTCAGCAGCGTTCATCTTCCATGCGCATTCCACTCGTCGGTACTCAGTCGGTCTCCCACTTCCGGCCTCTCACCCTCCACATTCCTCCGTTTTCCACATTCTTCCGCTCTCCACACCCTGTCGCTCCCCTATTCAGTCGTTGATACCGTTCTCTACTCATTACACGCATCTGCTCTCTACGTTCTTCTGCTCTGTATGCTCTCTTCGCTCAACAAGCTCCTTCGCTCTGCATGCTCTTCCATTCTCCACCTTCCTCCACTTTCTACACATAGCGCTCTCCATACTCGGACCGCTTTCTACAGTCAATTGGTTTACACACTCATCCGTCAGCCCCATTGATTTTGCTCGTATTATTCATCGGGTCTCCAGACCCAACCGTCTTCCAGGCGCACTTGTCAACCGCTTTCATCCTCCACATTCAATTATACTTGTCTAGAATCATCTTTATTCATTCGCCCTTCTCACTTATCCGTTCACCACACTCATCGGCTTTCCAAGCTCGTCCACGCTCTATTTTTCTTTTGTCCAGTGATCAATTTGTGTTATTGACTTCACTGTTTAGATCTACATTACTCGTTTTAATTTCTTTTGTGAACATTTGATACAATCCGTTTTTTTTTTGTTTTTTTTTGCTTTTGATATTGCTTTAGGTGCTTCGCTGGGTCAGTGTTATTTTGATGATGCTAGCACGGAACCGGTTGGTTTAGGGAAAGAGCCAGGTTTTCAGTAGTTTGCGGAAAGCTGTTAGCTCCTCGGTTAGCCTGATGTGGGGTGGGAGAGAGTTCCACAGGGTTGGGGCTAGGGCTGAGAATGATGCTCCGCCTAACCTGACTGAGTTAGTCTTAGGAATTATTAGGAGGCCGGCTGTGCTTGATCTGAGGGTGCGAGTGGGGTGATAAGCTATTAGTTTTTCTTGAAGATATTGCGGTCCAGTTTTATGTACTGCTCGATGGGTGAGGCATAAGGTTTTGAAAGCTACCCTACGGGCTACTGGAAGCCAGTGCAGTGTCTTGAGGGCTGGGGATACGTGGTCTCTTGGACCAAGCGCAAGTAACACTTTGGCCGCTGCGTTTTGTGCTCTTTGAAGTTTGTTCATTTGGTAGGCATGGATTCCGAGGTATAGGGGGTTGCCGTAGTCTAGCCGTGAGATGACGATTGATTGTACCGCAGAGACTCTGTTAGGAAATGATAGATATGGAAAGACGCGCCTAAGGTTTTTGAGGTGGTAGTGGCAGGACTTTGAGACATTGTTGACTTGGCGCGAGAGTGTTAGGTCAGAGTCTAGGGTGCATCCAAGATTTTTCACTGTGTTGGAGGGTATCGGTGAGTTGCCCATGGCGGTTGGCCAGGGTAGAGGGTGCGGGAGAAGATCTGGGTTGCCGCACACCATGATTTCTGTTTTGGAGGGGTTTAACAGGAGGTGGTTTTGGGTCATCCAGCGTTCAATGTCAAGGAGGCAGGATGCCAGGTCTGGTCGTGAGTTAGGATTCGTGTTCAGGAATTTTAGAATTAGTTGTGTGTCATCGGCGTAATTGTAACATAGGATGTTGTGTGCACGAATTATCGGTGGGAGGGTGGTCAGGTAGAGATTGAAGAGGAGGGCAGATAGAAACGCTCCTTGTGGGACTCCTGTGTCGACTGGTCGGGCTTGGGAGGTAAAGTTGGAGAGTGTCATTATTTGGTGCCTGTCTTTGAGGAATGAGGCTATCCATTTGAGGGCGGTTCCACGTATTTCTAGGGAGTGGAGGCGATCAAGGAGTATTGAGTGATTGATCGTGTCAAAGGCGGCTGATAGGTCGAGAAGGATTAGTGCGGCGCATCCCGCGGAGTCAGCAGTCAATTTAAGGTCGTCCCAGATAGAGGTTAGGGTGGTTTCAGTTCCGTGACAAGTTCTGAAGCCTGATTGGGCGGGGTCTAGGAGTTTGTTGGCTTCAACAAAGGCGTTAAGTTGAGAGTAGGCGGTTCAATCAATGAGTTTGGCGAGGAATCTGGTGTTTGATATGGGGCGGTAGTTTTTGGGCACAAGCGGATCGAGCGAGGGTTTTTTAATCAGGGGTTTGACGTGCGCCAATTTGAATGCGTCTGGAAAAGTACCGGAAGAGAGGGAAGCATTTATGATAGATCTTGCGTGTTCTCCTGCGCAGGTGGAGGCAAAGATTTCTTTAAGGGTAGTGGCTGGGCATGGATCCAATGGTGATCCGGATGGTTTGCGGGCAGATAGGAGTTTGAGAAACTGTTCTGTTGTTAATGGACTGAAGGAGTCGAACGTTGGTTGCGTGGAGGTTGCAGCTGATGGGTTGGGTGGTACGGGCTGAGGATTGTCTAGTGGCTGTAAGAGTGCTAGTTTGGAGGTTAGAGTATTTGTCCTTTCTATAGCCGTGGAGTAGAAGTGGAGGGAGAGTGAGTCACAGAGTGATTGCGATGCGGTCGGGATGGTTGTGTTACAAGCTGGATTGGTGAATTCGGAGATAATTTTGTGGAGTTCTTTACTTGGGTTTTTGCAGTTTAGGATTCGGGAGTTGTAGTGGGCCTTTTTTGTTTTCCGGATTTCGGCTTTGTACCGATACAGGTGTCGGGCCAGGGTGGTCCTGCTCTCATGGGTTTTCTCTTTATGCCATTTGCGTTCTAGGTGTTTGTATAGTCGTTTAGTGGTCTTCAGCTCAGGAGTGAACCATCTGGGGAAAGGGCCACGGCGGGTTGATGGTTTGCAGGAGGGGGTGAGGCGCATCAGAGGTGCACTAAGCCATGAATCAAGGGCCTCAGGGGTGAGATGGTTGTTGAGAGGGCAGGATGGTGGTGGAGACTGGAGGAGAACCTCGGCTAAGTCTGGGGTGATTATTAGTTTCTTCCAGCATTTGCCTATATTCGGAGGTTCGGATATGAGTAAGGGGAGGGGTTTGGGTGAGTGGATGGTGAAAGAGAGAATGAAGTGATCAGACCAGATGATAGGGGTGGGCGGCATTAGCTGAATCAGGTTGTTGGAGCTAAAGATGGCATCGAGAGTGTGTCCTTTATAGTGGGTCAGTCCGTTTATGTGGGGTTGGAGGTTACTTGCATCTAATCCGTCAACCAGGGAGTATGTCATAGGGTTGGTGGGGATGTCGAGCCATATGTTGAAGTCTCCAAGAAGGGTGAGGTTGGGATGGTTTAGTTGGAGGGTGGCAATAGAGTCGCAAAGGTTATTTGCGAAGTGTCTATCGTAGCCTGGGGGCCTGTAGATTAATAGGAAGCTATGTGAGAGCGATGGTGAGAGGGATAGTTTAACAAGGAGAGATTCGCAGGATGGAATGGAGGGTTGGTTATCGATGATTGAGGCGCGGAAGAGAGATTTGAAGACGAGTGCTACCCCTCCTCCCCTGGACGGACGGTTCAGTGGGATGAGGGAGTAGTTGGGGGGAAAGGCTTCGTTGGCGATTGGGCCGAAGTCGTCAGAGAACCAGGTTTCAGTGATGAAAACTAGGTCTGGTTTGTCAGAGGTGAGGAGGTCAAAGATGGAATGTCTGTTTTTTGCTATTGATCGGGCGTTAAATAGGATGCAGTTCACATCGGCAGTCGGGGATGATCTTTGTGGTGGAGGGGGAGGGCGCAGTGGTGGAGAGTTTGGGGGGGGGTAGGTTGGGTGATGATAGATGGGAATAGTGGGCGAGCAGAGAGATTGGCAGGCTTCGGGAGGGGTTGGGATGCTGCGTGTGATAGGATGGTTGGGTCTTGGAAGGAGGATTTGAAAGAGGGATGTTGAAGGTTAGGAGTTTCAGTTGCAGCTGATGAGAAATCGAGGGAGAGGGGTTTCAGGCGGGGCGACGCCGCGGGGGAGAGGGGGGATTGCAGGATAGATGTGATTGGTCGAGATAGGGGGGGCGAGGAGTGCTGTGAGATTGAGGGGGACCAAGAACGTTTCCTCTTTAGTTTCCTTGCTGCGACTGGTGTGTGGGAGAGAGTGGGGGGGTCGGAGGGTGATTGGGAGGCAGCTTCGGTTCTTGCTAGGGCTAGCCGTGCAGTTTTTAGGGAGGGGAAGGGGTGAGGTCGGGTGGGGATGGTGGCAGGGGTATAAGGGGAGGGCGGGAGTTGGGTGATTGCAGGGTGGGGTGTGTTAGGTATGATAGAGAGGGGAGCGGGTATGGGTAATGCTGGTGGGTCGGGGTGGGGTTCAGGGGATGAGTGGTCTTGGGGTGGGTGGCTCGCCAACGTGCCCCCCTTGCTTGGTGTTTGGAGAGGGGAAAAGCAGGGGGTGCGAGAGAGGGTGGGGGGGTTTGGGAGAGGCGGGAAGGGACGGAGGACAGATCGGAGATGGTGTTTCTGACTGATTCTGGTGGAGTGGGTGTACTCATGATTGGTGCGAGTTTTAAGATTGGTTTAGGAGGGTTTTCTGATTGTAGTTCTGAGGTCGGTGATGACACGCTTTTAGGCACACTTTAGGGTTCAACTGCTCAAACCTGAGATCCTTCCTATAACATGAGATGTGATATCCAACTCCTTCCCATTCCAGACCGGAGACCCTTCCAATAGCATGAGATTTTTCAGAGAGGTTATTGGGCGCAGCTTCTAATTGTAATTTTGGGGAACAATTCTAAATGCCAGTTTCTTAGAGAGGCTATTGGGGGCAGCTTCAGAAATACAATTGGGAACACTTCTAAATGCAGCTTTCTTCAGAGAGGCTATTGGGTGCAACACCTAAATGCAATTGGGAGCACTCTTCAATGCAGTTGCGAATACTATAAACTGGTATTAGGAATACTTCTAAAATGCAACTTTCCACAGAGAGGCTATTGGGCGCAACACCTAAATGCAATTGGGAGCACTATTAAATGCAGTTGCGAACACTACTAAATGGTATTGGGAACACTTCTAGAATGCAACTTTCCTCAGAGAGGCTATTGGGCGCAACACCTAAATGCAATTGGGAGCACTATTAAATGCGGTTGGGAACACTACTAAATGGAATTGTGTGATCTTCTAAATGCAACTTTCCTGAGAGAGGCTATTGGGCGCAACACTTAAGTGCAATTGGTAACAATACTTAATGTAATTGGGAGCACTACTCGAGGCTATTGGGCGCAACTACTAAATGCAAATGGGAACACTTCTAATTGAACTTTCCTGCGAGAGGCTATTGGGCGCAACTCCTGAATGCAATTGGGAACACTTCTAAATGCAGTTTTCCTCGGAGAGGCTATTGGGCCCAACACCTAAATGCAATTGGGAACACTATTAAATGCAGTTGGGAACACTATTGAATGTACTTGAGAACACTTCTAAATGCAACTTTCCTGCGAGGGGCTATTGGGCACGACTCCTGAATGTGATTGGGAACACTTCTAAATGCAATTTTCCTCAGAGAGACTATTGGGCACAACACCTAGATGCAATTGGGAACATTATTAAATGTAAATGAGGACACTTCTAGATGCAATTTTCATTAGAGAGGCTAATGGGCGTAACTTCAGAATGCAATTGGGATCACTTACTAAATGCAATAGGGATTAGGTGAGAGGCTATTCTAAAAGCAATTGGGAACATTTCTAAATGCAACTTTCCTGCGAGAGGCTATTGGGCGCAGCTTCAGGATGCAGTTGGGAACACAGCTAGATGCAATTGTGAGTACTTCTAAATGCAACTTTCCTCAGAGAGGCTAATGGTCACAATACCTAAATGCAATTGGGAACACTATTAAATACAGTTGGGCACACTACTGAATGCACTTGGGAACACTTCTAAATGCAATTTTCCTCAGAGAGGCTAATGGGCGCAATACCTAAATGCAATTGGGAGCACTTCTAGATGCAACTTTCTTCAGACAGGCTATTGGGCACAACACCAAAATGCAATTGGGAATACTTCAAAATGCGAATTTTCCTCAGAGAGGCTATTGGGCACAATACCTAAATGCAATTGGGAACACTATTAAATACGGTTGGGAACACTACTGGATGCACATGAGAACACTTCTAAGTGCAACTTTCCTTAGAGGGGCTATTGGGCACAACACTTAATTGTAATTGGGAACACTTCTAAATGCAATTTTCCTTAGAGAGGCTAATGGGCACAATATCAAATGCAATTGGGAGCACTTCTAAATGTAATTTTCCTCAGAGAGGCTATTGGGCGCAGCTCCTGAATGCAGTTGGGAACACTTCTAAATGCAATTTTCCTCAGAGAGGCTATTGGGCACAACACTTAAATGTAATTGGGAACACTTCTAATGCAATTTTCCTTAGAGAGGCTAATGGGCACAATATCAGATGCAATTGGGAACACTTCTAAATGCAATGCAATTTTCCTCAGAGAGGTTATTGGGCGAGATTCAGAGAGAGGCTATTGGGTACATTTCAAGTGCAACTTTCTCGGGGAGGCCATTGGGCACAACTTCTAAATACACACTTAGGCTAAAGGGTACATTTCTAAATGCAACTTTTCTCAGAGAGGCTATTGGGCACAACTTCTAAATGCAATTTTCCTCAGAGAGGCTAATGGGCGCAATACCTAAATGCAATTGGAACACTTCTAGATGCAACTTTCTTCAGAGAGGCTATTGGGCAAAACACCTAAATGTAATTGGGAACACTTCAATGCACTTTTCCTTAGAGAGGCTAATGGGCACAATATCAAATGCAATTGGGAACACTTCTAAATGCAATGCAATTTTCCTCAGAGAGGTTATTGGGCGCAATTCAGGGAGAGGCTATTGGGCACATTTCAAGTGCAACTTTCTCAGGGAGGCCATTGGGCACAACTTCTAAATACACACTTAGGTTAAGGGCACACTTCCAAATGCAACTTTCTCAGGGAGGCCATTGGGCACAACTTCTAAATACACACTTAGGTTAAGGGCACACTTCCAAATGCAACTTTTCTCAGAGAGGCCATTGGGCATAACCTCGAAATGCAACTGGGAACACTTCTAAATGCAATTTTCCTCAGAGAGGCTATCGGGCACAACACCAAAATGCAACTGGGAACACTTCTTAATGCAGTTTTCCCCAGAGAGGCTATCGGGCACAATACTTAAATGCAACTGGGAACACTATTAAATACTGTTGGGAACACTACTGAATGCACTTGAGAACACTTCTGAATGCAACTTTCCTTAGAGGGGCTATTGGGCGTAACTCTTGAAAGCAATTGGGAACACTTCTGAATGCAATTTTCCTCAGAGAGGCTATTGGGCGCAATTCAGAGAGAGGCTATTGGGCACATTTCAAATGCAACTTTCTCAGGGAGGCCATTGGGCACAACTTCTAAATACACACTTAGGCTAAAGGGTACACTTCTAAATGCACCTTTTCCTCAGAGAGGCTATTGGGTGCAACTTCCAAATGCAGCTTTCTCATCAAGGTTATAGGTACACTTCTAAAATGCAATTTTCACATGCAGAGGGCAGAGTTTCTGAATACAAATATAATGAATTTACAGTGGTGATGCTTTGTTAGTTGAGTGGTAGGGTAGCATGGTGTGAAGTAATTGCTTCTGGCCCCGCCCTTTCCACACTTACTTGATGTTGTCTTCTTGCTTCTCCTGCTGATACCTGCAGATACAACCTGGAGCCGTCTCTGTAGGAGCCGTCCTTTGCCTCAGGTCCTTAGCCGATGGGCTGCCCGGCAGAGGGCTGCCCTGGAGGGACTGGTAATGAGTGCAGATCTTCTTGTTAGGGCCTATCAGGGGAGGGGGCGGGCTGGGAGGCGGGTCGGGAGGGGAAGAGAGAGCGCGAGGGCCGGGACGAGCTACAGTGCACGCAGGTGCAGGGGGCCTCTACAGGGGCTGGATGGGGTCAGGATCAGGGCCCAGAAGGGTCTTGGGTGTGCTGCACTCACCTCGATGCGTCCAGATGGAAATTGGCGCTCGAGGTGAGTTCCCGAGGCCTAGTTCCTACAAGGAATTCGGGTGGCCTATCAGGGGAGGGTGCGGGCTGGGAGGCGGGTCGGGAGGGGAAGAGAGAGCGCGAGGGCCGGGATGAGCTACGGTGCACGCAGGTGCAGGGGGCCTCTACAGGGGCTGAATGGGGTCAGGATCAGGGCCCAGAAGGGTCTTGGGTGTGCTGCACTCACCTCGATGCGTCCAGATGGAAATTGGCGCTCGAGGTGAGTTCCTGAGGCCTGTATGTGGTAAAATATTGCCGGTGTCTTGTCCCATTGCTCTCTAGTTTCCATACGCCACTTCTCCTGAATTTCCTGGATATAATCAACAGGATCTTCGTTCTCACGCATCTTGCGTGACGTAATTGCTCCTATGTCTGAGGTGTGTGGGTATTGTACCCTCAGTGCTTGCCATAATGCATGTTTGCAATTCGCAAATGGCGCCCCGTCATGTGATGTGTTCGTTATTGTCACCCCGGGGAAACCCGCTCTCTTCCAGATGTCATCTGCTGCATCCCCCAATATTGATATTAGTAGGCCCTTCACGTCCCCCACTGCTAGTTTCTGTCCTGCAGTGTGTTTTTCCATCTCATATATCCATTTTTCCGCTCCTCCACTGAGTGATGGGAGCCTACACTTTATATTTTCCTTATCTGCATGCTTCCAAGGGACGTATTGTGGTCTAATCCCCCCTCTCCAATAGTGGCATAAGATTGTGTCCCATCAGTCCCCCCAGTTGTCGCGGTGTAGAGTCCGTATACCCCTCCTCTTCTTCTGTGTCGTCTACGTCATCTGTTATGTTCATATTTCCCCCGCTCATTGCGGTTTCCCCTTCATCTCTTCCCCTTCTCTTATTATTTCCTTTATTTGATGTGGGCATGTGTGTTAGTTGTTCCTGCCTGCGTCCGGGGAGATCTCTAAGCCTGCCGGCGTAGGGGGTGTGTTCATGAGCGGGTGTGGGTGGACATGTTGGACGGGATGATGCGGGTGTAGCTGCACGTGTTTGCCTTCCCGCCATTCCTTGTTCTTTCTCCTCACTTCCCCCCAACTCTTCCTTCCTTCTACATGCCCATGGCGATTCCCTGTTGATGCAGGTGATGTACAATTTGTCTAAGCTTTCCCTTTCGCCGCTTCTTCCTTCTCCCCCATTCCTTCTTCTTCCTCGCTGCAAAAATCATCCAGGAGCGACAACCCCCAATCTGTCTTTTTCCCCCTAATCGTCACTGTTTTTAAATCTATTAAATCCGTTCCTCCCACTTCTTCTTTACCAATTGCTCCCCTTTGTGCTGATGTTGTTGCTACTTTTGTGTCCCTGCATACATATTTCCTTACCCTACTTTCTCCTTTCCTATCTCCTCTTTCCCCTTCCCTTTTCTCTACTATTTCACCACCTATTTCCTCTCTTTTCTTCTTTAATTCCTCCATCACCTCACTACTCACCTTTTCTAATATCCTTTCTTCCTCTCTCCTCCTTTCCCATCTCTCTCTCTCCCTTTCTAATATGCTTTCTATTACCTTCCCTTCCTCGTATTTCTTGGTGGTTTCTGATAGTATTTTCCTCTTCCATATTTCCATTTCCTTTTCTTTCTCTTCTTTCTCCCTTTTCCTGTCGCGCTGCGCTGCTCGAGATACCCTTTCTGCTATCGCCTTCATCCTTTCAGCTTCCCTCTTCCGTTATTCAGTTCGCTCCCTCATTTTTTCTGACTCGTCCTTACTTTCCTTCCTTTCCCTCCTTTTCTCTCGTTCCTCCCTCTCAAGCTGTTTAATCAGGGCGTTTTGCTCATTCCTTAACTCCGCCAATCGTTCCTCCAACATCTCCTCCTCTGCTCGTAACAGCTCCCCTTCTTTCTTTTTGCCTCTTTCCCCTTTTATTTCACTGCTACTCTCATCGTCCTCGTTCATTTTCCTTACTACCTCCTTCTCTTCTCCCGTTAATGTCCCTCGCAATTTTAATAGCACCTGTGCTGCTACCCACTCGTCATGTCCTATGGCTGGGATTGGTTCTTCACTAGTCTTCTCTTCCCTTGCGTGCATCTTCGTATAAGTTGGGCCTACCGTACTTGTCACCCCCCCCTGTGTATCCACCTGTAGATGTATATGGTGGTGGGCTGTATGCTGGGTTCGAAAACCCCTCAGCCGCCGTTAGTTCATGCCTTACCACTTCCCGTAGTTCCGTTACAGGATATAGGCCCCCTTCCTCCTTTTTCACTACATTCGCTAAAGGCATGTCGTCGGTCCGTTCCTTTTTTATTTCTGTTTCATTTATGTTGCTAAGCTTTTCCTCCCCCTCTCGGCCTTTTCCCGCACACTGTGCGCTTTCACCCTCCTTTTCCCCATTCCCTTCTTCCTCCTTAATCTTCTTCTCCTCCTTCGTTTCCTCTACAGTGAACATTCCGGTTGGTCCTGGTCGGGACCCCTGGAACATCCTCCATAAGTTAAACACCTCCACGTGGTGCGTCAACTTCTTCCCCTTGTATGTGTTGTGTAGATGTTTCAGTAGCGAGTGTTGGACGTATGGGTCGAAACTGCCGTTAGGCAGCCAGGGTCTCGTCATTTTGTTGTCCGTACCTTGTGTCCATTCTATGCTGAATCAGTTTCTCCCTATGGGGTGACAGTGTTTTACATATATGCTGTAGTGGGGTAGTGAGGGTGTTCCCCCACCCTCCCGATCCTAACCCGTATGACTTAGTTACACTGTGTTGTTTTAGTTCCCTTCAGTATAGTAGTCGTTACCTGGCCCCGTAGTTTGGGGACTTACGACCGTCCGCTAAAAAGGGACTGAGTCAAATATGACAATTGCAGATGTGTTACCTGGCCCCGTAATTTGGGGACTTTCGACCGTCCGCTAAAAGGAAAAACAGCCAAATATAATGCTTGCAAGGATGTAGTCTTTTCTCTGTCTTTGTTCCTCTTCCTTAATACCATTACGGCCCCCTACGGCCAAGGCGCACATAGCCTCCTGCGGCTGCGTGCCCTGTGTGACGTGCTTATACAGCCGTCCCACTTTTCTTCACCCCTCCTCCTCCTTCCTCACTCGTCGTGGCCGGCGTTCTCCGTGCACGGTCACTTCCCCCTCTCCACCTGTCCCGGATTTAACATTGCCGTTAACCTTCGTGCCCACCCCTTTACCACTATTCACTTCCCCACCACTCTTCAAAAATTCTGGGTGGTCGAGGTATCCTATGAAAGCCCTACGGGTGACGTCACCGACCTCTTCCAAAACTATCGGTAAGATCTTTTACACTTCAGAAAGCTCAAAATAAATTTTGCTATTTGTCCCCGTTAACCCCACAGCTGTCCTCTTGTCATGCCTGGAACAAGGTAACCAATAATATAATCAGACTGCGCATGCTGCGTCGGCTCGCGTGTGATGCGCCCCTTAACAGGAGGGCTTAACCAGCCAATTATCTTCCGTATTAGGCAACCAGCTAGCTACCACCTACAGGAAAACGTCATCTATCTATCGAGTTTCGCTGCTCGATCAATAGGGATCCTCATCTACTCATTGATCAATAACCGCCAATTCGTAGGAAGCCACACACACATACACACGTACCCTTACAGGTGATCACGACCTAGGCCAATCAGTGTCTACGAGCAGCTGCACGTGATGTTCTCGTGCTCCGCCCACTCTTCTCCGTAACGTAGCGGACGGCTTTCGCGCTTGTCCAGCTACCATTCACTTCACCATCAACACTAATTTATCAAATCTTCGCCGCACACCTTAGTAACACCTCCCACCACCCTTATTTCACTCCTCCCCCCTCCCTCACAATCTCACATTGCTTGTTGGGTGTGGCATACTCACCAAGTTCTCTTGATGCGGGGTCGCTCGACTGCGTGCACCCCTCTAAGCGGCTCGCCACCTCCCCTCGTCTGGACCACGTCTGGACACTCGCCAACCGCGGGCGGGATACTTCTCAACCGGCTCCCGAGGGCCAATATCCGGATTGAGCTGTCCGGTCTTCTCGCAGTTCCGCGATGGTCCTGTAGTCCTCAAAAAGGGGCAGCGGCAGAGGGGGCCGCGCCGCCGGGCCTCCTCGCAACGAGAGTACACGGAAAAATAAAAAGGTAGATCGTAACCAGATCGCAGCAGTGCCTCCAACTTGTCGGGGTGTTTTTCCCGGAGTCGGCTGGGCCGTCCGCGGACCTCAGGCTTGGAGGCCCCAACTCCTCCCGTGTTCCCCAAAAATGAGTATGAGACACACGCAAGAAGCAAGGTGGTTCTGCTGTTTATTGAACAACGGCAGGGATGGGTCTAGGATCGTACGCGTCCGTCCAGACTCTCAAAATTCGTGGGGCTTGCAGGCCCTTTTTGCCTCAGTATGACGCGCTACCACCTACAGGAAAACGTCATCTATCTAACGAGTTTCGCTGCTCGATCAATAGGGATCCTCATCTACTCATTGATCAATAACCGCCAATTCGTAGGAAGCCACACACACATACACACGCACCCTTACAGGTGATCACGACCTAGGCCAATCAGTGTCTACGAGCAGCCTCACGTGATGTTCTCATGCTCCGCCCACTCTTCTCCGTAACGTAGCGGACGGCTCTCGCGCTTGTCCAGCTACCATTCACTTCACCGTCAACACTAATTTATCAAATCTTCGCCGCACACCTTAGTAACACCTCCCACCACCCTTATTTCACTCCTCCCCCCTCCCTCACAATCTCACATTGCTTGTTGGGTGTGGCATACTCACCAAGTTCTCTTGATGCGGGGTCGCTCGACTGCGTGCACCCCTCTAAGCGGCTCGTCACCTCCCCTCGTCTGGACCATGTCTGGACATTCGCCAACCGCGGGTGGGATACTTCTCAACCGGCTCCCGAGGGCCAATATCCGGATTGCGCTGTCCGGTCTTCTCGCAGTTCCGCGATGGTCCTGTAGTCCTCAAAAAGGGGCAGCAGCAGAGGGGGGCCGCGCCGCCGGGCCTCCTCGCAACGAGAGTACTCAGAAAAATAAAAAGGTAGATCGTAACCAGATCTC
Organism: Ambystoma mexicanum; assembly: GCF_040938575.1. Lineage (NCBI taxonomy): Eukaryota > Metazoa > Chordata > Amphibia > Caudata > Ambystomatidae > Ambystoma > Ambystoma mexicanum. Next base: position 783,363,890 of record NC_090936.1, read on the forward strand.
AGCAGTGCCTCCAACTTGTCGGGGTGTTTCTCCCGGGGTCGGCTGGGCCGTCCGCGGACCTCCGGGCTGGGAGGCCCCAACTCCTCCCGTGTTTCCCAAAAATGAGTATGAGACACATGCAAGAAGCAAGGTGGTTATGCTGTTTATTGAACAACGGCAGGGATGGGTCTAGGATCGTACGGGTCCGTCCAGACTCTCAAAATTCGTGGGGCTCGCAGGCCCTTTTTGCCTCAGTATGACGCGCTACTTACGTCACCTGGGAAAGTTAGCGAAAAAACCTATCGCCACTCTGGATTGGTTCCTTGAGGGTTAGTATAGCATACATATAGAAAACATTTTTAGTGGTTGAGGGTCAGTCAGGTGGTATACTTGAGTTGTCCCTTCTATTAGATACTTGAAAATTGTTACACGAAGACCCCTAATGATTGGCTAATGTTAGAGGCGTCAGTGATGAGTGCCCCATGTTCTGATTGATCCACTCGCGAGCCCCCCAGCCTGGGACCATCGTTGTTCCCAGCTCGCGGTGTACCTGTCATTTGCAACAATATGTAACTATGTGTTTGTGCAGACAATGTGTGGATTTGCTCATAGGCCTGGGAGCAGACCATTCCCATCGCTGTAGGTGTCCATTGGGTAATCTCATTGTTGCAGCCTGTGTCCCAGACGTGGGACCCAGGCAACTTCTCCTTCGTGGGTCTGGCACCTTGTCAGGTTTGGCTTGGTCACGTGAGGAGAGACCGTGGCTAAGGCAGAATTCTGCACATTTAAAGTAGTATTTGCTTCTGCGTGCCTGGTTTTGCTTACAGGTGTGACCTTGGCATCGGCTGGTAGCATACGAGTTGCAACATCGCTCCCTTGGCTGTCAGCTCTCGCTGGGCTCGTTCTGCATGGTCAGCACTTGTACTCTTGCTCGTTCAGTGTTCATGGCGGCTCTTGCTTGTGACCTACTTGGGCCTGGTTCATAGGTGGGGATATGTAATGCACGGTACTTATGTTGCGGTGTGACATGGCTTTATAGGCAGTATCATATCTTCGTTGTATTTTCATCACGATGCAAGGGTCGGGAGAAGCGTCAGCAAGCGTGTAAGCGAGTGCTTTGTGCGTCTTGCGTTTCTGCATTTCAGAAAACCTATGTGAAAAATAATAAAGATGCGCGTTATTGGGTGTATCCGTCACCTATGTCATAGCACTGAGTATATTCTTTGTGTGGGTTGGTGTGGGAGTGTCCAGTGTGCATGGTGGCACGTGTGTTCTTGACAGTTGGCTAGGTCGTCATGGCATCTCTAACGATGTGGGTGCTTGTTGTTGAGGTGTTAGTCGAGTTCATCCATGCCGCAGGTGTCGGCTTGAGTAGGGCAGGCTGGTGGGCAGGCTGGTGGGCACATCCATATATTCTTGAACCAGGGTATTTGGTCATCTGGTAGATAGACAAATTCATCTCGTGGCAGGTGTCTGGGCTGCGATCCTCTGGGCCAGGGTCGTGAGGAGATTGGGGGGAGTCTTTTCTCCCATTCTCCCACTTCAAAACAATATTTAATAAGCCACAACCTGGGATGCAGGGACTAGGTGGACCGTGGCCCACCGGGAATAGAGGGGGGGGACTGGACCGGTGGTGCCAGCAGGGCTGTACAATGTAACAGTTTGCCGTCACCCTGGCAGGATTTCAACTTCCAGCTCGTAGTTATTCATGATGTTGAAGACATTTGGTTAGTGACATAAAACACATTTATTTTTTGCATGCCAAGACAGTAGTCATCACGGATATTAACACATCTTTAAAAAGTTGATTGTGAACAGAGGGTTCTTGCTGGCTCCCGTCCTTCTCTCACACGAATCACTCATGTTAACAGCTTTAAGAATCGACTCGTTCGGGGAGAGGTGCATCTGACGTTGAATTCCCTTGCATAGTGCTTGCGTCACTCCTAGCCGTGTGGGAGGTAGGATCTTTACCCCCTCCTGGGTCCTGGCCATTTGGTGCCACAGTGGCCCTGCTTGCCTTTTCCTCCACTCTGGGGTCTATTTATCAAGCAGCCTTGGCTGCCTCTCTGCGCCTCAAGGCTGCTTGTCCATTCGCCTTGACGGAATGTTAGGCCATCATATTTTCCGAATCGCTTTATCATCGCTTTTCTTCTCCACCGTTTCACTGTTTTATTCTGTGGTACCACGGGTAGACTCTGGCCAGGCACTTGTCCATGCGTGACCACGTGGGTTACCTTGGTGACCACATTGCACTGCGGTTTCTTCACTTTCCGCTCGTCTTGGGATACACTGCTCGTCTCTGATATGTTTTTTCACCTTCCTTCTAGCACCGAAAAGACTCTTATGAACTATACAAGCAAAGTGTTCTCTAAAACAGTAAAGCAATCTGTCAGCAATAAATACCCTCACAACAGTGTCAGAAAATCAAACACCCCGGGCGGATAGCTCACGGGTTAAGCGCTTACCTCTGATATGGGCTAAGGCTGTGCTCAGCCAGTTCGGATCATGCCAGGCCCTACTCAGCCCTTAATCGTTTATTAATCCGGATAATAAACGAAGATGCTAATCAGTCACGAAGCCCTGTACCTGATTTTGATATTAACATATGCATATTTATGTAATCTAGTTTTCAAACTGCAAGCGCCGTTCATCATGGAATCGCCGTCTTCTGGGAACAGTGAAAGGAAATGGTCGAATCTTTAAAGGAACAGTGGAGCGGCTACAGAGCTGCCTTGCCACAAACACCCCGCACCCTTTCTATTGCCCGCATCATGAACAATGTGAACTGTGACAAGATATGTCGAAATAATCATGATCATAAATGCCTTCCGTGGTGATAATGTATGTCATCAAGTGGTTTATATAGTGCATCATGCCTGATGCACATGGTTTGAATCGCTTTAATAGTAAGTATTATTAGCGGGAAGGGCTGAGTCCTGCCTGCCGGGATCCCAACCTGTGCCCTGCAAGCTGAACACAGATGTTTGGGGAGAGCATGTAACTTACTGAGCTATCTTGCGTGCCTCGGGTAGGAAGGGCACAGCAGGCCCTGGGCACAGAAGTTCCAGGCCAGCGTTTAGGGATTCTTACGTCTTTGCCTGGCGGTGGCACTATTTGATGGTGCTTCTGCTCCTGAATGTCTTTCTAAGGCCCCGGACATTCATTTCCAAGGTTCAGGGTCTAAGCATTCGCATCCGTCTCTTATAAAAAAACTTCTGGACTTCGTCTCCAAGAATGCATTGTCTGCGTCTTGTCTGTCACACTCTTTATGGGAACACTGTCGCACAATATCGACCTTTCCACAATGCAGTGCCAGGACTTTTCTTCTCCCACAGTCTTTAGCAGATACTTTGGGAATTAAACAGTTCACAGAATTCAATGTTAGTGCTTTCCTTCTCTTATAGGCTGTAATAGATACGTTGCTACTTCTCTGTCTGAATTCTATCTCCCTGCGCTCTTTCTCTCTGTGAGCTGGCTCTTTCGATGCTTTCTATGCGCACTCTCTCTCTGTGTTGTCACTCTGTGCTGCATGCTTACACTCTCTTTCTTAATATTTCTCCTAGCTCATCACCAGTGCACCCACTATCAATGGCCTCCTCCCTTCCTCTATTCACCTTCTTATTCCATTGCACACCTGCACCACTTAGCACATCCTCCTTTGAAACTTTGATTTCTCCTCCTTGCAGCTTCGTGCCTATAAATGCAAAATGCAACGAACAACAGTAAAAGCCAAAACTATTGGCATTGGCAATGCTTGTTTTATTAAGCTCCAATGGGCCTCATTACAACTCTGGTGGTATCTATGCAGGTAAAACCGGCAGGCTGCCGCCGGAGCTGTGATTTTTTCCAGCGCCTGACTTCACGGAAACAACAGGGGATTACGACCCGGGTGTTCCTGGAAGTCAGGCGCCGGAAAATCGTTAATCCCCATTCCCATTTGAGTCCCATAGGACTAAATGGGAATGGGGATGACAGTAGAACTGGCACCGTTAATAAACGTGCCGGTGCTACCGTGAAAGTCTGCAGGCTTGTGCCGTCCCGCCCGCCGGGTCAAACTTGATGGGCACGGCGGCGGTCGTCCGCAGACTCGGAATGTGCCGGTCCGCTAACGGACCGGCACACTCGTTATGATGAGTCCCAATGTGCTTTTAATGATTCTAAATTATTGCTTTCACTGTGTTTATTGTATGTTTATGGCTGGCAATCCGAAATAAACTTTGAATTGATTGTTTGATAACTACATGTATTACATTGTTTAGAGATGGGACAAATTCAGCATAAACCACTGTATAAAGTGTTTCTTTTGTTTCTTTTTTATGTGTTTCCCATATTTCAAGAAGTAGGAGCGGCTGCTAGGACACATGCAGAGTCATAGATGTTACGCTTCCAACTCAGGTACCTTAGGCTACTAGTGGTGGTCAAACGGTGCCCTCTTCCCCTACCTATGACCACCCAATGACCACCCAACAAAGGTTGCACATCACTTTAGCTGCCTTCTTGATGAGGAGCTCACCTGGACTGGCAGTGAAATACTTCCATGTCTCTTAGCCAGAATCCCATTCTGCACCAACAGGCGTTGATGTTTGGTGTTTTCCAGGTGCCCTTGTTGTAGCACAGGTGTGGCTGGTCGAGCCCACTTCTGCACATCAGCATCCTGATTCAGTGTCTGCTGCTACTGCTCCTGAGACTGTATAAGGCGTCTTCAGTGTTTGCGCAGGCGAGGAAATCAGCACCCCCCCCCCTCCGAAGTTTTAACGATTTCTTCCCCTTTCCCTCCTACTCTCACAGTCCCTTCCTCCATTTCGCAGGATCACACTGCAAAGACAAACATAAACAATCAGCCCAGCTCATTCTCTGCCTGCATTGTAACAACTGGAAACAGGATGTTTTGTTTTCAGATTTATTTTCTCTCGGTTGAGTTGACTCGACTTGGCTCAAATCAATATATTCCTATAGCTTGAACAAGATTAAACTGATTCAAATCAATAGGTTTACTTAAAAAAGCTGTAATCTAATTCGAGCAATTGAGAACTATTTGCTCAAAGTAGATTGATCCAATCCGAACCAGGTATGAGTCGATTCCAACTTGCCACAGTGTAAATGCTCAAACCACTTCCAAACAATTTATGGTGCTTTTTATTGAAAGAATTTTAAATTGGTTCGAGATTCGAGCTGAGGCACAGTACCATAGTAAACTCTGCGGTTCGAGTCTCAAGGCAGTTTGAATCACTATAAAGTGATTTGAAAGTTTTACGAGACAGTTTACAAAATTTTTGACCAGGCCTAACCAAGACACAATCATTTTGATTGGGAATGAGCACGGATGGCTTCTTAAGAAAATGGAGGAAACTCTAACATCCTAAATCCTACTGCTACTATATTTATTTTAGAACTCAAGAGCTGTGACATTGTTATTGTGACAAGTGTGAGACTCCAGAAGGTTTGTCATCCACTTGTCCCTGAGGGTCTGTCATCCAGGTGGCCAGGACACAGCCATCGCTTTTGGATCCAGTTCCTGGGGGTGGACCAGTGCAGGAGGATCACCTGGGTGAGGGATCTTTGGCGAGTGGGAGGCAGAGACCAGATGGTATGCCCTTCCCTGCAACACTTTTACCCCATCCTACCTGGTACTATATTTAGGAACTCTACCCCACTTTTACAACACAGACACTTTTCAACAGGCAGCCCACTATGAGCGCAAACAAACACCCGAGCTGTATACCTGACGTGTCCCAATACTATGGTCAGGCCAGGTCAGGCAATTACTGACCATCACATACACCTGACTTCCATTAATCCTTCTCACATGGATAAAAGGCAGTACACAAGAGCACACTCTGAGCAAGACAAGACACACAAGGAAACAGCAGTTCCAAGTTGGCAGTTTAACGAGAAGGAGAAAGATGGAAAGACAGAAGGGGGTGGCAAGGAAGGAAGTTCCCTTGACCTTTTCGACAAGGAACCGTTACTTTCCTAAAACCTTGAGAATAGAAAGCATAGGACCAGGAAACCATGTTGAGGAGTCCTGCATTGTGTGACGGAGGTACCACAGGGGGCCCTCACATGTCGGTAATCAAGGCAGGGAGAGGTGCCATCCGCCGTGGAACTGTCCTTGGCTTCAAGAACAACATTGCGTCAGTGAGATCAATACAGCTGGTGAGTTGGGACGACCAATACAAAACCGGTCTGTGTTGAAGCCAAGGTTGCATGTGGCAACATTGTATGGTGAGAGCTGGAATGAACATTCGTTGAAACACGTGTGATAATTAACGCATGTAAAGTTAAACTGCTTATGAGTGATTGAACTTTGAAACCAAGATATGATACCTTTGACAGAGTGGTCTGGCACCATGTGTGTGCTCAATCGAAGGTCTCGGTAAGGTATCCAGCTGAGAGGTGGCAAAAGTGAAAGAGTTGTAAAGAATTGTGACTCGAATTGGTCCTGCAACAGGTCAATAGAAATCCTGCGCACAATCGAAAGTATTCGATGTTGATACAGTAAACAAAGTTTATGGGAAAAGTAGATAAAGTTGGTCCAAGCCCCGCAGAGGGAGATCAATTGAAAGATTTATGTAAAATGGGTCTGAGGCCAGCTGAGGGGGACCCAGAGTGAAGCAAAAATCACCCGAGAAGGTGTTGTGTTAAAGTTGTTCTGAGCCTGGCGGAGGGGGACCCGGGGTGAACAGAAAATCACCTGAGAATGTGTGCATGTGAAATCCAGAGGAACTTTGATGTTTGTCGTGTTGCATCAGGCCCTCTGAAATGAGAGACTTTGAATGGCAAAGAGACTTTGGAAGGCCATGATGTTGACGTTTTGAACTGTACCCTCATGATAGAGATGCAAGAGACTGTGCTAAGCTCGAGTGTTCCGCCTTGTCCCATGCTGAAAATGTGGGGAAGGGAAGCCAATAATTTTTTATCCTGACATATCATTTCTTGAGCACTTCTCTTTTGCAGAACATTGTTTCCCACACAATTTGTATTTAGAAGTAAGGATTGGCAATAGTTTTTTTAGCCCAGGCCCTTTTATTTTGGCAAACTCGACTAGGACTGTGTTATTATTTTTTGATGGTTGTAGCTTGCTCCCATCTTCAGATTTTGGATTAGATAGTTGTCTTTCAAACCAAATTGAAGTTCAATTAACAACCTTGAACTGTGATCACTTGTGTCTGTCGTATTGTTTGATACCATGCCTTCCTTACACAAGACGCTGCCATCCATATTTCTTTTGCTAGAATACTATAATTTTCATTGTATTTATTTATGTGTTTTGCAAAGTGCTAGCATGACATACTCATAAAAATGTGGACAATTTGATAGAGACATTAAGGAGATGGCTGTAGACGTTCAGACTTTGATTATTAAGAATGAAGCCATAGTTAACCTGTGCAGTACTGCAGAAACTTTGCTTTGGTGTAAAGTGCAATTAGCTAAAGGGTGAAATGGCCTTAATGCAAAAAACATACACTTTTGATGCATTATTTCACAAGGGTAATGTTTAACCCATTCCGATTCCTGTGTGAGTTGCAAAAATTAATTGAAAGAATGATTTCTTTGCAATAGTGCAATTGTTATCCCAGTGCTAATTGCAGTTGCACCACTGCAAAGTTTCTGTAGTATGCCTGAATCTACAAACGACTAAATGAAAAACATCACCATGTGATTTTCTTAGTACATATATTTAGAAGATCGAAGAAAATATTGTATTGTATTATTTTGTATAGATATTTATAGAGCACAGATAAAGAACAAAAAGGCATCAAGGGGCCAGTCGGTTAGAGATGAGGACAAATCAAAAACAGGTCTAAAACAGATGAGATTTAAAGATTTTCCAGAAAGAAAGATATTCAGAAATGTTGCAGAGGTCAAGTAGCCGGGCGTTCCAGTGCATAGCGGCTAGCACCGGGAAAGATTTTCCTCCAGCCCTGGCACGGCAGAATCTGGGGATACATAACAGGGATGGATTAGCAGAACAAAGAAGTCTGCTAGGATTACAGGGTGTGAGCCCAGACCGTAAGAATTCTGCTCCAGCATTGTGGATGGCTTGATGTACGAGACATAATGTTAAACTTGACTCAGCTCCTAACAGGGAGCCAGTGCAGTTGGCAAAGTAAATCCAAAGAATGCGATAATCTGGGGGCTCCCAGGGCAAAATGGGCAGTTGCTTTTTGAAGAGTCTGCAAACATTGTAGTAAAGTCTCAGGTTGTCCAAGATTGGTGCCGTTGCACGAGTCCATCAAACCCATAATGGACGCAGTGACAATCTTGGTCCTAAATTTAAATGGCAGGAAAGGTAATACTTTTTTCAAAACTTTCAGTTTGGTGTAACCAGATTGGCAGACCACAGAGATTTGGGCCTCCCTAGAGCCAATGCCCATTAGTTTATGCTATTCACTATTGCAGTAGGCTCAGGACAGGGGCCTATGGAGGTTGGCCAATAGTCACAGGTCCATGACCTTCCTATGCTGTTTGGGCCAACCAGGAGGACCTTTGTTTTGTCTCCATTCAGTTTAAGCCAATTATTGGCCATCCACTCTCCGACCGCAAATGGGCAGTCTTTCAATTTAGAGGGAGGGTCAGACGACGGGACATTGAGGTGAAAATGGATCTGTATGTCATCAGCATATAAGTACAAATTTACCCCATGGCCAGTGATCAAATTAGCCAGAGCCCACATATATGAATTGAACAAAATGGGAAGCTGGGCAGATCACTGTGGGGCCCCACACTTCAATGCGGTGGGAAAAGATGTGAAAGGAGGAAAGGAAACTGTTTGAACCCAGTCTTACAGAAAAGAGGTAAACCACTGAAGCGGGATGCCTTAAATTCCCACCTTCTGATGGTCAACAGTATCAAAGGCTGCAGAGATGTGAAGGGAAATCAGAGCTCCCACCTCTCCACGGTCTTGCAGAAAAGCAATGATATCCATGAGAGCAACCATCACAGATTCTGTCCCCATGCCGAGGTGAAAGCCTTACTGAAAAGTATGAACACTATGAAGAAGCTGATTAGATTCCACTCTATGGGATAAAGGGCCCTCACCGTACACAATAAGGAGATTGCATATCACTGAGGAGTTCCTTGACTAAGGTAATGGAACTCCGAGGTAACTTGCCTTTTCCTTTTTACATATGGTCAGGGGTATTCGCCAAATGGTGCCATCCCCTTTACTACCTGGCATCTGCTACGGTAGGAGACCGTACAGTTGTTGATACATTATGTTAATGTCGAATCTGTGGGGTAGACACTAACATACAGTGTGTAGTGGGTTGCAGAAAACTAGTTTAAGCAGCATAATTAAATGTGTCTAAAACACTTTTCCTGGTTTTAAAGTTAATGATAAGATATAGATATATTCTTATATTATGCTTTAAACTGCAGAAATGCACTACATAATCATTCACCCATACACTGTCCCTCATCAATTAATGGCTTTAAGTTTTGCAGTGATAGCTGACAATCTTCTCTGTTATAGCTCAAGCTGCAGCATTCTGACATCATAACCAAATGCAATGAGATCATAAAATTGCGTTAGTGATATTTTGTTATCACAGGCGAGTCGGGATGTCGCGACCTGCCTGTAGTAAGAAACGCATTTACAGGCATGTATACAAATATTAAAGGCTGCCTGTATTATTCTGTTTTAGATTGTGTGTGAGACATGGTACACCTCAATTTTGCAAATATACTGACTTTTAGTAATGTGCGAAAGAGGCAAAAGGCAATTCATAGGCGCTTTTGTCGGCCTTCCTAATTAATCAAATGTTTAATCAGTTTTACTGTGCTCCACGCACCCCTGAAATATGACTTTGCAGTGTAAGGTGTGTAGTAGCAATTGATTAATAAGCCACTTGACTCGCTCTTGCCTTTTCTGCCTCTATGTGTTCCCTCCATTTGTTTTAGCCCATCAGTTTACACCTACTGTGTTTTTTATGTTCCTCTAAAACTGTTTTCTCCATACTGTAATTAACAGGTTGCCAAGAAATAATGAACTTTGTCCATGACATCGATAGAACCCTTTACCTTAAACGGCAAATTAAACAAAGCCTTCTGGGGTTTGCTGTTAAAAGAAACTGGGAAATCTCAAATTACAGATCTAAAATTGTTCCTAATAGCTAGCATGACAAGCATAGGGCAGCTGGCTTGTCTTCAGGTTGCACAGACTAAAACAGCGAGAGAATAAAAATGTCCTTGGCAGTTTATCAACTATCCTAAAAATACAGAAATAAAGAGCTAACTTAGAAACATGATTCACGTTTTAATTTTAATATATAAAAATAACTATTGTGATGCAGGCATGGTATCAAGAGAGACAGACTCAAAGATGATCTTTCAAAACCTTAATTTACTAAGGTTCTTGGGTTGGTGTAATGCCTAACTGGCCCTAACTCTAAAGGGATGGTTCCAATAACTGATGTTTCTAAGGGCCATTGAATGCTTGCCCTCACTCTTTGACAAACTGCATTAGGAAGTATCTTAAAAGAAAAATATAGCAGTTCAGCAGAAAATAGGAAAACCAAGGTTGGTTTCAGATGGTCATCTCACCAGGTGTAGGTTTGTCAGTTTCACAAAAATGAGGTCAATCAAAAGGGGCTTTCATAAGACCTACTCCAGAGTTCTTGCAATAGTCTCAAACACTTTCAATGTCTTACGTTCCTTGGGATTCCCTTCCCTAAACTTTAACTCACAACCAAAAGAAATAAACACAGTTCATATTCAAGCTTCTCAGGGGTTGCCTTTCCCAAGCTTTAACTCCTTCAGTATCACAAACCAATAAGTATTCAACTTTAGCAGGCCTCTCGAATGAAGGCATGGTATCAAAGTAAGACAGACACAAGTGATCAGAGTTCAAGGGTGTTTATTGAACTTTTCTCAGGGGTGTGAAAAATGCCTATCTAGGCCTAAATCCAAGATGGGAGCAAGCTATGACCATCAAACAATAATAATGCAGAACTAGTGGAGTCTAGTGAAATAAAAAGGGCCTATACTAAAAAAAAAAACTATTGCCAATCCTTACCGCTATGCTACAAAATAGTATGGGATAATGTTCACAAAAAGAAAGAAGTGTTCACAAAATGATAAGTCAGGATACTTAGGCCGTGGGCCCCCCTTACCCAAGTTTTAAGCATGGGACAAGGTGGGTCTCTCGAGCACAGTACACTCTTGAGCTTCTTTGACACAAGGTCACAGTTCCTTTTATCAACATCAGAGCCTTCTGTGCCCAAGTCTCTTTCGTGCAAAGTCTCTTGCTCGGAGGGCTCGATTCACCATAAACAACAAAGAAAAGTTCTTTCCGAAAAATTTAATCCGGATGGTTTACTCTTCGCCTTAAATCCCCCTCAGCTGGGCTCGGATCCTTCTTTCACAATTAGCCTCCCTCAGTCGGGTGCAGACCAACTTTAATTCACAGCCATCCCTCAGTCGGGTTCACATTTGCCACAACAATATCTCTGCATGTGAGTTTTATTGTTCACCCTGGATCCCCCTGTTCCAGGCTGCTGAAATCCCCTTTTCAACCTATTAGTCCCCCTCCTCCTGGCTCAGACCAATTTCAGTCCGTAGGCATGCCTCACTCAGGTTCTTGTTAGCCACAACAATATCTTCGCAAGTGAGTTTTACGGTTCACCCTGGATCCCCCTCTTCCAGGCTCAACTCCCCTTTTCAACTAATTAGTCCCCCCCTTCCGGGCTCAGACCAATTTCAGTTCGCAAATAATTGAAGCCTTTCTAATGTGCACAGAATTTAACTTAACCCGCTGCACAACCACTTGGATTTCACCATTCAATATGCACTTGCTCTGGGGAGGTACCAAACAGAGACCTTCTAGTGAGCATCCGCGTGGCACCGGAGCACTCTGTACCTGGCACTAACCTGGGTTTTCTTAAAGTTCAATCGAACACAAGGTCATTGTTCATACAATGTTGCTGCTTGCAAAATTGAGCATAAAACAGTCCGGTCTTCTATCAGTTTCTCCCGACTCACCGGATGTGCTGAACTCATTGCCGTTGCTTTACTGTCGGAGTCAAGGACAGTGCCACAGTGGCATTTGCTTCTCCCCGCCTTGGCTATCAAGGCAGGATGACCCTGTGTACCTTTGACACATGCTATAACGGTTGTCAGCTGGAATTCCTGGTCTTATATTTCTTTTCCTTGAGGCTTCTTGAAAAAAGCGATCCTTTCATGAAAAGGACAAGGGTAACTCCCTGCTTGTCGTCCTCTCTGGTTTCGCTGCCTTTCTCCTCAGTTTAGACTGCCATCCTGAATAGCTGCTTCCTCGTGCATTTGCCCTTGGTCATAGTGTGCTTTCGTGCTCTACCTTTTATCTGTGTGGGGAAGTGTGATAGAAGTCAGGTGTGTGTAGGTACCAGTAATTGACTGACTCTGCCTGGTCTGTTTGTTGAGACATGTCATATATACTGCTCTGGTATTAGTCCGTTTTCACAGACAAATCTACCAAAATAATTGTTTCTTTTATCTTGCAGAGCTTTGTATTCAGAAATGCCATGCTCTTTGAATAATGGACAGCGATGAAGAACTGGATCCACCCCAGCACGAATGGCAGCAATCTCCCCAGTCTGGATTAGATTTAGCATAAAACAGAGGAACTGCAAACGCCAAGGAGAATTTCTGAATCTGTCAAGGTACTTTGGAAAAATACCAATTGGCTTGTCATACAATGCCAAGCTCTTATAAAGAGGAAATGATCTCATCCTATCAATTATTACCATCCAATCTTTACGGAAATGTAATATTTTCACAAAGTTTGGGGCTCTTATCAAATAATTTGAGAGCACATTACTCTCTGCCAATATATTATTTTCACATAGACAGAAGAGCCCAATGGGATGTTTAGTATTCTCAGGCTGTATTTCTACTCCAAGTTCACCAAATGTAGACTCATTTGCGGGCACTATGAGATTTCTATATAGCAACAACATGTTCTAGACATACCAGCTCTTAAGTGATATTAACTCTAACTCAAAGCGCAAAACTGACAAATGCATGCACGATGATAAATTGAGGGCTTTTCTCCACATAATTGCCTCAATAGCATCCCAATCAATTTCACCCATCAAGAAAGATACTTCTTGTCCATAGAGTATAGATGGAACAATATTTAGCTTATAATATTCCAGCAATGGCTTTATTGTGAAGCAGCAAAACCTAGAATTTAGCAACTTTAACTGTGCTGCATTTTGGGCCGTTATGATTTTTATCTGCATAATAACTGCTGAGGTATGTGGGTGTGACATGAGTACCATCCCCAGATATTAAAAATCTGACGATGGAATAATGCTATTGTTTCCCACTGATCAAGTATAAGCATAAGGCCTATTGGATTGACCACAAAGCCTAATGATAATAGTCTTTTTACTATTTATCCTTTGATAATTTTTGTGGGGATATGAGACAATGGCATTAATCACTCTCTTCAGACCAATCAGCATCATGTCCACCAAGATAACATCGTCAGCATATGACATCCAGTAGAACTTCAAGCCATACATTTTTTGAGGAAGTGAACGCAACTGCCTCCAATAGGACTCTAAGTCTGCCAAGTAGAGGTTGAATGGGTGTAATGTTTTAAGCTCTTCTGTTAGATGGGCCTGCCCGTTCAACCTCACCTGGACAGGTGTATCCTCATGAATTGTCATCAAGGGAGCTAGTAAATGTTCAGGGATATACCAGCTTCTTAATTCTGACCACAAGCATTTGCGATTAACTGTGTCAAAGGTCTGTGAGAGATCTATGGCAGCAAAATAGATTGGCAGCCTCCAGTTCTCATAGCAGTCTCCTGCTGGCAACTGATAAATTATCCATTAGTGGTTATACGGAACACAGCTTGCATTTTGCACAGCTTCCCAAATGAAGATGCTCAATCTTCTAATTCGTATAGCACTAAAAAGGAACATATTTTGATATCCGGTTCCAGTAAGGTGATAGGGCGATAATTTTCAGGTTCAGATCTGTCACCCTGCTTATAGATTCAATGATAACAGCCTTTCTCCAAGGGCTTGGTAACGGTTTATTATGCAAGATATTGATAAAGAATATATGCAATATACCAGCCCAAAGTGTTGTTGTTACGCCGCCCAACCCGGGCTTGTTCCAGCCCACTTATCTGATGCGGCGTGCCACGCCTTGGAGGGTTTACCCCAGCTTTCGCCTGGGGGGTACGGGGCGGTCCTGGGTACCGGTTGCTCCTGGATCTTCGGGACGCTTGGTTTCGCGCGTACACGGTCGGCTGCTCCGGTTCCTGCGCTCTTCCGGGTTCCCGGGGCGTGCCGTTCCGCGCATGCGCGGCCGACCCCTTCCCGCTTTCCGCGCATGCGCGGTACATGATGCTCTCGGCTCCCGGCCGGTTTGCGGCCCAGGCCTCGCTTTGGGCCTCCCAGCACCTGGGAAACAGCACGGCTTGCGTTCCAAGCCTCCCGGGTGTGGGAGGCCCTACTTAAGGAGCCCGGCGGTTTGATCAAACCGCGTCTCAACGTGGTCTGACCGGATCGTTGTTTTGCTCCTGCCTTGACCTGAGTTCCGCTCTGTCCTGCCTGGTCTTTCCAGTCCCTTCTTTATAGACCTGCCCTTCCTTGCCCGGGTAGGGGTCTCCCTGGTTCCCTTCTCCTTGCTCCCTTCCTGCTGGGGTGGTTCCCCCCTTCTCAGTTGTTCTCTGTTCTTCTTCTGGGTTCTTGGTCCTCCTTGGTTCCCTTGCCTTCCTGCCTTCCCTTGCATTCTGCTGCCTCCTGGATTCCTGCTCCTGGATTCAACTCGCAACTCTTCTTGCTCCACTTGTCTGCAGAGAACTTCTAGCCAAAGACTATCAGGCTCCCCCTGTCAGTGCTTGCACTGTCCTGATGCCACGTTAATCAGGGGTGAGCTAACCTGTGGCATCGGGAGCTGGTTCACCTCCAGTCCAGTATCCATTTGGATGGGAGTTGGGCTGGTTCCTTGTGTCACTCTCACATCACCACAGAACTTCTGGCATTCTGGCATCGTCTACTAAGCCGACTACCGGACGAACAGGTACGCTGCGCCCTAGTGACGCCATCTTTAACAGTTGTATCCGACAGAAGAATGTGCTTACTTAGCACATTAGGGCCACTTACCCGGAAATTCATGCAAATTTTCAATATCCTCAATTGTGATAACCAGAGATCAGTCATAGTCAGGAGTTGGCATGGGGGCAGATTGATCCTGAAGTCGATAAATACATACTATATGGCATGCCAAAGCAGCCTCACTCACTGCATTGGCTTTATGAATCTCCTCTGTTGCAGTTAAATTATTTATCAGGGACCAAAAATGATGCATGTTTTTCATCACTATAATCTGCAAAATAAATTCCCCCTCTCTTTCCTTTCTATCATATTTTCGAGCTCTTAACCAATTTTTGTAATCGTAGCTAGATTTCCTGGCTGCTATAGTCTTGCTCACTTGCGCAAGAGCGACTTAGCCAGCTCAAGGAGGCCCTAAAATCTCTCTTTTTTATTAGGATTTGCATGTCGACAAAGCATAAAAGAGGCTGCTTTGTGATTGATAGATGACAAGGGAGATCATTGCAGTCATGTTGGAAAGAAATAAATTATGAGGGAGAATGTAATGAAAGTTTTCCTTCCATCGACACGTGGTCTAAAGTGACTTGTACTTGCTGTGTAAACCTAGATGTATTACGCACTTTCTTAATAATTGTATGGCCATTAATATGAGCCGTAAAATTGGCAGGTTCTCCTGTTCGAATGACATTAGTCCCTATATTGAAGATTGCACTTAGTGGACTTTTATCACTTGTTGTCTTTTCTGTTATATCCAGTGAGTCACATCACTCAAACAATGATGTACTGAGCACCAAAAAGTCTAAAGAGAAATAACATGTTGTTCCCAGTCCAGGTAGGTTTACCTGGAAAATTCCACAGTATGTTGCCATTAGCCACCATCAAGTCCCATATCTTAAACAATTCACTCAATTCTTTCAATTTTTACATGCAATACCAGGCCCACATCTTCTCTCCATGGAGCTATCTGTAGTCTCGTTCCTACAATCCAAATTTAGGTCCCTCCACCAATATGAAATTATTCCCTGACATATCAACCTTAATCTTATCGAACAGATCTGAATCACGCAAAAGAAAGCAATCCAAGTTGGTACTCTGGGTACTCTGGGGATGCCAATATGTGTTGATTAAGAACAATGGTTCATGAGATACCACCCCTTCCAGATCTACTTTCATTGCCAACAGTCCATAAAATGAGTATGAAATAATTTCTGTGGATTTAAGTAGAACATTTTGACTAGGGGTTGCCATCTGTTGAAATGAAGAATGCACATCTAAATTGACTGGTTTAGTGACCCATGTTTCTTGGAGGAGAATGATGTGGCTATCTGTGATTATACTTTGTGTCTCATTATTATTAAACAAACTGTTATGGACCTTCATGATCCATATACAAATGTGTCAGACAGCATACAATTATGCAATTGTTTCCACCACTGGCTGGCAAGGGCATACCATGAATCCAGCATTATTTAGCCCTTCAAAAAATGGGTATTATGTGGACTAGTTACCTTCAGGCAGGTATGGTTCGAAGATGCAGCAATCCTTTCCTCCAAAATATAGCATATTGTCTATGTTTAGGGCAGTGTCAGATAACTGTCTCTGGCCTCTGAACTTTGGCCATATCAAAGAAAAGACACTATGATCGATCTTCTCTGAAGGGAACCATATTTCAACATGGTTGTGTAAGAGAAGAGAAATAGAAACAAGTTTCAACCAAGGAAACCAAACAGCCCCCCCATGCTACAGCAGATTGTTACTGGATTATTTACAGAGCTGAGCTACAAGGATTGCCCAAGTAAAGACCAAGAGCAAATCTGGACTAAGATCTATCTGATGGAGGGTAGGGGCACCGTCTCCACTCAAACAGAGCTAACAGTGTGTGCAATGGGATCCCAAAAACTTGTGCCACAAGTAATGATGTGCTAGGGCTTGGCAATGCGGCATGTATACTTCACATAATGAATTTACATACAGTCTATTAGGAACAGATTTAGGACCTGATTTATGAAAAAATAAATAAATGGGAGTTTCCCATATTAAACATGCTTTTTAAATCAGGCCCTTAATCTGACATTCAAGTATGGCTTCGGTCACCAGACCTCTGACAAAATTCCAGTTTAAGCCGAGAACCCTGCTAGCCACCTGCAACACAATTTTGTTGACTTGCAAACCAAAGAACTGGAGAAGGCAATATGGATGACAATGTGGTAATGTTATTTTGCTTGCTTTAGGGAGAGGGCACCAACCAAGAATAATTTCTTCAGCCCGGGCCCTTTAGCCAGAACCCTTTCAAAATGTTAACCTCCAAATCCTTTGCAGCACAAAACTGTAAAGACTTGTCAGGAGGGATACCAAAAGCATCCATGTCCAAACAGGCATATCTATGTCACGTGACAAACAGCATTTATTGTGGGAACATCCAGCATTGAAGAGGTGTTTGAAGAGTAATGGAGTGAGAACGTAACCTTGTATCATGCCAGCACAGGGAATTTTCCCACTCAAAATCTAGCAGACATAAGCAGATTTAGAGGCATACAGTATTTTGGATTGCTTTCAAATGAAGAAGATCCATGATAATGTACTCAAAGAAACCCCACAGAGAGGCCTGGTTCATTTAAGTCCAAGGACTACTTACAGCTATACAATAAAGCACAAGGCTAACGTTCATGACAACTCATTTGTTCTTAATCCGGATAAGAAGTAGGCTCTGTTCAATGGCCCAGCTTCAATCTCCGAACCCCATCTGATACCAAGAGAGTATGTCATGTTTGTTCATTCACTTTTGAATGTAACCTGGCAGGATCTTTGTGTTCACCGTTGAGAGTACATCTACGAAACCAGGCTCATGATAACAGGAAAGGTTCTCTATTCTGAGCAGGGAGATAATTGCTGGACAACTCCTGGACTACAAGGAGACAGAATGACAGCATTCTATCAGAAAAGGATTTACATGATTATTCTAGGTTTTGATAATGTGCTTTATTCTGTAAGACAAATTCAACTTCCTATTTTGACTACAATATATACTTAAAGTGATCATTAGAAATTAACTTTGTCCCATTTTAAAGAGAGCTAGTTTTCAATGTTAGTGCAATTAAATAATTCCCTGGAAAGAAGTCCACGTAGACGAAAGATGTCTTTGAGGAAGATGGAGGACATAGCATCAGCACTGGGCAGCCCACAATGGTGAGTACAAAAAAGAGCCATTTGGGTATAAGTATTTATGGTAACCATGAGAAACATACACCCTTCTGATGGGGCAGATCAACTATAAAATCTGTACATTTTATTTTCCATTGGAATTCTGCTAATTCTGATAATAGGGTTCCTGGCAGGAGAGGTGTGTAAGAACTCTGATTGTGTACAAACAGAATAACATGTGATGCAGGATAGAATATCCTTGGCCACAGTAGGCCACCAGTAACATCTTCCTGTGGTATGTCTGGATACAGAGACACCCTGGTGACCCGCTGCAGAGGTGGTGTGGCACATTCGTAATAATCATCATCAAGTTTTTTCGGATAAGATATTCCTAAACCAAACATAAAAACTACAATACATCAATACATCAGAAAAATCAATAAACTTGAATACAATCAGAATACATATCAATTTAAAAACAAAAGACAAATCAAGTTAAAAATACAATTTAAAATTTCCCCTCAAGCAACTTTTTCTTCCGATACCAGTCTTTTCTCACAAACTCCAAGCAGACACAAGCTATTGGCGTTGTTTTGGCAAGCAATAAAAAACATCAAAGCAGGGCGCGCTAGTGTAAAGTTTGAAACCTTAAGCAGTGGGGCAATAGTATTCTTTCTAATATCATGACAGAGAGGGTAGAGTAAAATAAAATGCTGCAAATCTTCTTCTGCAGCGCTGCACCCTGGACAAACTGTATACTGGACAGCACGTAAGGAATTCTTAGTAATAGTCCTGAGCCATAATAAGGTAAATCTTGCCCTAGTCAATGCCCAATGGTCCACTATTTTGTTACTGTGTAATAGGTAAGGTTGAATACCATGAGGTGCTGAAATCTGCAGTTGTTTCCTATTGGATGCGAGCATAATACCAGATGTTTCCCTGTCCGACAACAAATATAGAGAAGAACAACTGTTTGTATTTTTTAGCCATAGTCAGAGTTTAAAGAACAGAGGGGCACTGCAGACTTAGAGTGTTCATTTGCAGTAAGCAGTGAGAAATGAAATTCAACCAAGGGATCTTACGGCAGAAAGAACTCTGCATCAAGGTTTTCATAATCATGTGCGACAGCTTAGCTCTTGCATTTGACCAAAGCGCCAGCCAATGCGGGAGAGAGGACATATGCCAATCATACCCTAAATGTGGTACAAAATTCAATATGTACAGCGTAAATTGGTGCAGTCAGGGAGATCCAATAGTTTTTTTTAAAAAACATGTTCTCTATGACTTCTATGGCCAACATTTTTTCATTACCCCACAAAGCTTGCCATAATTTGTTGCAGCCTTAGTTTGCGCTCTATAGACTTCCAAAATAAGTTTAATTGGCTGACCTTGACACACGTTCATAAAGCGAGACAAGCCCCCCAATGCCTCCTTCATTCTAGAGCACTGTTTCTCTAGATGTAGAGTCCCCCGCCAGTTTTTTCGAAATGTGATGCCCAAATAATCAAATTTTTCTACCTGCGGTATGGTTTCACCATTGCTCACCAGTCTTTGCATTTTTATCCTTTCGCCTCCCCTACTAGAGCATACCAACACTGCTGACTTCTTTGTGTTCACAGATAGTTTTAAATCAAATATAAAAGCAGTTTAATCATCTATTAGAAGTTGCAGAGTGATTGGGGTATGGGCAATCAGAACGGTATCATCTGTGTATGCTAAGACAGGAAGGAGAAGCGCATCGATCTTAAGATAGTCGGCCATTGTATTAAGCAGTTTTGTTTATAGGCCATGAATATTAAGGGCGGACAACACAGGGGCTATAACACAACCTTGGCCTACTCCCGAAGCCACCTCAAAGTATCCTGTGCATTGGCCCTGTTCCCCAAATCTCACACATGCTCTGGTATCCTCATGAATAATCTGTAGTACATTTACCAGTTCAGCAGGTCACCCAATGGACCTGAGCACCTGCCACAGTGTAGCTCTATCCACTCTAACAAAGGCAGTGCTCAGGTCCATGAATGCCAAGTAGATTGGTTCACCCCTTACAAAAATGGAGGACGCTCCAGCCAGGTTAAGAGCTTGATCTCGTGTCCCCAAACCCGGCATGAAACCATATTGGATATCTGAAAGAATATCCTTATCAGCAATCCACCTTTCCAAATGCTCCTGAACAGCACGCCCAAAGAACTTAAAGGAAGTGTCAAGTAAGGAGATTGGTCTATATGATAGGGGGCTTGCTGGATCTCTCTTTTAAAAATAGGGTAGATAATAGCGTTTTTACTGGATTTTGGGCATTCCCCAAATTCCAAATAAGCATTAAAACACTTTGTCAACAAAGGAACCCGCAATTACTGTTTCTCCTTAAATAAATTAACAGGCATTGCATCTGGAGTCGGCGCTACATTATGTAATTGCTGACTGACAGTGTTCTGCACCTCTTTCAGAGTCAAGCGAAGTCTAGAGCACTCTTCCCATCCTCATATCTGGCTGTCTGCCCCTGGAATAGAGACTTAAAAAGTCTGACTTGGCCCCAGCACTCACATGATTCTCTCTGTGAGTCTTTCCCCTTTTAAAAGCCGGGCCACCTGCATCAAATTCTCAAAACGTATCCCGCAAGGTCCCTTTCAGATTATTATATGCTGTCCTGCACATATCATCAAACCAACTCTGTGTTACTTTTTTTGGTTTTAAAATCGTGTTGGAATAAGTCTTTCAGGGAATTCCATATTGTTTGTGTTTCAAGTAAAATAGCCCTTGGGGCTGAATCATGGGAAAGTGTAGATACAATGTGGCCAGATTCAATTGGATAACCTTGAGCTGGACAGACGCTGGGTCACTCCTGGCCCATTTTATCCTATGTTTACATAAAGGGTTAACATCACAGAGGTCCAAGCACACGTGCTTAACAATCAAAGTACAGGGGTGAACAAGGCTCAAGACCATCCTCAGGGGGAAATGATCACTACTAATTTCGTCCATGACTGCGAAGTCCACAATTGACGGGCAGTGCTGGATTTGTATACAAAAATATTCAATAATAGATGAGCCTTGGGTACTTACACATGTAGTCTTCCCAGGTACATCTGAGCCTACACGTCCATTCAAACAATGAACTCCCCAGTCAACAAGTCAAGTATTCAACTGAAAACCCTTAGAGCACATTCTGTCGTCGGACAAGTGTGGGACTAGGGATCCCATATGCAAAACCTCACCCTGGTCCACCAAATCAATTGGGGGTCTCTTTAACCAATTTAATATTAAAATCCCCTCCCAAAACCACAACTGTATGCTCACTCAAGGTAGAGAAGTAATTAGATTTAACAAGTTATTTCAATGCCCTTAGGCAGTCTTTATCCGAAGCATGCCGGCTGTTATAAAAGTTAACCAAGAGCAGTTCCTGGCCTTGCTCAGGGAAAACTGCCACACATTGTAGAGTCTGATTGTTCAATTTCCTCTCCACTATATGATGTTTCAGGTAGGCTCTAAGCAACATTGCATTCCCCCATAACAACAACCTCTTTTACCCTTCCTTGCTGATGTACATATACAAATATAGCCATCCAAACAAACATGGTTCATTGCCCACAATTCCGGTAAAAAATTGATGTTGTTAGACATCAGGGATATCACCACTTCCCTTCTCAAAAATGTAGACACTAAACCTGCAATGTTCCAGCAGAGGAGTGTCATGGCTGCCTTTGGTGGGGGGTGGGGGGGCACACACTTCATAATAGGGCAACTTGTTACCATTATTTGTTCCTTCAGAGGCCCTTGCGAGTCAAGGACCCTGCCTCTGAGGCAAACGGGTCAATCCAATTCCTCAATACCTGCAAGAACGTCAAAACAATTGGCAGTAACAGTTACCGTCCTTCCCCACCCATCCTCTACCCTGACCCCTACCCAGCGTACCACTAACCCCCTCCTCAACTTAGGTGCCTCCCACTCCTGCCATTGGCTCATTGGTGGAGTATACAATGAATGAGAAGTGTGCAGTGGGTAAAAGACAGACAGGTGGAAGAAAGAGCTTGTTTCAAAGCTGGACACCATAGTCCACCAAGCTGGATTAAGTTCTAGAGACAAGGTTCCAGCATAATCACAGCTTTGATTGAGACTACAACACAATCCCTCTCCATTCTTTTGGTCGTTTTTCCAACCCAAGCCACCCTTCTTGCTATGAAGATGCCCCTACGATTAATCTTCATCCCAGGTAAACGGGTATTCATTCAATGGAAAGTTTTGTTCATCCGGGAAGTTGTTGACTCTTCCACTCCTTTCGCTAAACAGCAGCGCCCTGTTATTGCTGCTACTAAAGGTGCAGCTCCAGGTGGAATATCAACAACATACTTGATTTCTGCCCAGCACAACAGGTATCCAGAGTGGTTGACCAGAAATAGGTGTCAGCATTGAATTTTTAATAGCTGTTAGAGCATCCCCCTTTGGACCTTCTCTATGGTGGTGTATGTGAACTGAGACTAGTGGGGGCTCAGAGTTGTTTGTACCACAGGTCTCTTTCTGAGTTAAAATTGGAGTTTCTTTCTTACGTAGGGTAGGTACATTTCTTAAGTCTACGATTGCCCTACGCTCTTGTACATCACTCTTCATCCCTCTAATTAGGTCATCTTAATGGAGAGAGATACATTCAAAGAGTCCTTCTGTTATGCAATACCACAAGGAACAGGGGTCAGTTTTTTTATTTTTTTTATATAAAACCTCATCTAATATTTTAAAATCACCAGAGGTTGATTCTAGGGATATCAATAAAACGTAATGATTGTGGTAATGGAGGTAGTCCTAGACCATCCATGCCAAGTGTCGCTGGATTCCTTCTGACCAAGGCAGACTCCTTACCTGGCGTACCCGGGCAGGACAGTACCACCACCACCACCTGTTCAAAACATTGAGATATACTAGGGGGACTACTATTTGCAGAGGGCAATGGGAGTAATTTACACTTGCGGTCAGTAGAGTGGGAAATAGCCACTTCAATTGACCTTTCCGTATTCAAAATGTGCTCCTCTATTTTTCCAGCCATTTGTTTCAAATACTCATTCAAAGTTGACTGGTGGGTGGATGAGCCTGGCCCTGAAACAACCTGGCTAAATTTACATTGTTTAGTTTTAACCGTGGTCAGCAAAGGGTCATGCCTCCCACAATCTGACTAGGTTTTCTTTTTTCAGTTCTATTCACCACCAGAAGTACATCTCTGGCTTTACGCTTAGACATAGTAAAAAAAGGACACTAAGCTAAGTATCTAAAAACATATGCACCAATACAGGGCTACACAAGCACTGAGAAAGTACAAGTGTAAAAATGTCATTAAAACATAGAAAACACAATCCTAATAAAACATCATTAACACATAGTAAACAGTAAGACCATAAATATCACACTAAAATAGATAAAATGAAGTGGTTAATACACGATGATTGATGAAGGCTTTAGTGGTTTAGGCAGTCCAATATGTACAAAAGTAAGCAATGCCACATAACGTTGCCACATAAGAGATGTTTTTTATGTGTCCAGCAGTCTTACAGGCTTGTAAACTGGTGTAAATTGATAGTCTTGTAACCTTTACAGTCATCAATAAGCACACAGGGGTTTCCTGGTTGCAGACCCCACTGCCCAACCGCTGCCTCCGAAGGGGAGAGAAACTGCCACTAAGGTGCATGCAGAGTGCAGATAAAAATACAGGACAGGTAGATATCAAAGTATTGTAATGCAGTAAAGAAAAGCAGCAGGACAACCACCAGTTTTCAGAGGCCATCAAGAGAAGAAGAAAGAGACAGTACAAGTCAGTACAAATCAGTACAAATCTAAAGCCAAGGGCAGGGCATGCCCGATGGCTTAAGGAGCTTCCTGAGTCTGTCTCTTTCCCCTCTGCCCCTTGGTATTGAAAACACTTAAAAGCCTTACAAGAACTGCAACCATTATGGAGCAACAGCAGCAACCATGAAGATGCAACTAACTCAGTAAAAATGCCCTCTTACTCGGATGCTGAATTGCTGAGTTGCCGAGTTCCGCGTAATAGACAGTGGTGTTTTGTGCACTGGCTGGAGATCAGGAGTGACCAGGAGGCAGCCACACATATAACTTCCACATGCACCTTATGCATGGACTGCAAGGACTGTAAGGACTCTGCGTGGACTCCACCACGCTCCACTCCTAGGCCAATGTTTTAAAAAAGTAGCCCTGCCTCCAGACAAACACACAGAACAGACCAGGGGCTGTTCAGGCTGTAAGGACTCTCATTGGATTCAGTCCGTAACACATATTTTTACAAGTCAGGATCTGGCTGATATAACTGGTCTTTATAAAAGAATACATCTATGCTAGTGGTCAGCCCTTTGGTGGGTATTAACCAAACGATTGCAGAACTCAGAAGTTGTCATTGCAGCTTGTCAGAATGATGTCTTGAGAGGTCATCGCCACACTGTTGATGGAAGCAGGAATAAAAGTGATGACCAGGTTGTACTGTGCAAAAAAAGAATGACCAATGAGCCTGCTGACAGTGTCTACATTCAATCTAGCAGAGGACTTGAAGATTCTGGTGGTCTGTTCCCATTTCCACCAGATGTGCTGCTCCCAGCAGTAGATGTCTCCATTCCTGATATGCTTGTTTTATTGCCAGTAAATCTTTTCCCCTGAACAAAATAATTGACTTTACTAGGATTCCAGTATCAGTAGGCTACATGATGGTTTTCTTCATCTGCCAATATCTGTTGCAAAACGGCTTCAAAAGTGTGGTCCTACTGGCCACCAGGGGGCGCGTGAATGGAGACATCCTTCACGTGAGCTCCGCGCCTGGGTCCGTTAACGTGGACTGAGCCCCGACCCCGAGACCCCCCCCCAGGCCCAACAATCACTAAAATTGGATGCCTGAAGGAGCCGGGCACCCCCCGGAGAAAACCCAACAAAAATCGGAGTGATCTTCGCTGAGAAAACTCGACTGAGAACTCTAGTTTTCCGCTGCATATTAGGCCCACAAACGCAGCTCCCCGCGTAGCCTGGGACCCCGGCACGCGCGCAAACAAACTGCTGCATCAGGGGAGGGGACGCTGTCTCTGTCCTGCGGCATGAATGAACCCCAGCTGGTGACACCCGCACTCGGAGCACCCCCACAGGTGAGTGGCAAGTGGCATGGACACCCGATCTGCCTGTTGAAAGTTCCATTGCATCCAACTGACCTGTCCAGAGCTGCCCATCCTGATCTACGAAAGAGCGGAACACCAGAGAAGGCCCTGCGGAGCTCAGGTACTCACAACCCCAACCCTCCCAATCACTGGGCCCGCTACCCGACAGAGCACCAACACAGCTCGCCACAACTTGGCCCCCCGGCCCCTGACAGACTCACATAGGTGTAGGTCCTGATTGATTGACGCAGGGGCCCTCACACTACCATCAAATTACACCAGGCGGCTGTTACACCAAGGAGGCAAGACTACAGTCAAAGAGGGGGCAAACGCAGGCCTCCACAAAGGGGCATTTGGGTGACATACTGGCATGTGTACCTGAGGGTTGGGCCCCCATGGTCTGGGGCATGTGCCCTCCTCGGAGGCACCATGTACCTCCTCCGATCCCCACACCAAGGGCCACAGAAATCCTCTCCAACCTGTTGAATACTACGCAACCACAGCAAGAGACTTCAACTTACCTAGGAACGCTCCGCACCTGACTCAGGGGGCACCTCAAGAACTTGTCGTTGCAATGTGGAATTGTGAGCCGGACCCCTGTGATACAGGGTGTGGCCCCCCTCAGATCCTCTAAACTTCCCCTACCTCAGGTAGCATTGGCCTCCACCGTGCTCAGCGGACACCTGCTCATCTCACAACTGAGGACATGCTGCTCATGGACATTAAAAATAAATTGGTGAAATACAAATTCTCTCCACCTCACGAATCCCTGCAGTCATCCGGCGCTAGCAAAATGTCGGCAACGGGATCCGACGCGGCTTGCGACCAAGGCAGACGTTGCTGATTTACTTACCGAAATGAGGAGCATGAGAGCCGACATTGGAAACAAGATAGACAAAATCACACACAGGATGGATAAAATGGAGGACAGGTTGGGAGAAGTCGAACATAACCAAACCTCCCTGAACACCTTGGAAACTCAGATGGACCTTCGGATAGCAGAGATTGAACACAAGGAAGAAGAAATTTGCTTAAAGGTCGACGATCTCGAAAACAGGGAACGCCGCAATAACATACATGTGTTTGGAATTCCAGAAAAGGAAGGCAAAACTGAGCTCGATCTTAATAAGAACTTACACACCATTTTGAAGCTCCTTTTTAAAGATGATTCAGTGGATGAACCCAAAACCGACTGCATTCACAGAGCTGGTGGCAGACAAGGTGGCCCAAGATCAGTATTAGCTCAATTCCACAATTACTCGGATAGGACGCAAATTTTGGAGAAGGCCAGACACACAACGCAGCTAGGACTGGGAGACTCAGACATTTCTATTTATCAAGACTTATCCTCCCTCACACTGGCATTGAGAAGAAAGTGCTTACCGATCACAAGAATGCTCAAGGACAAAGGTATGAGATATTGATGGGGCTATCCTTTCTCACTCACATTTGAGTGGGAAGGATCTACAATCAAAATCACCTCTGAAAAAGGGATCGCCAGCTGCATATCGGACTTACTGGGCGCACAGGGAGAAGGAACATCATCAGGTGGACGGAAGGATGAGGACAGAGAATGGCACACCAAGGGGTTGAGGCGAAAGAGGATCCAGGGATTCAGCAAGTTCAGGAGAATGATTAACTCTCAAGACATGGAGCACTGATCTTCCCTCCCATTTGTCCCTTTGTGTTTATATAACAAGCATCAGACGATGAGATCACAGTAAAATCGTAGCTGGGCACTGGAGATCAGTGCTCAGCAATCGCATGCAAGGAACTGGGCCCAACACTGGGCAACTCTGAAGGATGAGGGGTGTTGGAAGGGGAAGGGAAAGGCGTTTGGGACATGGAAAATGCTGGTTCTAATGAAAGTCCTCGGGGTATGCTGATGGGGACCTGATGTAAGTCAGACACCAAATTGATGACTAAGAACGGGGTTGGAACTCGGGCCTAGAAAATGGGATTTTTCTTTTTTCCTGAATTATGAGCAACATGTTGGGGGTTCACTGTTAATATGGGTATATTGAAATAGGACCGCTTGTTTCGTGGTTCCTACTGGTGGTCCGAGAATGACTGGGTGATGTTAACCTGGCCGGATCGGACGCCGACTGAAAAAAGGGGTGGGGCGGGATGGGAGGGTGGGGTCAGAGAACAACTCAGAGTTTATAGAAGGGAAGGGTTGAAAAGAAGAGGGATACAAAATGGGACCATGAGGGATCATGATGGGAACCGGAAGGGTCATTTAGTGACCCTCTTAGGGCCTAATAGGACCTGACCCAATGGTAACAAATCAGACACAAGGCCACCCAACACAACAGAGGCACTAAAACAGACATTTTGGGCATTTAAGCACACACCCATAGTTCAAGATGTCACCCAAATTCTAAAATGATACACTACGCATATGTAAAGGGCCTGAACTCTCCCACAAAACGATCTATGGTGGCCAGGGAACTCAGGCGATCCAACATAGATATTCTATTTCTTCAAGAAACACGTTATCAAAGAGGGGAAGCGAAAGTGATCCCATGCCATGAAGTACGTCTCTCCCTCTGGAGCTCTGGAATTTCAAAAAAGGCAGGAGTGGGGATTCTAATTCGCAAAGGCCTCCGTATGACAACTCTTGGGTCTTGGTCCGACACAGAAGGAAGGGCTCTAGTAGTTGTGGGAAACATTTGCGGCACAATTGTTACTTTTTCCACACTCTAGGCACCCAATCAAGGGCAAAATAGGTTCCTCCACAAAACACTGAGAAAGTTTTCACTATGGCACAGGGACACACAGTTCTTGGAGGAGACTTTAACACGTGGATGGACAGCTTTATGGATAGGCAAACTAAAACATATGCACTTAACCCTCCACGGTCACAAGAACAAGCTGAAATCAAAATAACTCTCAACCTCTATGGCCTCACCGATAGTTGGTGCCACCTACACCCAGTAGATAGAGGCTTCACTTTCCACTCCATCCCCCATGACACTCTCATGCGTATTGACTACATCTTCCTCTCTGAAGGCCTGCTACAAGTGCTCCATACTGCAGACATACACCCCACAGCGTGGTCAGATCATGACATGGTCTCTGTGGATATAGGCTGGAATGAACTTGCCCCCCGGAACACTAAATGGAGATGCAACAAATCTTTATGGTCCGACACAGTCTTTAGAGAAGACCTTGAGTACGAAATTAAACAATTTTTCAAAACCAATGACACAGGCGAGGTTGGGAAGGTGTCCGTATGGGAGGCAGCCAAGGCCACATGGAGGGGAATCCTCATTAGAGAAGGCGCCCGGAAAAAGAGGGAACGTGCCCTGTTGGAAAAGAACATTAGGTAAAAGCTTTGTACGGCCGAAAAACTGGCGAAGTCTTCCCCACATGACAGATCCAAGTATATTGGCGAAGCCAGAGAACTCAGTGAGGAATTGAGAATACTTATTGGCAAAGTAACTCAAAACCTGCAATATTTGAACCAGAAATATTATCAAAAAGGCGATAAAGCAGATGCCCTCCTGGCGGCCCGTCTTCGAGCGCAAAAAACAGAACGAAGGGTGGACTCCATAGAGAGGACAGATGGCACCCTCCTAGACACGATAGAAACATGTCCGAAGGGAATACAATAAGCATTTGCCTCTTTATATGAAGATCTTTATACTTGCGACCCCCCCTCCATTAGGAAATACTGACTCATACCTTAAGGATACAGGGCTCCCTACACTCACACACACGGAGGCTGAATCCCTAGACACTCCAGTCACAGAAGAGGAAGTTACTGCTGCCATAAAGTGCTTAAAGACAGGAAAGGCCCCAGGGGAGGATGGCTTCACGCCTGGTTTTTATAAAGCGTTTTCTACACTCCTTGCCCCCTTCCTGGCAACTCGGTTTAACTACATCTTTGAAATGGGCCAAGCGCCCCCATCCTTTACTCAGGCCCTCCTCGCCGTCATTCCAAAAGAAGGCAGAGACCCTAAACATTGCAGCTCTTATCGACCCATCTCTCTTCTTAACATCGATGCTAAAATATACGTAGGCCGGCTTGAAATGTATTTACCGTGACTTATACATTCTGACCAAGTTGGCTTTGTCATCAGGAGACAGGGAGCTGATACAATGAGAAAAACACTCCATCTGATACACAAAGCACAAGGAATGGGAGAAGACCCATCTCTTCTGTCCTTAGATGCTGAAAAGGCCT
Organism: Ambystoma mexicanum; assembly: GCF_040938575.1. Taxonomy (NCBI): domain Eukaryota; kingdom Metazoa; phylum Chordata; class Amphibia; order Caudata; family Ambystomatidae; genus Ambystoma; species Ambystoma mexicanum. The sequence continues at coordinate 783,393,385 of NC_090936.1, forward strand.
TTGACAGGGTGGCCTGGGACTTCCTGGAGAGAGTATTAGTTTGGAATGGGTTGGGACCAAAACTCTGTCACGCCATTAAGGCACTGTACACATCTCCCACGACATCTGTGACAGTGAACAGAGGCTACTCAAGGTGGTTCTCTTTGGAAAGGCGAACGAGACAAGGCTGTCCACTGTCCGCTATACTGTTTGTTCTGTCCGTCGAACTGCTGGTGCAGAAACTAAGACACAATGACAGGGTTAAAGGAATTAAAGTGGGAGAACAAGAATATAAACTGGGCCTTTATTCTGACGATATTCTCCTACATTTAACTGATCCTTTAAACTCAGTCCCAGCTGCACTATGCATAATTGAAGAATATGGCGAATTAGCCGGCCTCAAAATTAATACAGGAAAATCGATCCTCCTCCCAATTGATAAAAGCAAGTACTCCGAAGTGGAACGTTTCACTCCGCTAGGGGTGAAGGTCAGCCTCTCCACACTCAGATAGCTGGGCATTAACGTTACCCGAGAATTAGACTCTTTATATCAAGCTAATTTCCCTCCGCTATCACGTACCCTCCAGAAAGATATCGAAAGGTGGTGAGACTCACCGTCTCCTGGTATGGCTGCCTAAACGCTATAAAAATCGTGATACTGCCCAAAATACTCTACTTGTTTCAAATGCTGCCCATCACAATGCCCAAAGAATATTTCACTGACACTAGAAAGTCCCTGTTAACCTTCCTATGGCAAAATCAAAAGCCCAGAGTCCCCAGATCCTTGCTCCAACTACGAAAAGACAATGCAGTGGGTGGCCTCCCAGACATAGAAACAAATTACAGAGTGACCCAATTGCGCGTATTAATTCTGCACGTCAGGCAACAGTCGGACCCGCAATGGATAGCCCTAGACAATTACTATCTTTGCCCATTCATTCTAGGTGAATGGCTTTGGGTTCCAGGGCCCCAATTACGGAACAACATTAAAACTCACCCCATCATTGGAACAATATGGGCACTGTGGAAACCTGGCAAGAAAATGGAGGGGTTTACGACTTGACCCTCCACCCTGGGACACCTGTGGGCGCCGGGAATCCGAGACGCGATCCCGGACCCCGGGAGCTTTGAGGACTGGTATCAGGCGGGACTAGAAAGAGCTGGGCAGCTGTGGAGGAATAATACCTTTATCACCATTAGGGAGCTACAAGAGGCACTTGGTATAGGCCCACTCTCTGTGTTCTTATACTTGAGACTCAAGGGGGTTATGACAAGGGCAATATGGAAGAACCAACTACAAAGGGACCTCACCCCGTTCGAAAGAATTCTTGATACCTGTGCAAGCTCTAAAGGCCTAATAAGCGCAATGTACTTGGCGCTGATTGAGGTTTCCATCACACCATCCCTCACGCTGAAGAGCAAATGGGAAGCAGATATGGGTAGACACATCTCACTATGGTTACACATATGTAGGAGAACAGCGAAATCATCCATATCCTGCCAATACAACCTGCATGCCATCAAGCTAATATACAGATGGCAATACAACCCACTTAGATTAGCTACAATATATCAAGGAGTAAGCCCATACTGCTGGAGGGGTTGTGGAAAGAAAGCTGACTATTGGCATATGTGGTGGGGATGTGGGGCGGTCCAAGCTTACTGGTCAGAATTTTTCAGTTGGATCAAAGAGTTAGATGATGAAGAAATGGAGAAACAACCATTGTTGATTCTATTTGGCCTGATCGAAACAGAAGAGACAACCATTAAACCACCAAAAATGATACAAGGCCTACTGATGTCCGCAAGAGCTTGTCTCACTATGGTGTGGAAGAGGGCTAGGCTCCCTACCAAAACAGAATGGATAGGTGTCGCACAAAACATTTATAGAATGGACAACCTGACTGCGGCCCTTCATGGGGACCACACCTCAGATGAAAATGAATGGTCAGAATTTCAGGCTAAATACATCACTCAGTAGAATGTGTGCGAAACATTATAAAAGTCATAGGGCCTCATTACGACCCTGGCGGAAATCGAAAAACGATGACGGAAATGCAATACCGCCATCGAATAGCGCTTGGTGCGATTATGACCCGTCACCGCAAAGTACGATGCCATTAGCGACACCGTAGTGAACGCCAACGCTAACTGCACCAAGTACGCGCGCGCCATGCCAAACCGTAATTACCACCATGGCGCAACGGTACGCGAATTCTGACCCTAGCGGACATGCACCTAACGCCATCAAGCACGGCGGAAAGTACCATTCCGCCATGGTGAGAAGTACGGCATCGCGAACCAACCGTAAACGGCCCCACTGAGTGCCTGTACACCGCTCCCTGGCCACATTGTACAACTCCCCGTAGGTGCAATGAAGTCACACAATGCAACCAGTGAAATGTACTAGTCATCCATGCCTGCCAACGAACAAATGAATCTCAAGAGGGGCCAATGGGAGCTGCAGGGCACAGATGGCACGAATACAGAAGCCATCCCAATGGACATGACCTCAGTCTCCCACCAAGAAACGCACGCAAACACAGGCACCTGTGACCAGCAATATTCCGAAAATCACATCATTCCACCAATCCACCTGGCTGACCGGCATCTGTTACACAAAAGCTAATCCCCCGCCCCTGAGCATGACATCATTAAAACAGTCATACTGGCAGCCCTCATCCCTGACCTCACTGGGCTTCGTAGGCAAACGCGCCCAGCACAGTACCACGCAACTATACTCCGAAGCTGGAACCCAATGCAGATCTCCTCACAATACATCGCTCCCCAAATAGGAATATGCCACATCACTTTTCACCATTGTGGGCTGCATCCGCAATAAATGACCAGCTACTTCTTTTGTGACGCCCTGTTCCTTCATGGTACACAGGGGCTACACAGGGGCTACATTCTCGTACGAAAAGGCAACATGGAAGCGCCTAGAACCGCAGGGCCGTCCCAATAGGGAGGCACTAGTCCAGCTGAAAGGCCGAAATGTTGCTCCGAGCCACTAGTACTGCGTAAGGGCATGTGGCCCATTGGCGATCGTCCCATAAGATCGTAATGCTGCTCCACTGATTAACACGAAGCAGCAGGTGTCGGGAGTAAAATCCATCTGCAGGAGTGGCATACAGATGGCAGTGGCAAAAGGGGAGGAGATACCTGTCAACCAAATGAAATGAAAAAGAATAGTATGGCCATCAGAACTACATTTGAATTACTCACTTCAATGATCACACCAAATCCACAGCCATATGCATGCTAGCCCACTCCAAAGGATCATCACCACCCAAAAACCACTTGCGAATCATAACTATCTATATCGAGGTGAAAACACCATCACAAACTAGTGTACCTGTGCATGCATCTGTTAAAACAGAATCCATCAGATGGGATTGGTAACGTGCATAGACACAAGTGTCTGAAGGCGCGTCGAGACAGGGAGGGCTCAACAAGGCCAGATAGACGATGGTCCCACTATGGCAGCCCTGCATCACATAGCGCAGGGGAGGCGGACAGATTCCAAGAAGCCCTGTACATGGCAAACTCTGTATCAATTCATCTGTCTATGCATCCATTCATCATTCCCTCATCCCGTAATGAAAACGCCTGTTTCCATACTCACATAACATGTGAAATTTCCATTGAGTCTGTGCGTTATGCAGCCTGCAAAATCCACTGTGCCCCAGCCCGTAATTCCAGTGTTGTGAAGTAACATGTATTTGGGAACGTCCGGCCTCATCGTCCACTTCGCCATTGCGCATCCCAAACTATTCATATCAATCATTGCATCCTCGCCATGGCCCCTGTCCCAAGGACATTGAACAATAGAACGTTATATTTGCAGTCAGACCTGTGGGCATCTCCTCGCCGCTAGCTGAAAACCGAAAGCGCCGCCCTTCGAATTCCTCATTTGCAACATCACGTCGAAAAGGCATCTGTGGCCGCTTGAAATCACAAATTAATCCATCTAGTGCGGCTGTGTGTGAAAATGGCAACTGCCTTCACTCACAAATGGGACGCCCCGCCCGTCGTTGAACCTCGGTACAGTGATGCATGAGGGTCCACCGTTACTCGAGTACTACGTTCCACTGACCCTTCACAAGTCTGTTCGCGACTGCAAAGATAGTATGTGAAACAATGGGACCATAGCCGAATGAACATATCAACCAATGTTACACTGCCATCGGGTACAAATACATGATTGTAATAGCAAGATGCCATTCGTCGAATTGCAGCGTTGTGTGCGGGACGTGCTCGCCCAAAGGGGAGAGCAGCTTGCACAGGTGGAATGAATCACCACAGGTGGAGGCCATACAGCCTGAAAACACATAAATTGCACACCCAGTCTCCTCCCACAACCACTCCGAAATGCTACCGGCAGGACTAGCTATGTTGGCCCTGGGGGACCTGATAGCACTGCAAGTACTCCAACTTCAAGAAGAAGACGAACACCAACTACAACCGGCCGCACGGAGGAGACGCAGGAGGAGGAGGAGGGCAAGGCAGGGCCAGCAAGGGCGCCAGCACAGCCACTACCACCACGCAGGCAGCCCGCAATCCCACACCTCTGAGCACATCCGTTCAACCTCACTGATGAGCAGATCCACACCCTCTACCGTTTGGACCGGGACACCATAACCGCCATTGTGGACATGACACAGGCTGACCTTGTCAGCATGATAGATAGCCCAAACGCCATCCCACCCCTACTGAAGGTGGTGTCTGTACTCCACTTCCTGGCCACAGGCACCTACCAGCACACAGTCGGACAGTTGCATGGCATTTCACAGCCACTGTTCTCACGGACACTATTGCAAGTGCTCGATGCCCTCCTGCAGCACGCAGACGACTACATCTCTCTACCACGCTCGGAGCAGGAAATTACCAACACAAAAGTGGGATTCCATGCACTTGCCGGCATACCGGGTTGCATTGGTGCCATCGACTGCACCCATGTGGAATTGGTCGTGCCAAATGCCATGGAGGCCCAGTACCGCAACCGGAAACAATTTCATTCTCTGAATGTACAAATGGTGTGTGACTCCAACAGGATCATTACACATTGTTGTGCCCGATTCCCTGGATCAACCCATGATTCTATGATCTTGAGGAACTCTACAATACCACGCTACATGGAGCGACACGCAGGGAACAGATCCTGGCTACTCGGTGAGTCTCATTTCATGCATGATGATGTGGGGTATGTGATGCGGCAATGACCTAGCAGGAAGGGGGGGGGGTGCGTACGTAGCAATGGCATTCCACATAATTCGTTTATCGTCCACATACAGGTGATGCCGGATATCCACTGAAGAGATGGCTCCTCACACCAGTCCGGAACCCACGGGACCAGCATGAGGAGGACTACAACCATGCCCACTCACGTACCCGTGTAGTCATAGAACAGGCATTCGGCCTACTGAAGACTCGTTTCCGGTGCCTCAGCAGGTCTGGCGGGGCACTCCTGTACCGCCATGTGAAGGTTGCGAAGATGGTGATGGCATGTGTCATGCTACACAACATGTGCGTACGTAGAAATGTGCCCATGCCCCCTGACGCAGAACTGCAAGCACCTGAAGATGGTCATGATGAGGGTGGGGATGTGGCAGCACCTCAAGGAGTCTGCGAGGCACAGGAGGGCCGTGACATTCGTCAGCATCTCATAGATGCATGCTTCTAGCACTCACGCCTGGTGGCTGATACATGGACACGGGACTCGTGGCACTGTGTGTGTCTGGTACATGCACAATATGGACTGTACGCCTATAATGGCCTCGTACACAAAGATCAATGTCCACACATCTCATTGGTTGATCGTGCATTGTTTATGGCATATGTGATATCATGTTAAACACCCTATCGACCCGCCACCCAAGTGAGCCCAACACCCCCTCTCCACCCTCCTACCTCCCCCCCGAACACCAGTGTCCAGAGATGCTCATTGTCAGTGGGCAGTCGCTATTGCAAGCCCCCTCTGTGGGTATCAGGGGCACCCCTGCCTGTGGAGCGCAGGTTCCTCCCAGATCTACGTTGGGGGCTGCCCTGGACGGAACTTGCAACGGATGATGTCTCTGCCTGCTCACGTCCATGCATGTCCCTAAGGGTTTGTGAGAGCTCAGTGAGCACACGGCGCACTGCGGCAAGTTCGGCACATACGTCTTTGGACGTCGCATGCAGTTCCCCCCTCAGGCTCTCGGTGCTTCTCTCCATTTGGACTCTCAGGCTCTCGGTGCTACTCTCCATTTGGACTCTCAGGCACTCGGTGCTACTCTCCATTTGTGCCCTTAGTGTCTCTGTACTTCTCTCCATTTCTGCCCTAAGTGTCTCAGTTGATGTTTCTATGTCTGCCTTAGTGCCCCCACATTCATCGGCATGGTCCTTGAGGAGCGTGGCCAGTTGCTGCTGTTGCACGATTAACTGGTCGAGGGACTGTTGCCTCTGCTGGGCCATGGCCATTTGCGGTGGTGTCACAGAGTGGCTGTTCGCCTCATGTTGCCCTGCCACAGGGCTTGTGGGGGATGGCCAGTCGTCGTCTTGTGGGTGCCCCTGCGTGGTATCCTCATGGTGTACGGGATGGAACAGACAGGGGGATTGGGACAGGTCATGGATGGATCTGACTTCGACATCCCCGTTTTCTGTGTCGGAGCATGCTGCCATTAATGCAGTGTCACCTATGGTGCTGCTGCCACCAGAAGCAGTGCCTACTGTGGCATCCATTGGGGGGACCTGTGGTGGTGGTGGTGTGGGCATGCTGGCTGCTGGGGTGCCTGTTGGAGTTCCCTCCTCTGTGCTGCCACTTGATTTGTGCTGCTGCCGTGTCTTGATGCGTGCAGCTGAGGTGGAGGGTCTTTGGCCGTTGGTCTTGGCCCTCTTTGCAGGTGTGCTGGTAGGGGTGTCCTGGAGCACGTCGTTTGGATCGGACCCTGTGGTGGAGTAAGGGAGGGCGTGCGTTATTAATGGGTCTGTGGGAATTGGAATGGCAATGTATCACATGCATTGGGGTGGTACCTGAGGGTGATTTGGGTCGGGGCCTTGGAGGTGGTTTCATTTGTGTGTGGAGTGAGGGTGCAGTTGTTTGGCAGCCTGCAGTTAGGGTGTGCCTGCTGCACGTGTAGAGGGTGTTTTTAGGATTTTTAATTATTTATGTATTTGATGTGAGTTTTGAAGTGTGCTATCAGGCCTATGTATGTGGACGTTCTCCTGGACATGTGTTACTGTTGCACTATGTGGGCACGTGGTACTTCACATGATTGGACATTGTGGTTTTGGCATTGTTTTATTTGGGCCACCTACCTGATTCTTCGGATGTCTGCACTCCTTTCTCCATCCCTCCGACTCCCTCTATGCTCTCCATTCCTATGGTGGAGGCACAGATTTCTTCCCAGGGGGTCAACTTGATGGGTGATTCCGATCCTCCCCCGGTGGCTGTGGCAATGTTGCGGTTGGCAGAAAGTATGCTACGGACGCGTATCCGCAGGTCGTCCCATCGCTTTCTGCATTGCTGTGGGTTGCGGGGTGCGGTCCCCACCGCACTTACCCGCTGTGCCACCAGGGCCCATATGGCCTTCTTCGCAAGTGCCGTCCTGGTCATTTGCGTGGAGAAGATGGCGGCTGCATTCTCCTGGAGGGTCTCCGTGAGTACGGTGAGTTCCTCACGGGAGAAGTGGACCTGCCGCTTGCGGTCGCACGCTTTCTTCGCTACTTTTCCCATTTTTCTTGGTTTCACTAGGGTGGATGACGGGTTGGGATGTGTCTCAGGGTAGTATTTTTAATGGTTGTGTGGATTTAGTGGTTTTATAGGTGTACGGCGTGATGTTTCCCGTTCCGGGACCATGCTTTTACTTCCGTTTCTGTATATTTACGGTCACCGTACTTTCCGGTTGGCGCTCACTGCGGTGTCCTTTAAGATGGGTGGCGGTATTGCACCTAGGGCGCCGTACGGCGGCGGTGTGGGCCGTTTTGGGGTCATTTCCGCCATCGCGGACTTTGCACTTCCGCCATGGCGTGGTGCTCGTGCCCGATGGGTCGGAATGAGCCGCACTTTGCTCCATCGTGCAATGGCGGAAACGCTATTTACGCTGTGGCGGTCCGGTCAGTCACTTTCCGCCAGGGTCGTAATGAGGGCCATAGACATCCTATAAAACAGTTGACAATATCTGCTACACCCGATCCAAAAAAGTATTATTATGTTCCTCTGCTTTGTGTTATGGTTTTAATAATGATCCCGATGTGGAAAGTTGAATTGTATTAACCCTCTTGTTGGTATTATGAGGGAGAGGTGGTGGTGGGCTTTTGAGAATGTTATTGAGAAAATTATAAGCTTCACAACGATACCAAACGTTATATGGAATGTTTTGTATATTTCCTTTTATACAACAAAAGTGTGGTTCTAAGAATTTGTTTGAAAGGTTTGGAGGAATCCACATGACAATGGTTTAGAAATAAAGCATTTCTGGAGGTCCTAAAATTCATCTTTGGCTTGCTCCCTCCATGAAAACGGACTGCCCTGTTTTCACAGGTAAGTTTTTGGATTAACCATTATGGAGTTTTGCTTGATGAACCTTCAAATAAAGACTTGCCAGTCCCAACAATTCCTGTGTCTCTGATATAAGTAAGAGAACACCAGACCAAGATTGAAGATATATTACTAAAGGCCATTGATATCGCCTAAGCTTACACAATATAATCCAAACAGGTCAAAGATGTCTTACAAACATGCATTTCTCAGGGTTAGCGAAGAGAGAGTGTTGACGCAGTCTTTCTTAAGACCTCAGTGACAGGCTGTGTGTGGTCCCAGGGATCAGTTGGACAAAAATGGAATATCATCTTGATGCACAAAGACTGTTTGAAACAAAAGGTTTGCGAACAAATGTTCCAAGAAACACTGCAGTAAAGCAATGGCCTTGGTCAGCCCAAAGGGCATACACCTGTACTCAAAATGGCCCAAGGGTGTATTAAAAGGTTGTGTGAAATGCCATCTTCCATTTGTCACCACGTATTATATGGATTAAATTATATTTCCCCTCAAATCCAAAATGTATCGGGAACTAGTTCAATGACACAATCAAATATGTGATGAGGTCTGAGCTATTTTTCATCTGGATCCAGAAACCCATCATACAGGCAGGGTCATTTCAGGGTAGAATACCTACAGATGAAGTCGGCGGACTCCATACTGGTTGTAATGGAAAAGGAGCTGAAGTCTCAAAGGAATGTGCATTAACTTTGGATAGATAAAGCAGCATACAGTACTCCGGTTCAAGAAACAAAATACAGGCAGACCTGCTCATGTAGATATTATGCTTGCGAAGCCAAGGGAGTCTAAGAATTATAGGAACACGTGCAGTGGTCGAAGTGAGCGGGACGGGTCGGGAGCGGTGCTCCTCTACTTTTTTTTAATTACCTTTTACAGCTCCTATACTTTTATTTTAAAATGAAACAGTTCCGGAATGGTTTTGTTTTAAAATAAACGTGTAGGAAGAAGCTGAAACCTTCACTTTCAGTGCACTGCACTGAACATTCCGCTAAACAGCAGGTGCAAGTGTTTGGGGGAGTGTATTGTGTGTGAGAGGGGTTGTGGCAATGGGGTGTGTGGGGAGCAGGGGCAGGCCAGCAGGGAACATAGTTTCACTACTTCTTTTATTACACTTCGACCACTGAACACGTGTTGCCTTTTTGAAATCTGCTCTCTCTGGACTCTGGAAAGGACTGTGGTCCCACCAGGGTCCAAACAAAATCTTCTTCAAAGGTTGGAGTCCAAAAGATGATTCAAAGAAGTGATGTGAGGTCCCTTGTTTTGTTTTAAAGTGAACATTCCACAGGTGATTGGACTAAAGCTAGTCTGGTCCATCCAATCCCTGTTCTTGAATAAAGAGGACTTTGCCCTTCTGACATCACAGCCAAAGTGATCTATGCTAGTGGAAGTGGAGGGTACAGGAAGGAGAGGCAGAGAGAAATAAGATGGTAGAATCCTCCACAACTGTGCAGAGCTTTCCCTGTCTACATTATCTCCACTCCTCTCACTTCTCATTAGGATCAATAGCCCATTTGGCCTGCAGCACCCTGGTGTAAGGCTACTTCTATCAAGTGAGTGTGCTCATTTGATTCCTGGGCCCAAGATCGCTTCCTGTTGAGTGTCTGTCTCTTGTGAGGTTGTTTTCTGCCCTCACAAAACACAGCAAAGAAGAGGCATCATCATTCCCTTTCCTGTTGTCCTGTCACTTATCAGGACCAGTCCATCTGGCCAGAATACACATCATCTTCCACAGCTGAGCTGGCCCACAGGAGCTGACACATTTATAATATCAAACTAGAGCTGATTCAAATGATTATGAGCAGTGATGTGCACCATACCCTAACTCAGGCATAACTTATATTTAGAGTTACCCTGCCACCCACATGGGCCATCCATAATCATATTGTGGAACAGGGCGCATATCTTACATGATCACCCTGTGCTGCAGAGACTTGGCTGTCACTACAGGTGTCAAGAGGGAACCTTTGACCTCCTCTGTTCAACTGGTTGAACAGGCACTGCAGATCAGAATACTGATACAGCAGGGTACAGGTACACTATGCTTTTGGAATTGAGCTTATGAAAGGAGAATCTGAATAGAGGATAAAACAGAGAAGGCGGGAAGTGGGGTAAGGATGTGGAAAGAGAAGAAAGAAAGAAAGGAGAGTCAAAGTCCTTAAGACAGTAGGCCTCATTACGAGTTTGGCGGTAGCCGTGGCTGTTTTACAGGCACGGCTGCTGCCAAACTCGCTACCGGCACCGCCACCCGAGATTAAGCAATAACCCGCCCATTACGAGTTGAATGGGGTGATAATTGCCCATTCGCTGGTGGCAGTATTGCCAGGCTCCCAATCCCCATTCTGCCCCAGAGGGCAGAATGGGGGTGGGGAGCATGGTTGCACCAGCACTGTTGATAACGGTGCCGGTGCAATTACGAGTTATGCTTGCGGGTGCCACACAGCCCGCCAGGTCAGACCTGGCGGACTGTCAGGCACCTGCGAGCAGAACTCGTAATTCAGCGGTACGGTATGAACGGCGCTGGTGCCTTACTGGCACCGTTCATACCGTATCCACCAACATTATAATGAGGCCCAGTGTCCTTTGAAGCTAAGGAGACAAGAAGAAGGGGAAGTAACGAAAGGAGGGCGATGGAGAAATGCAAGATAAGGGCATGATCGGAGGTGTGAAAAGGGGAGGCAGATACAGATGCGGGAGGTGAGAAAAAGATGAATTCGAATCAAGGGATGAATTAAACTTCTGAGAAGGTGGCGAGAGTTATTTAGTAAGATTGTAAGAAAGAAGAGGAAAGAGGGAACAGGAAGCATGAGAAGAGGTGCGATGAAGAATACAGTTACCAAGAGGAACAAATTGAAAGAGAAGAGGATGCAGAAGAGAAAGAAGGGAGTCAATATTATTAGAGAACGAAGACAAGGATTGTGGAATTCAGTAGAATAGGGATTAGAGAATCAGGCATAGTGATTTTCATAGGAAAGGGATGAAGGGAGAGGCGGAGGAGGAAAACGAGTAGAAACAAGAAAGGGAATGCCAGTGCCGCCACCGGTTCTGAAGGGACCGTGAGAATAAAGAGAGCATTTGTAGCAGGTGTAAGAGTATCCGAAGAGTGAATAGAAGTTTCCGTAAAAATAATTATTTGAAGATTAAATCAGAAAAAGATATCAAGAAGGGGGTGGGTTGTGTTGCAAACAAGGCAGGCAATGATAAGGCCAGTGGAAAGAGAAGGAGAAGCAACAGTAGGTGATATTATAGGTGTCTAGTCATAATTTCGAAAACATAATTTCGAAAGTCAAAAAAGTCGAATAAAAAATGTCGAAAAAAAAAATGTCGAATTGTTTTTTTTTTTCGATATTTTTTTTTGGGCTCTAGTTTCTGTGAAAAAAATAGGTAAAAATAAAAAAAAGGGGGGTTGGGGGGGAACCCCCCTATTTCGAAAAAAAAACGTCATTAAAAAAAAGTTCGACATTTTTTTTTTCGACGTTTTTTTTTCGACTTTTTGACTTTCGAATATTTTGTATTCGAAATTATGTCTATGAACCGATATTATATTATGACTATATGGATTACAGGTCGGCGAAGGGCAAATTAATGAAGTGGAGGGGGAAGAAAGAAGAACCAAAATAGATGTCATCATCATAAGGAAAAAATGAAAAAGAAAAAGAAAGGCTAGGTATGGCACCCTGGAGCCCACTGTGATATCTTCATTGGAGGCAGGTGAAACCACTCCTCCATAAGGTTCGCTGTGCCCTCCTGGCATGCTGAAGAAAAGTAATACATGTTTGTACCTGCAATTCAGACTACACTCATTTTCATAAAAATGCCGCACAATGTGTCCATGTGTACATCTTAGTGTTAGTATGTGTCAAAATGTCTTGCACAGGCATCTGTATTGATGGCCTTCAAATTTTTAGGCATAAGTTCCTGGAAATAAATGACTCAATAGGCACACAAGACCTGAGGTGTCAGACAATTTATTGCAATCATTCTCCGCTGCTGAAATAACCCGCTAGAAGACAAATTAATCGCATCCAATCTGATGTCTTTCGGGAATAACTCAAGACCCATCTGTTTTTTATCCTGGCACAGCCACCACTGGCATAAATCTACAAGAATTGCAGAGAAGTAATTAAGTTTGCAGTGACCAACCTACAAACAAATAAACATGAATAAACATAAACAAAGTGATATAAGTATTGGAATATTTATGTTGTTATCTCTAATTACCTTTTGTGTGCGTTATGAAGATATGTGTCAGTAAATATTAGACTAAAGTATCTGCATTCCAAATGGCAATAATACTTCCAAAAGTCCTGCCATGTTTTAAAGCCTCTTGCTATTTCTCGGACAGGACATCATTTTTCACTGGCTATTGCGGTAGGTTAGTCAAAAATGTTCACAATTAAAGCAGCTCAACCCTGTCTGGTGATAACAGTTGCATTAGTGTGCAATACTCTGTATCGAGCACTTATGGAAATACAAGATGTGTTAAAAACACAATTCACAGTTTGCTTCATGAATACTTTCCTATGCCCTGCATCACCTGCTACTCATTACAGATGCACCATCAGATGCTAGCAAATGCACTGCTGAATATTAATGTCTGCCCTACCTGGATTTGTGTGATAGAACAAGTTAATGGCACTGAACTCTGTGAATGAAGAACGAAATATAACAAGTTGGGTTAGAACATGTCCTTGATATCTTAGAGCATTACTGCCAGTGGAATAAGTAGATCCTCCAGCCTTTAGTCTTGTTACTACACACATGTATCAACTATTAGAACACCCTAGTAGGTGTTTCACAATCCTGATTGGTCAATCTGCGGGCTATATGAATTGGTGTAGCCCGCAGATGGAATACAGCCCGCAGGTAGTGTTTTGATTACTTACATGTTGCAGCTGCCGGCGCCCAACTAAGCCTGAAAAGTTGCTGCGTTGATCTTGGTGTAATGTCTGAACGGAAAGAGTTAACATTCCGTTCCAAAATACACGTTCGTACTGCAACAAGAAACAAAGGAAAGCAATGGAAATGCTTTCCCAGCGTGAGGCTCGAGAACATACAATAAAGAAGGAAAACAAAAGAAATGCTTTCCCAGCGTGAGGCGCAAAGATGTGAAATAATAAAAGCAAAGGAAACGCTTTCCCAGTGTTTCCCAGCGTTTCAAATTGGCAAGGGGCTGACATGAGCTGCACAACAGCATAATGGGGAACTGTAGAGACACCGCGAGAGCCCGTGCTCTCGCGAGATCTCGCGGCCCGAGGATGCTCCGCCCCGCGCCCTTTCGCGGGGATTATCGAACGAGCGGACGACGTAGAAGGCGCGTCCTGCACAGCCCTCCTGCTACAGGGGCCCGCTCCTTACGAGGCGGGGACTTTAATTAACAGAGCTTTCTCTCTGCCAACTCAGGCCCGTTGGCCTTTATCAGTAATGCACGCACGTTGTGTGTATACTGCGCGAATCTGGTTGAGTTATTAAATACATCGTAAACAGATCAGAGGCTCCTGTCTTCATTGAGAGAAATTTACTACAAGAACGTATGCAGAAGTTTATATTTACCAAGGAAATTAAATGGAATGTTGCGGCACTGCTGAAGGTTCAGTGTAGCATGAAAATGGCAATGGAGGGAAAGGGCACAGAAAGGTATGTAAATGAATTGGCTGTTAATTGAATGCATGTACATGTGGTGTTTGCACAAGTTTGATAACTTGCATATTTGTGTGGAGTAGCTAGTGGCTAACAATTGTGTAGTGGGGCGGCGGGGAGAGCACACCTGAAGTAAATGTAATTAGAACAGGAGGCAGGCATACCCACACCTGATTCCACCTTAGTACTATACTCCTCCCACCCTGGCACCTACCACCACCCTATTAAAAAAAATGAAACATTTTTAATTGAAGTACAAAAAATGTCTGCAACATTTATTTACCATTTTACATTTTTATTGTACTTCAATTAAAGATGTCTCATTTATTCTCCTTTAATTAAACAGTGAGGGTGTTCTAATAGCTTTATAGACCTGCAGCGAGGGCCGTACCGGGCGTTATGGTCCCTCATACCTCGTTAAAGGCCCTTGCTTCGCTCGGGCCATTAACTCTGTCTTCAGGGCCCATAACACCCGGTATGACCCTCGCTGCAGGTCTATTAAGCTATATTAATCTGTGAAAGGAACTAAACTCATTGCCCAGAGAATTTGTGAGCATTCATAGCAGTACCTGACATTGGGTATTTTTCCTCACGGACACAGGAACGAGTAGCTGCAATGTATACGAGAAATTAAAATGTCTTGCCTCCTATCATTAGCTTGACCCTGGGTTCCTCTTGGGGGTTTAATGTCACTGATAGTACTGAAGGGTGTTGAAATCCACCTCCTCCTACTCATCAAGGCCCAGTCTGATCTTTGGGATACCTTGCATTATTTTGCTGCCCTGACTGCATCTCCTTTGTCACCCCTCCTTCATTACTCATCAATTCCGCTCCCTCTATGGCAATGTTTGATAACTTCTTCTGGACTAACTTCGCTTCCTCCTGCTTTCTATTCGCAGCTTTCTTTTAATTCTTCTTGTGCATTAATTCAGCAGTGATGTATTTATGTAAATTGTATTTCTGGCAGTGGCTTTGCTTCCATTCCCACCTGTTTCTTCAATTGCCATTGCAATGGCTTGGGCAGCCCCTGATACAAAGTGTGATAAAATAATGCGACCGTTTTATGGCATGGTTCACAACTCTCCTGATGCCATCTGTCTTGAATATCTTGAATATAAACAACAGGGTCATCATCATCCCCCATTTTCCTAGTAACAATCGCACCCATGTCTGATTTATTGGGGTATTGCACTCTGAGCGCCCGCCATATGTCTGGTCTGCAATTAATAAATGGCGCTCCATCATGTGTCGTGTTTTGTGCAGTCACACCTGCATATTCCGCTCGTGTCTAAATGTCATCTGCTCTCTCTCTCCCCTAAGATACCTGCTAGCAAGCCTTTTACATCATCTATAGCTAGCAAAATTCCTAATCTCAGTCTTTCTAACTCATGAATCCATTTTACGGCACCAGAAGTTAAACTTGGAAATTTACATCATAAATTGTATTTATACATCTTTTTTATGGCATATATTGTGCCCCCCCCTTCTCCAGTAATTGAAATTGTGAAAATCCCAGTCCATACTCATACTTGCCTACACTCCTCGCCTTCCAGGTGGGGTTAGTCTTGCCCATAGCCTTCTTACTGGTAGTAATATTAATCTGCTTACATATGGCAATGACATATCGCATATGCGCAATCGTTTTTGTGGTCACTCAGTATATGGTGTTAGTTCTGGTGTTTTTTCTTTAGGGTCCTCCAGGTCAGGCCATTTTACTCCTTCCTCTACATTTGATTCTCTTCAAAACCTGCATGCACCCTATCTTTGCACCCTATCTTTCTCCTCCCTTTCTTCGTCTGACATCATTATACCCCAGTTCGTATGGCTGTTATTCCTCTCTGCATCATCGAGATCTAACCTTTTTAAAGACAAGATTCTGTACTTGTCTGTTAAGACATCATATAATCTACCTTCAGTTTCCCTTAATAGGGATCCCTCTGCATTCTCTTCGGTTATATACCTGTCTTTATCTGTCATTTGCCTGTATAAATTCCCAAGTCTTTGCGCTGTATCTTCTGTGTCCTGCCCATCAGCCTACGCCGATCTCAGCATTCCTTGCAGGTCCCTATGGGGCTGTTGTGACCCTCTCTCTTCCTCCAATCCTTCTCGCGCATCAATCGTCACTATGCTCCTATGATATAAATATTATATCTCATCATCTTTTAATCCCCTAATCCTGTTCATGTATTCTTCTCTTCTCCTCTTCTCCCTAAATTCATCTTCTTCTCACCTTCTTTGCAACCTCAATACTTCCATTCTTTGGGCTTCTATCACTTCTTCTTTCTTCCTTTCTAATCTCACCGTTTCTTTCCTTGCCTCATATGGTCTTCGTTCTTCCCTTTGCTTGCATTTTTTATCCCACTCTTTTTTGTATGCTGTTTCTTCTTCCTTCTCTTTCTTTTCCCACTCTTCTCTTTCCTCTCTTTCTCGAACCCCATCAATTCCCTTATTGTCTAGCTTAATCAATATTTGTCCTCCCATCCATTCGTTCTGTGCTATTGTTATTCCCTTATCCTTTATTTCCTTCTGTTCTGTTGCTTTGCTTCCTCTAT
This sequence comes from Ambystoma mexicanum, assembly GCF_040938575.1. NCBI lineage: Eukaryota > Metazoa > Chordata > Amphibia > Caudata > Ambystomatidae > Ambystoma > Ambystoma mexicanum. Next base: position 783,410,092 of record NC_090936.1, read on the forward strand.
CTCCATTTGTCTGTCGTGCATGTCCTTTCTCTAATCACGCTGTTTACTTTCATTGCGTGTTGATATATCTTTGCATTCTCTGCTTTTGCTCTCTTCCACATTATCCTTGCTGCTATAAGCGGGGAGCGCGATGTTGATGTTGGATTATCATACCCCACCACAACTTTAAATTCCTTTAAAGGGTAAAATCCCTTCTCCTCTATTTCTACGCTCTTATCTTCAGGAGGGGGAAGAGGAGCCAAAGGCATTTTATCCTCCCCTTTTATACTGATTGAGCAAAACAAGAAGGATAACTCGGGGCAATACACTTGCCTTGGAAGCAAGAAGACATGGAGAAATACAGGTTTGATCCTCCGATCCGTGCTTAGATACCTTTGGGTATTAAGTGTGGTATAAATAACAAATCATAATCCTCTTCCTGTCACCGGTTTCCCCCTTTCTCACCTGAGTTCGATGTTTGCTGGAATTCTTGGAAGGAGTCTTCTTGCGTACTGTTCGGGTTTTGTACAACCCCGTACGGGCGTCTTCGGGTTCCAGCATGCATTCAGCGTTCTACGTCTAGGATCGCCAGGAATCTCCAGGAAGTCCAGGAAATGAAGGAGGTGTACTCGGAGGTGGGTATACGGAATCCGGGATGTAAGACAGGATAAGGAGGAAGGCAAGATAGAAGGAGGAAGTGAGGGTCCGGGAACCAGGAACTACAGAGTTCAGCGAAGGCGAACTACGGAGCACACGTCTAGCCACAGGGATCAGTAGCGTTGAGATGAGCGGGGCCACGGGGGCGTGGCTTCTTTATAGAGCATGCTACATCTGACGTGAAAGCTGGTAGACAGCGTTCTGTGTTTAATGGCCATGTTGGAAGTACAGCAGAGTGTAAGCCCCGATGTGTCAAGGACCAGGAAGTCCAAAAGGGACGTATCTGGCGGGTCATGGCAGCATGCCTCCTCCAAAGACCTGTCCCTCCGGGCTTGCACGGGTGTATGAGATGATACCTTCTGAGTAATCTACGAGCATTTCAATTTGAGATTGGTTCCCAGGTGCGTTCACTAGGAGGGTACCCTTTCCACTCAACCAGGTATTGCAGCTGACCACGTTTTTACCTGGAGTCACATATCCTGGACACTTCGTATTCCAGATGGTCATTGATGATTACAGGATTAGGCCTGGGGGCAGTCCGGGAGGATTGGATGTAAGGCTTCATTAAAGATGTATGGAACACTGGATGGATCTTCTTCCAAGAGTCTGGTAGTTTGAGCCGGAAGGCCACTGGATTAATGATTTCCTTTATGGGAAAAGGGCCATAGTACCGGGGAGCCAGTTTATTAGGTTGTAGATGGCGAGGCAGTAGTTTTGAGGATAGCCAAACCTTATCACCCACTGCGTAGAATGGTCCTGGTCTTCTTTTGGAATCCGCATACTGCTTGGTGTGATTTCGGGCCCTTTCTAGGTATTCCTTGGCTTCCCTGTGTACATTGATGAGAGTTTCGATCCAGGTGTTGAGTGTGGGTACTGGTGTAGAATGTTGAAGAATGGAAGGTAGGACTGAAGGATGGAATCCTTGGCTGCAGAAAAAAGGGCTGGTCTTGACAGCTGAGTGGTCCGAATTCTTGTTGGCGAATTCAGCCAGGGGTATTAGGAGTGACCAATCGTCCTGTAACTTAGTAGTGAAGCGACGGAGATACTGCTCTAGAGTTTGGTTCACCCGTTCCATAGCTCCGTTGGTCTGTGGATGATAACCAGAGGAGAGGGCACGTTGGATCCCTAGTATTCAGCATAGGTGTTTCCAAAACTGAGAAATGTATTGGGGCCCTCTGTCTGAAATAATCTTGGAGGGGAGTCCATGAAGTCGGAACATGTGTTCCAGGAAGTTTCCAGCAAGTTCTGATGAAGATGGTAGTTTATACAGAGGAGTAAAATGGGCCATGTGAGTTAACAAATCAATAGTGACCATGATGGTCGTGTATCCCCTGGAAGGGGGTAATTGTACTATGAAATCTGTAGCAATGACTTCCCAAGGTCTTGTTGGTAATGAAGGTTGAAGTAGGAGACCCACCGGCTTCTTATTATCATGTTTATTTTGATTGCAGACTGCACAGGTTTGGATATACAGCTGAACATCAGTCTTCATTCTTGGCCACCAGAATTGTCTCTGTATCAGACGGAGGGTATTGGTGACGCTGCGATGTCCTGAGTGAAGGGTATCGTGGCAGAGATTTATGATCCTTTGTTGTAGTTTCTGTGTGGGGATGACCAGGCTGTTATCCTTAAACAGATACCCGTCCTTAGTTTTTAGACTCCAGTGATTCTTCCCTGTAAATTCCTTCCAGAGGTCGGAGGACTGGGTTTGTATCCGAACATCTTCCAGGAGGCTGATTGCTTGGGCTACAAAAATTGTGTTGGGAAACATCTTGGGGAAGGACCGACCTTCAAGAGTTTCATAGTCGGGACGTCGGGATAAGGCGTCAGCTACTATATTCTGTGTTCCAGGGACATGATGGATCTGGAACTGATACTGGGCAAAGAAGAAGGCCCAACAGGCTTGACGACTATTTCTACATTCCAGAGCCTGTAAAACCTGCAGATTCCGATGGTCCGTGCGGACCTGGACAGGATGTTTTTCTCCTAGAAGTAGATGACACCACTCTGAGAAGGCTTGATGGATGGCTAGCAGTTCCTTTTCCAAAACAGAATAATGGGTTTCAATGGGAGTTAGTGTCTGTGAAAGATAAGCAATGGGCTGTTCCTGAATGTCTTCGAATTCCTGTTTTAGAACTGCCCCAATGGCGTAGTTAGAAGCGTCTGTTTCCACTAGGAAAGGCCGATTGATGTCATCTTGAGCCAGGATGGGAGCTTGTGTAAACTCTGTCTTTAACCGTTGGAATGCCTCTTCTTGGGCTGTTTTTCAAAGAAAGGGAGTATCTTTTTTCAACAAGGCAATGATCGGTTGCACTATCTCGGAAAAGGAAGGTATGATTTTCCGGTAAAAGTTAGCAAGCCCCAGAAAGGATTGGATTTGTTTCACGGTAGTCGGAACAGGCCAGGATAGTATGGCTTTTACTTTGGAGTTATCCATTCCAATACCTTCTGGGCTAAGGACAAATCCTAGATAGTGAACAGTAGAGACATGGAAAAGGCATTTTTTGGGTTTAGCGAGGAGCTTGTGTTCACGTAACCGTTGTAACACTGCCTTAACATGCTCCTCATGCTTAAGATGGTCCTTAGAGAATATTAAGATATCGTCCAGATCAACTATGACGAAGAGGAACAACATATCTGAAAACACCCGATCCATGAAGCGTTGGAAGACCGCTGGGGCATTTGCAAGACCGAAGGACATGACCAAGTAATCAAAGTGACCGAAGGGTGTTCTAAAGGCGGTTTTCCATTTGTCTCCTTATCTAATATGGACCAGATGGTACGCACCTCTGAGATCCAATTTAGTGAAGATTACAACTCCTCTTACTGCTTCCAGGATATCTGAGATCAAGGGCAATGGATAGCAATTTTTCAGGGTGCACTGATTTAGACCACGATAATCAAGACAAGGTCGGAGCTCATTAGTATTGTTTTTTGGAACAAAAAACAGTGAGGGTCCGGCTGGAGATTTGGATGGTCGTATGGTGCCATTTTCAAGGTTAGTATCTAAGTATTCACGCAGGGCCCTTTTCTCAGGTTCGAATAAAATGAACATCCTTCCAAAGGAAATCACAGCTGAAGGTTCAGTATCAATAGCACAATCTTCAGGTCTATGGGGAGGTAAGGCTTGAACTAATGCAGAAGAGAATACATCGGCGTATTCCTGATAGACTTTAGGAAGCTGGATAATATTTGAGACTGTGAGCGGGCCTTGCTGGTCTGTCAAAGTTCCTTCCGAAGGTGTCGGCGCGGGATCCAGGAGTAGGCAATGAGACATGCAATGTTGGGAACCCAGGAACGAGGAACCTGCTACCCAATTGATGTATGGGTTGTGTTTTTGTAGCCAGGGCATACCCAAAACCATTGGGTAATGGGCAGACTTTATGATGTCAAACTTTATCTTCTCTTAATTGTGATTTATTGAGAGCTCAATTTCCTTGGTTTGAAGGTTTATGGGTCCTGAAGAAAGGGGTCTTCCATCGATTGCTTCTACGGGTTGCAAGATATCTCGGGTTTCATATGGAATATGGTGGTTAAAGACCCAAACCTGATCTATGAATATCCGCATGGCTCCACAATCCACCAATGCCAAAATGGGGTAGGTTTCCTTCTTGGATGGCGAAAGAAAGGCCTGTAATATTACCAGATTGTTTTGTCCAGGAGAGTTCAAGGATGGAATAGATGTGGAGCAAACATCTCTCTCCCGAAACTGTGCTCCATCTAAGATCGGGAGCTGGCGTTTCCCGGACGCCATGGAGGGGCTAAAGGATACTCTCTCACTAGATGTTTGTCCGAGGCACAATACATACCTAACCCCGTGTGGATCCTTCACATCCTTTCTTGGGGGATATGGGTCAGCGGAAAGCCCCTAGTTGCATGGGTTCAGGTTCGTTACTAGGGGCAGGAGTAGAATCAGACTTCGAGGAGGTCTCTATAGGGATTTTCTGGAAGGGCATCTTGGTTTTCCTTTTCTCTGCCTTCCTTTCCTGGATGCGGAAGTCTATCTGCAGAGCAAGATCCATAAGGGCTTGGAATGAACTTGGGCGAGCCACTCTGGCTAGTTCATCCTTGATGTCTTCATTTAGCCCTCTTCGAAAAAGAGTGAAGCAGGCTTCTAAGGACCAATCTGCTTTTTTAGCCAATTGTTTAAATCGCGTTACATACGTAAGCATGTCCTCGGAGCCTTGTTGGAAATTGAGTAGACGTTCATGAGCACTTTAGAGCTGTTCTGGGTGGTCAAACATGGTCTTAAGAGCCTGAATGAATCCATCATAGTCATCCAGGAGGGCATCTCCAGCATTAACTAAAGGTGTGGCCAAGGTTAATGCATTCACGGAAAGGTGCAAAATAATAAAGCCCACCTAAGCCCAGGGAGTAGAGAAATAATAGGGCTTAAAAGTAAAGTGGACTAAACAGGAGTCAAGGAATCCACAAAGGTTTTTTGCAGACCCATCGTACTTGTCAACAATACCGCCCAATAGTACTCTTTCTTTCGTAGCGGAGTCACGGGACAAGACTAATTGTTTTAATGCGGCATTCTCCGCTTTTAGATTTTGTACTTCGGTCATTAGTTCTTGCATGCAGCAAATAAGATCTTGAACTGACGCCACCATGTCTGTATTGACTTCAGTTAGGTGGCGTCTCAATCTGTCACATGTTTCCCCCTTTCTCACCTGTGTTCGATGTTTGCTGTAATTCTTGGAAGGAGTCTTCTTGCGTACGGTTTGGGTTTTGTACAACCCCATACGAGCGTCTTCGGGTTCCAGCGTGGTTCAGCTTTCTACGTCTATGATCGCCAGGAATCTCCAGGAAGTCCAGGAAACGAAGGAGGTGTACTCGGAGGCGGGTACATGGAATCCGGGATGTAAGACAGGATAAGGATGAAGGGAAGATAGAAGGAGGAAGCGAGAGTCCGGGAACCAGGAACTACAGAGTTCAGCGAAGGCAAACTATGGAGCACAAATCTAGCCACAGCGATCAGTAGCGTTGAGACGTGCGGGGCCGCGGAGGCGTGGCTTCTTTATTGAATGTGCTACATCTGACGTGAAAACTGGTAGACAGCGTTCTGTGTTTAACGGCCATGTTGGAAGTACAGCAGAGTGTAAACCCCGATGTGTCAAGGACCAGGAAGTCCAAAAGGGACGTATTCAACGGTTCACGACACTCCCTCTCAGCTGGATCTTCTAACTCTGGTACATCTTCCATCATTCTAAAACCTTTTCCACTTTTATATAGCATACAAATAAGTTGTCATTTGCCACAAAATATGGTTTTCAACAGCGAATCTTCCGGAGAGCCCAGCATGAGTGTCTTATTAATTGTGTCTTGGACACATTCCGAATGATATTTCCTTATCTTCGCTGTGTATCTCGGCAATGACCTGCACAGATGTAAAAGTGGACTGTCCCCCATGATGACGAGTCGGTATTGACTGTCAATTCTTACTCGTTCTTTTATTTGATTATTTATTTTAGCGAATATACCACACCTATCAATTGGCACAGTCACCATCAGTCACTGTTTATAATCCCAAAAAGAAATATTTTAAATGCTTACTTTAAAAAATATATATATGCAATGATGATCAGTTGAGTCCTTCATTTACACTTTCTATCAAGTTTTGTTATCTCGTTCTTTTATTATTAGTTTTTTAAGAGTCTCTCTTCTTTATTTATATATGAATTTCCTTTCATTTTTACCCTCTTGACTGACTTCAATCTCTTGGTCTAAATGTTCACCAATCTCCTTAATGTTTTACTATTGTTTTAAATGTATTAGTCTTAACACAACAAAAGCTTTATATTGAAATGTTTATAAACCCACACATGTGCACTTTTTCAATGTTACTGCATGCGCCTTCCTTTACTATTTTAGTAAAAGTATCCCTTTTCCGTTTCACTTCATTTTGCAGTTGGATACAGACTCTTCTGCGGGCCTTGCCTCGGGAATCCTTAACGCCCCTATTTGGAGTCTTTACCTTAGTGCGTACCCTTCTGCACCCTTGGAACCAGGATTTGAGTTATCTACTTCTTCTCTTTATAATCTCCCCAAAAAACCCTGTTACTTTTTTATACACATTATTTACAATTACAACACAATCCCGCCTGCTATTTTACAACTTTCATTGTTATACTTACATCCTTAACCCACCTTGAGTCCCTCGGCTTCGACTCTCCTTCAACCAACCAGTTTGCCTTCCATCCACGGCACACCTGTGGGTACCAGACAGGAATTTCATCAAAAGGGCACCTGCCAAATTAATCTTCTTGCATGTGACTCTGAGTGCCACTCTACAGAGGAATCTCTGCTGTCTTCTGGCTAATGACGGGAGCAGCCAAGCATCCGGCGGCCTGGATCTCGCCTACGTTAATTAAACCGTAAACATCCACACTGTTACCAAAAATTTCTCTAGCACCTTGAAGCATCGTTTGTGCTAGTTTAGATTACAAATAATAGTCTCACACCAAATAATTGAAAATACTCAAAAATATGGCAAAGTAGTTCTTTATTCTCATTTAATAAAGCAGGCAAAACTGGCAGGCATCAGACTGATGCATGCACACTCACATATTAGCTTGATTATATAGAGGTTTTATACTGCAATATGTGTCATCTATGATGTTAGTCTGAAATTATAAAACCTATTAAAGGAAGGGATTAGATAAGGGAACATATCTTCATATAGAACATATACAAATTAATATATCATTGGCTGCCCCTTGTCTGTAGGGCACACCTTGAACTTCCTCTAGAATGTATATTACTGAATAAAGCAGACAAAATGGCAGTGGTATAGTGCATAGTGATCTATGCAACATTGTATGTTAGGTTGCCTCTTAGACCCTCTGATTGGCTGGCATGCTATCCCAAACTTGGACATTTGGCTCTTAAGCAACACATATGTAAAATAAAACTTAGGTGTTTGAATATCATCAGACTACTCCCCATTTTCCCAATTAGTCCATCATCTCTCATCGGTTGGTCATAAGCCAAAGTCTTCCATCTGTAGTTGACCTTGCAGCATGCTCACTGTCCTGGAACTTTTAACAGAGCATGAGCACACCACTCGCTCCATCTGATGCTATAATGAATAGTACATGTTTTCGACTTCTGAGTCACATGTGAAGAGACCATAAAATTGTCGATTTCAGCCTCTTATTTACTGCTATTTGATTTATTTATGGAGGCTTCTAATGCTCCTCATAGCCTCTAGAGACTTGATAACTCTATCTTGTATCAACTTCATAGACTTTTAATTGTCCAATAGTTTGGCCATTTCTGATGTTGTCTTCTTCTTGTCTAATCGAAGAGAAATGTGCTCTTCGTTCATAGCTTATCCTTGTTAACTCCCCTTGTGCCTTGCAATTATTCCTTAAAATAGCATCCTTGATCCTGGGCCAGCATAGCCTTCCTGTTTTATGGAACACCGAGATGTTCAGCCTCTCCTGATTCTGCAACCTTGGTTTGTCTCTGAGGTAGCTTGGCTGAATTCGACATGAGCCAGCTTCCATTTTCCTATCATGGCGGTCCTTACCACTTTATATATTCCTCTATAGCAAGCCTCTATATGTTTCCTTTCTACCTACTGCATATTTACAGTAATTGACCAGTAAGTTACATCATCCTCTTTGTATTCACGATTACTTTAGCCTTAGTTGCCTGTTTCTCTTGGTGCGTTAGTAACATTGTTACTTCTTAAGTATTTTCATCTTATTTTAACATAGGTTTATATATCTTGTTTATTTGTTTGTTTGTTTGTTTATTTGTTTGTAAAGCGCAGCCAAACCCGAAGGTAACTGTGCGCAAAGCAGTACAAGACAATGTTAAGCTTAGGATACAATATAAGACACATATAAACATGTTAAGCATTATAAGATACAAACATTTGAAAGGTACAGGTATAGTCCCAAGTGTATATACATGTAAATCAAATGTACAATAATTACAAGGTGTATACATTACACTTGGTTAGAAAAGAAACGGACCATATTCTAGGTGCAGAGAAATGAGTCAATTGGACGTTGTTGTTCAGAGATAGGAGTTGAAGCAGGCATTGGGTTAAGAAATGTTCTTGGGAGTTTGGTCCCTGGGTGATTATCATTAGTTCTCGCCCATTTCTGAACGTTGCACCTGAAACTAGGGTAGGTTTAATTAGTACGTAGTGTAAGAGGGAGTGAGTTCCATGTTTGGACTGCCAGAACTGGGAAGCTTCTGTCACCAGATTTAGCTAGGTTGAATCGCGGTACATTTAGGCAGAAGGCATTGGTGCTCCTGGCAGGGCGATTAGAGGTTTTCCTAACAATTCGGTTGGTGAGATATGTTGGGGTGGCGTTGTTCAGGCATTTGGATGTCAAAGATATCATTTTGAGCAAGATTCTGTCCTTAAAAGTTAGCCAATGATTTTATCTTCGGTGATCAGAGATATGATCTTTAATTGGGATATTTAGAGCTGTTCTTAGAGCATTGTTGTACAGTGTCTGGATCTTGTTGTAGATATACTTATTATCACCCAGATAGGGTGTGTTACAGTAGTCTAGTCTTGAGAGTATAAGGGCGTTGGCTAATGTAATGCAGCTAAGTGCAGCTAGGTATGGTCTACATGCCCTGATTAGCTTGCATGTGTATGCCGTTGTAGAGGCCAATGAGTTGACTAGTTTGGTCGACATCAGGGTGGAGTCCAGGTAAAAACCAGGGGTTCTGACCTCTTTAACCACCTTAATGGAGTTGGCGTCAATATTAAACAAGGTTTTTGAGGTTGGTCAGGGTGGGGTTCCCATGATCAATAATTCAGTCTTGTCATCATTCAGGCATAGGCCATGGGTGGCCATCCATGCCTGAATGAGGAGATAGATCTTGTTCACAAGAGCCATGTCACTGAGGTGATTGCCCAGAAGGGGTATGAGGATCTGTCTGCATAATTAGTGTAGGAGACACCTAGATTATCCAATTTGTCAAACAATGGCTTTGTGAAGATATTGTACATGGTGGTCGAGACACATGAATCTTGGGGTACGCCACATGTTATGGGAATTGGGTCTGCTGAATATGATGGGGAGAAGACTTGCATAGTTCTATTGTTGAGGAACGATTGGACTCAGGCTATTGCATCCTTAGAGAAGTGGGCCGCCATGGTGGTTACAAAGGACTTCATGGTCCACCAAGTCAAAGGCAGCTGACAAATCAAGGAGGAGTATCATGGCTGTTTTCCCTTTGTCTTTTAGTTCCTCGATTTGGGTCTTTAGGTCGATGAGCGCCGTTTCGGTTCCATGTAAGAAGATTAGATTCCAGCTATTGCTGAATCTGGAGATACTCAACTTTGTCAAGTATCTTCAGAAGGAAGGGAACGGTCGTAATGGGCCTATAGTTTCTTGGAATGGATGATTCTAATGTTTGTTTTTTGAGTAAGGCTAATACCCATGACTCATTCAAGTTACTTGGGACATTGTTGGTGGAGAAAGATGAGTTAATGAGTTTGGAAATGAATGGGGCCAGGTCTCTGGCTGCATCTTTAATTAATTGTGGAGGGCAAATGTTGCCCTGGCATCTTCAGGGTTTCAGTGAGGAAATGATCTTCTCTACTTCCACAGAGGATACTTTCGAGAATTTGAATTGGTCAGGTGTTTTGGATGGGTCCTTGGAGATTGGAGTATGAATGACTTGTTTGAGTATTGAAGATTTTTTTTGGTTATCTTGTCTTTCAGGAGTACTATTTTTTTAGCTAGGGCATTCTGTATGCTGGTGCACCAGATTTTGTCTTTAACTAGATTATCGGCTGATGGGATGGCCGCCTCCATTTCTTGTAAAATAGTGAATAGCTCCTTTGTGTTGGATCTCGCTTTGGAGATCCTATCATTATATAGTTCTTTCTTTGTGCGTATTATTACTTTTTTGTAGTTATCAGCAAACTTTGTTAATGTGGTTTTGTGTTCGTCATAAGGAGTATGGTGCCATAGGGCTTCCAGTTTTCTCTTTTCCGGTCTCAGGGCTTTTAAATGTGGGGTGAACCATGCATTCAGGTGAGCCTGGGGTTTACTTTTGCATAACTTAAGAGGTTCAATAAGGTCTAAGGCTTTAGACATCGTGTTATTGTATACTTCAACTAGGATATCAGGATTAGTTGAGGGTGAGAGAGAGTTCAATGTGGGGAGGATTTGAGACAGTGGTCTGTCACTGGTGATATTTTTTTTGTTCCTTGTACACTGTGGAGGGGCTATGGCTCGGTAAGGTGTGGCTGTTTTTTTATTGCATGGTGAAAGTTATGAAGTGATGTTCAATCCATGGTAATGGTATTGAGTCATTAATGGATAGTTTGCAGGTGAGGTGGGTGACCCAATCAAGGGTCCTGCATTTGCAGTGTGTTGGCAGTGTTACTTTTTGGGAGAATCCCTGTTCTGTGAGCATGTTATTGATTGCCTTGGCATCTTTGTCCATTGAGTCATTAATACCAAGGCTAGAGTCACCCAATAAGAGTACTTGTGAAGTCTCTTTAGTATTGTTCGATAGAATACTCTAGATGTCATCCTCGAAGGAGCCAATTGGTCCTGGAGGTCGGTATACTAAGTAGATTGTTAGAGTACTAGAATTGGAGATAGGTACTTTGGCTGTGAGGATTTTGCACAATGAGATTAGAGGTGAGGGAAGTAGCCTAATTTCTAGGTTCGATTTAGCAATGAGGGCGATACCACCTCCTCTTGTTTCAGACCTGTCAGCTCTGATAATTTGGTAATTTTCCGGGACTGCTAGGGAGAGTGCTGGTCCTGCTGCAGGCTCAGTGACTGCTAGGATGTCGAGGTTATTCATACTAATGAGGTCTGCTATTTCTAGGGCATGAGCCACAAGGGATCTGGCATTAATCAATGCAGCCTTAATTATCAGAGATTTGATTGGAGTCTGTATGTTTGAACATTCAGGCGGTGTAGATTTGATTGTGGGAATTTTTACATTGGTTAATTTCTGTGAAGTTTGTGTAGATGATTTAATTGGGTCGTGAGGAGAGTTCACTTTGGAAAGGTTGTTATTGAGAGGTTTGTTGTGGTGAGATCTGTGGTTGGCTGGTAATTGGTGGATGCGCGGTAGTCCCACACAGAGTTTGTAATGTCTTGCCGTGAGAGGGCAGGGTACAGTCAAGATGTTAAAACAAGGGAGGTTCTGGGAGTTTCTCTACTGCCTGCCAATATCCCGGGTTAGAGTCTCAACCAGAGTCTTTAGCTCACCATCCTTTCACAGAAGAGAAATGTCCACTACATATCAGTCTTTGTCCTGCCCAAGGGCAGACCAGCACCGAAATGCCTGGCAATTCTCTTCTGAACAAGAGTACCAACAGCAACCCCAGACACGTGTTTCGGCCTGGTGGGGCCTCATCCGTGAGGTGGAGCTGTGCCTCTTTAGGCACAGTGAGCAAGGGTTCCACGTCTGGATTACCCTAGTAACTTAGGGTGAAAACCCAAAGCTACTTAATATGCAAAAACAAGGGGGGTTCTGGGAGTTTCTCAACTACCGGCCAATATCCCGGGTTAGAGTCTCAACCAGAGTCTGTAGCTCACCATCCTTTCACAGAAGAGAAATGTCCACTACATATCAGTCTTTGTCCTGCCCAAGGGCTGTCCAGCACCGAAATTCCTGGCAATTCTCTTCTGAACAAGAGTACCAACAGCAACCCTAGACACGTGTTTCGGCCTGGTTGGGCTCGTCAGTGAGGCGGAGCTGTGCTGTGCCTCTCTAGGAACAGTGAGCAAGGCTTACTAGGGGAATCCAGACGCAGACCCCTTGCTCACTATTCTTAGAGAGGCACAGCTCCTCCCTACTGATGAGGTCAGACCGGACCGAAACACATGTCTGGGGATGCTGTTGGTACTCTTGTTCAGAGGAGAATTACCTAGCATTTCGGTGCTGGACTGCCTCAGGGCAGGACAAAGACTGATATGTTTGGGATATTTCTTCTCTGTGAAAGATAGTGAGCTAAAGACTCTGGGTAAATCTCTCATAACCAGGACTAATGTCTGGCAGAGGGACACCCAGGACCCCCCTTGTGAATTTGCATATTTAAGTAACTTTGGGTCTCACCCTAAGTTACTAGGGGAATCCAGACGTGGACCCCTTGCTCACTATTCTTAGAAAGGCACAGCTCCCCCCTACGGATGAGGTCCAACCGGACTGAAACATGTGTCTGGGGATGCTGTTGGTACACTTGTTCAGAGGAGAATTGCCTAACATTTTGGTGCTGGACTGCCCCAGGGCAGGACAAAGACTGATATGTTTGGGATATTTCTTCTCTGTGAAAGATAGTGAGCTAAAGACTCTGGGTAAGTCTCTCGTAACCAGGATTTATTTCTGGCAGAGGGACTCCCAGGACCCCCCTTGTGAATTTACAGTCAAGATATTAGCCATAGTGGGTGGGGGTGCGCCTAATTGAGATTGGGTAGTGAAGTGATTTGAGGCAAAGGTTTGTAAGAGCGATGCTACTACTGATATTCATATGAATCTGATATTCATAGTGTAGCGTAGTAAGGGGTTGTGGTTCCCTGACTTGGAGAGATTGGGTAGCAGGAGTTAAGTCATCTAGTTAGCTCAATTTCTTATATTATCAGAGTATATGCAATACACGTGTTTCATGCAGGCTAGTATACAGTTAATGAAATATAGAATTCGATTTACACCACTGTAGAGCTAGTATTGGAGGGGCCTAATGCAGTATACATGAGTGTAACATGGCAGATGCTAATTTAAAAAGTAATAATTACCGTTCAGACTAAGCATGGGTGCCCAATATAATCTAAGGTCATACGATGTATTCAAATCCATAAATATCAAATATTACAGTTTGCATCAGGGTGCAATGGCATGCAATGTAATAGCTGAGAAGGCACTTATTTTTGAGGGTGAACAGTAATTAGCAAGCCAGTAAGGACGGTTAGGTAAATGCATATGTATAGCGGAGGATCTGGCTGTTACACGATGCGAGGGAGGTTGAATAGATGCTCGGTCATGTTTATGTAGAATGATTATAGGATAGTACTTGAAGGGGGGTGTTGTGCATGGTAGCAGGGAGGGCGGAAAGGTTCAAGGGAGCTGGTACGTAGCATGGCATTACTTCTTCATTGCATTACTCTGCCCTCATCAGATTTCTCTTTAACATTCCATGATGCCCATAGGTACGTGTTTGTGAGGATACATTCTGTATGGCTGTCTGAGTGCATAACATCTCTCATTCACTCAATGTAGTAACGGCATAACACATGGTTTTCTACAAATAGCCCATCTCCAGCTGGCCCAGTATAGCAGCAGTGAGGGGGCAGGCGCTAGGGTAGACGTGTCCACCTGCTCCTTTACACAGCCTTCAAAGTTTGCTTCCATAAGGACTTCTGACTTTATTTAATAATAGGTAGAGTTCATGGCCATAGGCCAATGACCCCAGAATTGTCAATATGGATAAGACAGAGTTAGTCACGTCAATCATTCATGATATATGTTCTGTCGTTACTCAAAGAAATTCCATTTAGTCATGTATGATGACTAATGTTATGAGCTCTGTACACAGGAATAAACACGCAACATATACCTACATTTACAGGCCTTGTCTAAAGAAAAATGTGTTTGAACAAGTGATGAGATGCACTGGTGCACTGGTGCATCTCATCACTTGCACCCACAAACAGAGGTGCCCAACTCACAAAGTTCCTTTGAATGTGTGCATCATAAATGTACACAGATAGCCTTCATATCCTCTGCACATTCACACAAATGAGTGGGTGCTTCTGCACATTTGAATGTGCATCCCAAATTCAGGCATGAGATGCACAATCAAATGTGCAGAATACAAGCATGTTCCTCTATGTTTCTTTGGAACGGGCACTATGAAAGTGCAATGCATGACACGGTCATTTCTAAAATTTGGGAAAATAGCAGTTTGAACTTTTGCTGTTCCAATTACATATTACCCTTTAAACAGGGATATAGACATTTCTATAAACATTCCAAAATGACAGCGCCTTTGAGGGACTGTCATGGTGAAGGTGAAATGCACTCCTGGCATCTATGTAGGTGCCGGGAGTCCCATACATGCATGCATTTAAGGGGGCTGGCCAGCACATCATTTGAACTGCAACATAGCTCCTTGAAAATGTGACTGCCACCAGTGTGAGCTTTTTAATTATAATTTATTGTTAGTTCAGAACAAAGAGTTACATTTGGTTTCCAGATTAAAGAAACAACCAGGTGCAAGGCATTAGTCATTTAGGCATGTTGCTGTTTTCTTATCATTACTGGCAGAAATTATTCTGAACGTCTGACCTGTTCCATTAATATTATATGTTGTTTGTGTTGAACATGTACTGGCAGGAGAGCGTCTGATCTCTTGAACCCAATTTTTACAGCAACATTTCATCAACATGAATTGACATGAGCTTAACATGTATCATTTGTCTGAATTTCTCAAAGGTTAGACTAAACCTGAAACACCACAATTCATAAAAAACTGGGTGTGTTGGGGTTCTGATGAATTTATTTGTACAGGCTTATATGAAATAACAAAACCTCTTTGGCTGCTAGTGCATGTAGAGTTAATAGATCTGACACAACATTGGGTTATTACTCAGCCATTGACCTTTCTTTGTTTAAGCACGTATAAAGACATATCTATAAACGCCAGTATACCTCTTAGATCAGCACCATTTTCCAAGAGAAGAAGCCAGCTCAGGGACTACTTCTCTGCATGATCCCTGATATCACAGGGGAACTCCATGTAGGCAAGTTCCCGGAATATGGAAAAAGAGACTTCCAGATCACCTCCTACCTACAAGAGTGTGGTTAGGTTCTATCACCCAGAAAGATCCTCTAGAGGATACAGAAGAAAAAAACTAAATATATGGAATATGCTGGTGAGATGATCAGCATCTCAAGCTGCTCTAGGAAATCCAAGAGGGCCACAGGAATCATCAATATCACTTAGCCATGACAAAAGTTAAGCGTTGATGGGGAAGGTCACAATACAACTCGAAACTGGAACCCACCGGAAGACTGCAAGACACAGAGGCTAAGTTTTCTGCTCTCAACACAGAATATTGTAAGGCCTTTAATGGCTACTATTGCTGCTGAACACAGCAGCTCAGTGAAATGATAAAGATTTCAGTTATGAAAGCTGTTCTGGAGGCTATAGACAAATAAAGCATATGTCCATACAATCAGAGGTCTGAGCCTGCAACATATAGCAAGAGAGGACTATGGACCATTAAGAATGAGCTGAGATCCTTTCAAGGGTTAGAGACATATTTGTGATGATTCATCTTATTTTTCTTCAAGAGCCAGGCCCTCAACCAATATGCTGAAAGCTGCAAAACCTAGAACATGTACTTGCTTAGGAGCTAAAGACAAGAGTTTTTCAATTCCTGTTGAAATCACAGTGCCACCTACCTTTGCTAGCCATGTTCATCGGTGAGAGTTTGTTTATTTTGCATACCTCTGACCCCGGTATTAGACATGGGTCAGTCATTTTGGAGGAACTCAGCGGAATCGATAAGCCAATAATATACTTCAGTTAGAAGCTCTTACCCCACAAGAGCATTGATGCAGTGATATAATATAATCTTTAACCAAACAAGTGGTCATCAGAAGTAGTAGAAGCACTGAAGCACTATTGGTGAAGATTAAACTTATAACAAAGCATGCCACTCTTACATGGTTGTCCAGTCATAAGAACAATGATGCCCAGATAATTAGGTTGAATTTTAGTGTACAGTCTTACTTATTTTCTGTCAATACAAGAGTAGTACATGTGTATTACCTAGCATGAGACCTTTGACTAAGTCCACTGCCTGACCATGGGAGCTGATAACAGAGGTTTGTTCAAAGGCGCCTGTGGTGCTCCCAATCTAGTAATTGCTGGACTTGATCATGTACTTGGCAGACCCACAGCCCAACCAAACTGGCTCCCTACCAAGCCAGTAGGCAGTTAAAATAGCAAATACACTCACACCACTTCTACAGGCACATGTGACAAGCAGGGGGGAAAGGGAGAAGTTAAGGACCCTGAAAGCTTTCATTCCCTTCATGGTGACTCCCTTATAGGGGCATCTCAGCTACATAAACACACCCAGACTCTCAGCATTGGACAATTCCAAGACAAAAGAAAGTGGGGAAATACACTTGTGCTCTTCACCACTGTTACAGGGGGAAATATGTCCCTTTATGTATCTTACTTGCAGAGAGTAGGGTAGCCCAACAGATATAACCCAAACTTGCATGGTCATGCAGGAAAACAGACTCATGTTGTATGCGCGGAAAGTAAATAAAGAAAACCTATTCTCCTTCCTCCGTGAACATCACAGTAGTTACAAAATCGCAGCTCTCCTGTGATGAAGTTATAATTGCAGCAGACAGTTTTGCAGGCTTACCAGAGGATTTTCCGGCTTGTACTTCACATGTTGGATAAGAAGTAGGACTCAGTGAAAATAAGACACTGGAAAGATTTCTCCTTAAAGGAACAAAGGATAGAAAGGGAAATACATCTAATGAGGTCAGGTGCCTGAATCAATTTCAAAACCTGGAGGGGAATGTGTAGGCCAGGAATGCCAGACTATCAGGAACTTGCTACCAGGTGCACAAGCAACTTGAATGTGATACAGGGTAGGAAATAGTCTCCCTGCTGCCCCCACATATTTCCCAATCCTAAGTATGAAACAAAGATTACAGTTGAATAGGTCCAGAGAGAATTTTGCTCGAGTGTAATCCTACTGCATATCACCTTCTGCATATATAAAGAAAAACACACTTTTTCATACTCTGTTTATGGAAAAAATCATAGTTTTACGGATTAACAACACATGAATATTTAGAGATATGACATCAAACGGTAATTTGCCGGAAGTACAAATAGAAAATATTTACAGCACACAGGGCCGTACATTTTTTGGCGTGAAAACAATTTGTGTGTGTAGGACAAACTCAATCTTAGTCGTTGTTTGTCAGAAAACTCACATGATAAAATACACAGAAAAACAGTTAGGCATAGTGACAACAAAACAAATGTTAATGACAATGGTTCTCTTTGTATGGAACAGTGACAATGCACTGTGATTGGAAGTAGTGCATCTACACCGGGGTGTTTCAGCCATTTAGGTGGGCCTGTTATGCCTCGTCTAGTACACAGCCTTCATCAGGACGGGATGCTGTACGATGTGAAGTCTGTACTATGGGTAATTATTTCCACAGGCACTATTGTGGGAATCTGCTTGCGGTAATGGGGGATCTTTGTGGGGTCCTCTCCATGGAGGCTTTCGTATCTATAATGTCAGCCTGTTCAAAATCTTTTGCATTTTTGCCCCGTGGAGAAAGTCCTGTGCGGCTGGGTGGCTCACACACGGCGGGCCGCTCGAGTGAACGGCTTCGTCTTGGAATGCTGAGTCACTGTGAAGCTCTGTGGGGCCTGGTGTTACAGTTTGATATCATATAAATTACTGTTTGATGTCATATCTCTAAATATTCATGTGTTGTTGATCCATTCAACTTTACATAAAACTATGATTTTTTTCCATAAACAGAATATGAACAAGTGATTTTTCTTTATATATGCTGAAGGTGATATGGAGTAGGATTACACTCGAGCAAAATTCTCTCTGGACCTATTCAACTGTAATCTTTGTTTCATAAATAACCCTCCTGGGTAGAATAGGCTCCAAGCCAGGAACCCAATTGTTGAATCCAATCCTAAGTATGTCATATCTGCCTGTAGGGATATGTATTTCACTCGTTTATTTATTAGCTTTAGAGACAGGGGGACTTTATACCAGTTAGACTCCTCAATTTGCCCCAGATCAGCTGCATAATCCAGGATGAGAGACCATGAGAGAATGAGAGAATTCTTCTCTTGCAGGATTCCTTGTTTCCCGGGGCACACCTGCAGAATTTCCCTATGTGTGGATAAAGGGACATGTGGACTATCTGCAGCCTACAAGAGTGCTTCAGGGCCCAATGACCCAGGTCCACATAATGTGTGAGGTAAGACTATAAAAGAAACCATGCAGCTCTAGCTGCCCCATCAGAAGATTGCTGCCTCCAGATGGAAGATAGGATTTCTGCCCCCGATAAACATGGCTGCAAAGCCCTTTAGTGATGTGTATAACCACATCTGGGACAAATGAGGAAGATGGATGCTGGTGCCTATCCAGAGGTTGCAAACAAATAAGAGTGCACATCCATACAATCAGGAGTCATGATAGAACAAGACAGAGGAAGGGACGAGAGTGGAAAGCAGTCATCAAGACGCTTAAGAACAGTCAGGGCAATGAGAATACCCAGGACTATGCAGGAAAGTAGAGAATCTGTAGAGATGTTGAGGTCAAAAGATCTTGAGAAACTGAGAATAATGAGGAACCTGAGATCCCTGGAGAGGTTTGCAGACCTTAGCAAGCTCCTGAGCCCCATACAGTTGAGGGACCTTGGAGGCTCAGAAGCCTAACCATCCTGCCAGATCAGGGACTAGAGAACAGCGAGCCAGGCACTGCATTCCTAAAAAATGCACTGATCATTATATCCCTGATGTGTTAAGGTGGAGCTATATTCCTATAGAGTGAGAGGGGCAGACTATCCCTAAGTGAACTGAACATAAAAACCCCAAAAGGAAGAAATATTCCTGACTGAATGTGGTTAATTTCATTGCTAAATTTGTTCATCGAGCTTGGCTTCATAGAGTACGCCAGGTCAGCTGATTGAACAGTTTACAGTATGTACTGTCATAATTTGACTGGACGGTTTTTAATTTTTACACAAAGTCTGTATATTAATGGGTTTTTAATGGATGACAAGGTAGCTTGGATGCAACATTTGCTATGGACATGTGGTTTTCTTTTGAGTTATATGTATTATTTTTCTCGTGCTTAACTACATTTTGCATGTTGAGCTGTTAGCCAAATGACTCATTTTGAATAAAGGCTGATGATGATGATAAACCATCCTCCTGGTTGGATTACAAATAGCAAGATTGTCGCTTTATCTCTGTGACTATGATTTGGGCACGAAATAAATTGTGTGTAGTATAGTCCTGAAGCAGAAGATTATTCTTATTGTAGAAATAACTTCTATACCTTTTTTATTTGCCCCTTCCTGACACGTTTTGCTTTGTTTGTTGAATTAAAGGAACATCCATTTAGTCGTAGATACATTCATAGTTCTCAGAGCCATGTATCCCATCTGCCAATCTAACTGCACTAATAAAACTCCTTAGAACTGATCATGTGTGTCAAGTGTTTTGTCAAATCACCAGATCAGCAAAGTTTTATACAGTCTCAGTGTATCCGGTTGATCTGGACAAGACTCAAGTCTGTGCTGCCTGTAGCTGACGACTGTCTGGAATCAAAGCTGCACGTTATTGTGTTTGTGACTCCTCACCGGCATACCTGCCATTGTCTTCTGTGACAGTGCTATTGATGGCAGATTGCCTGCATCCCTTCTAGCATCATCTGTGGCTCAATGAGCAGCCACACCTGCCTGCCTGTCTTCAAGATCATCTGTTACCTCATCTCCACCTCAGAGAGTCAGCGAGCCGGAGGGACATACAATCACTTCCATGGTGAAGCTGTGGGCAAGTCTGAGCTATCTGCAGCTGATGACTGCTCAGCTTGCTAGCTATGTGTTGTTCGATCAGCGGCTCCTAACCTGGAGTCCTGTGCTTGGGCATTGGCGGCCTACCCTTTTTCATACCAGTGCAAAACAAAGTGGTGATGGCTGGAAAGTATAGAATTAATCTTAAACCTCTGGCAATTGCTTTGGGCAACCCTCCGGATTATTGTTATTTGCCTGCCAAGCCATTACAGAAAGGATAAAGACCATATGCAAATCAGGCTTGGTTCCACCCCCAAAAGGGCTGTGCAACCAGAACTACCAGGTCAAGTCCCTTCTGCCGGAGACCACAAGCATCCCTAGACATGTTTTCTTTCTGCTTTCCTGCCAGCATCAACTATTCAATATGGGCCCTGTGTTTCAATCACTTAATATTGCAAAGTCCTTTGGTAAACTCCTCCTTGCAGTTCTTGATTCTTTTTCTTTTTTGTGATTTCCCTATATGTTCTTAAAATGACTAGATATATTCCAGTCCATTACATTCTTGCAGCATAGTAAGCCTGATTGATCTTCCTCTTTCGACCTGTTCTGTTCTGAGCATCCCTATGGAATATAGATTATGTGTGTAATAGACATATTTGATTCTTAATCTCTTTATCTGGCTGAATCTACAGTTTCTGTTTGTTACGGAACCTCAGATATCCCATTTACACTTGGCAGCTGTTGCTGCTCTTTCTTCTACTACATGCTTTCCCCACACTCCTGGTTCAATAGGGAGGGTGAAACTGGTATTTTCTATCACTCTTCTTGCACTCTTCTTCCTCCTCTTAAGGGTCTACTTACGTTCCTGTCTTTTGAATATCATTACGCGTCATTTAATATACTGTACTCTCTTACCTTCAACCTGAACAATACCTCAAATAGGAATTATATCATACCTTGTAAAAGCAACACGAAATTGGATGTTTGATAATAAACGGTGTTTGAATGCCACTAAGACTAAAATCATGTTATCTCTGATTCCACGACCCTCAAATTTCCCTTTCAATGTCCAGAAACAACCCCACAGGGAAAGCAAAATTCCTTGGACTACTTTCGACCAAGAACTGTTGTTTAAACCCCAAATAAATGAAATTGCAAGGAAAATAGCACTTTTAATTGCACAGGCTGTGTAGAATAACCCGACCATAACATGAGAACAATCGAAAGCCCCAGCTCTCCATAGCACTATCCAATCCTGAATATTGTTATACCCTCCATTTTAGGTTGAGTAAGGCAACACTTCAGCTGCACGTGTGTCTGAGCAACCAGACTGGTGCTTGTCCTAGAATCCCGAGGTTCCATCTCCCCCAGTTTAAAAATCATCTGCATAGTACACTGTGTCACTTATTACAAAGACGTAACATATCTTTCATCTTACATGAAAGCGTACCTTCATGGGAGGCAAATAGATCTACAGGAGGAAAACAGGTAATCCCAGCTAAATACTAAAAGCAGTGGATGGGTCTCTACTCCTTTTGCGCAACAGCATATCTCACCTACGAACAATCAAACACTTTGGCAATCTCAAAAAGAACTTCAAGGTCTGATTCTTCAAGAGACTTTTCCCTGATACCTACCATAACAATTCCTTCACAGAATTCTGCTAAGGTAACCCCAATAATCTTAGCATCTTCACAACACTAAAATCTATCCCACTCACAATGATTGGCTCATGGCATTGTTTCCCTTTCCTATTCTATTCTAACTGTGCTTCAGGTGCAAGAGAAACCATTTTGCTTGGTGCCTCGAAGAAAAATATACATTATTTACAGGTGATACAAAATGATGCTGTGTGCATCATAAAAAGGAAGTCCAGGAGAGAACATATCACCATCTGCCGGCAAGAACTACATTTGCTTCCGAATTCGGCTCGCTTAGAATTCAAGGTGGCAATACTGGTCCAGAAATCAATACATGACTGTGTGCTAGCTTACATAAAAAATGTAGTGTTTACTTATGAGCCCTTAAGAAAACGGCGGTCATCCACATTAGCACTGGTGGAAATCCCACAATTCCAGCTCGTCAATAGCTCAGAAAGATCTTTTCCTGTAACAGCTGTTAAGGACAGGAATTATGTTCCTCTGGATCTTAGACTGCTGAAAGAATTTAGCGCATTTCACCGAAAACGGAAAACATTGCTTTTTCACTAAGACTCCATTATTTCCCTTCTGCTAGTCCTGTTTTCTTTTTTCTGTTGTTCCCTCTGTTTTTGTTGGCACCCCGATGCCTGCGGGTTTCCGGCGCCATATATAAACAAATAAATAAAAATATTATACAAATAAAGTGCTGATTTGCAGTTTCCCCAATAACTAAATTCTATGTATGGAATTCATAATTTTTTGTATTGTGCCAAATCACTACTGCCGTGGTCTATGGGTGCCTAAGCTTGTCCAGAAGATGGCATATTGAACCCGGTTAGGGGTATTTAGACTGTTGTCATGTCTGCAGGAGAAAAGAAGCTGTGTAAAGATTAGAGAATTGGCAAGAGGGGATAGTTGCCACAGACATGAGGATGGAGATATGAAATAAGGGGGAAGGGTTTTGTGATACCATGTGGGCAACGTCAGTCCGGTTAGGTGAAGGTATGATGCAGAAAATAATGGTTTAATCTAATGTCTAAGATACAACTGATATGTGTAACAAGGCAGAATGTTATATTCGATGCAGTAAGCAGCATGATTTACAACAAGCCACAGTATAAAACACAATAAAAAACAGTTAAAACCAGATCCAATCCCCACCAGTGCATCACACCTGCACTGTCCCCAGCACTGCAATTTACACAGATAGCTCTAAAACCGCAATGCACATACATGGCCTCAACAATGCACTTCGTACACGCATACAAATACACACACTCAACCCCAGCACGGCACTGCACACATGCACACACTACATCCGACACTGCACAGATGACCCGCCCTCATCATAGCACTGCAGACACACACACTGCCCCCAGCACCACACAAATATAGCACCACAGATCACGGTTGAAGTGCTACCTGAGCATATAGAAAGATAGCCTTATTGTATCTAGTTTCTAGGGACAACTATGAATAATGGAATATTGCCATACTGTGCTGAGTGGGCATTATGGAATTCAGCATTGCTGTGCTTACTTGTTATGGTATTACCTGGCCTTACCGTGCTAAGTGAGCATAATGGAACTTAGCATTGCAGTCCTCTTGGGGAACACTGGAGCCCTGCACTGTAATGCTGGTCGAAATGCATCTTGGCAGTATTTTGCCAACTGGAAATAATGGAACCTGGCACTGCTCTGCAAACTGTGGTAACTGGAATATGGTAATGCCATGTTACCTTCAAATAGGAAAACATTTAAATTCTGTGATACTTGTCCATATCCTGAAAATGAAGAGTAACTGGGAAATGGATGGCAACGGTCCAAATACCTTAGGTCATTGAGGCAACATCTGCCAATGGTGCGAATGCTTGATATATTGATAACAAAACTTTGAAATGGCGTGAGACACAGGGCTTTTGAAAATATGGCATGTAATGTGAAGGCCAGAGCACACGTGTGAAAATGATGGTACTTCCTGGGAGTATAATTACAAAAGCTTCATCTCAATAGTTTCAGTATTTACTTGTATTTATAAGACATTTCACACCAAAGCGCCAAACAAATAAAAAATGGTACTTCAAATATGGGCAATAAGGAAAATACAAAAAGATCAGTTAAATGGAGATAGGATAGTGTTGAAGTGAAAGTGGAAAAGAGGGTAAGAAGAAAGAGTGTGAAGATAAAGTGAAAGCACGTTCCAGTGCAGCAGAGCCAACAAGACAAAGTAATGAAAATGGGATTGAGTACTAGGAGGATGAGAGACAGTGAGGAGGAACTGTGAGTGTGTGTGTAGAGTCCAAGGAGGGGAGTAAAAAGACCCAAGAGAAGGGAACTATGTTGGGGAGCTAATATGGAGAGACTAAAAGACTAGACAGAGGAAGTCGAATTTAAGGTGATAATGAAAAGGAAGCCAATGCAAAGAGGAAAGAGCCGAAGAGATGGAGTCATGAGATGACAGAAAGAATACTAAACTAATAGACAAGTTATAAATAAATTTAAGGGGACTTAGGTGAATGACAGGAAGACTGAAAAGAAGACAAGAACAATAAAAAAGGCAAGAAATTATAAGTGAGATTAGTAAACGTTTTGTAGTGTGAACAGAAAGAAAAGGATTACCTTTACAAATGTTATTGAGATGTGGATGACAGAAAAGGGATATGGAACAAATGTGATGTGCAAAGGTGAGTGAAGGGTCCAGATAGACTCCAAGACTGAGCTGTAGGGGAAATTGATAAAATAGAGGGAGGAAAAGAGATAGAAGCAGGTGGAAACGCAGGAGGAGCCATAGAGAAAGACGAGGACCTCCATTTGAGAAGAATTTAAAACTAAAAAGTGATCAGCCATTCACGAATGGATGGCCACTAAGCAAGAAGTAATATTCTCATGGGTCAGAGATGAGAAAGAATAAAGGTCTTTGAACATGTTGATTATCATCAGCATAACAATGGTGTGAGAGCTTGAAAGTAGAGATAATAGAAGCAAGAGGGCAGGTGTAAAGGAAGAAGAGTAGAGGGCCAAGGACAGATCCCTGATGGACACCATAGTGAAGGAAAAAAATAGAGCAGATATTACCATTCCAGGAAACAGAATAAGAACAGTTAGATAGATACAATTTGAATTATTTGAAGACAGACCCACAAAAACCAAGAGAAGAAAGGTAAAGAATAAGAGAGTGGTCAACAGTGTAAAATGCTGCTGACAGATGAAGGTGTATTAAAAGAGAAGAGTGTTTAGTGATGCACGCAGATAGTAGAGAATTTCACACATAGAGTTTCTGTGGAATGGTGAGGTGAAAACCAGATTAGAAATGGGGGGGCAAAGAGTTTGACGTGATGAAAGAACAGACTAGAGAATAAGCTGCAGGCTCTAAGAGTTTAGATCATAAATGCCATATCATATCATATCCTATCATATCTTGGTAAGGAAGGGGAGATATAGGGCAAATTTTTGATGGAAGGGAAGAGGTTGAGGAATTCTTTTTCAGAATAGGAGGATGGTGTGTCTTCAAAAAAACAAAGAACGATAGAGGTGAGGAAAGAATCATTGAATAAGGAAGCAAGAAATGGAAAGATGGGGGCGTGGCTTGACGCTGAGGCAAGATGGCAGCCTAAGACAGCGGCTCCACCTCACATTTCATATAAAATAGCATTAGGTTAACTCTAACATCGTTTTACTTACCTTTTTTCTCCTTCTTGAGCTCTGCCGACACTCCGCTTCTACCTGTTGGTCTTTTTTCGCGGCGCCAGCGTGTAGAACGGCTTCTCACGTGACAGGCTCCACTCTCCAACTTCCGCATCGGATGCATACAGGAACGCGATCCGCCTCACGTGAGGAGAGACACGGCGGTGTTACATCAGCTGACTCCCCGGTCTGGGCCCTAAACTACTACGCTTCCTCACGAGTGCGCCACCTGCAGGACTCCAATAAAACCAGTAAACAAATTAAAGTAAGGAATAATAATATTAGAAGCGAACAGTTTACATTATAATAATTTATACAGAAGAAAAAAAGATATATTTAAAGGAAAGAAAAAAAAAAATAAGAAGAGAGAATAAGTTAGATCAATAAGCGAGGATATTTTAGTTTTACACCTCAAAAAGGAGTCTGCAAGAGCAGTGAACAGGCTTTTAAGCCACATTTCATAAACTCTCCTTTAAAACCATAATACTGAACAAGCTATTAAGTCTCCCTTCTGCAAATATTAAGCACTGCTTTTAAATTTTACACCACTGCCATGCCTCATTGCTGCAACCTTCCAATACTGTATTAATTGACTGGTTTATAATCATCCAACTGCTGAACTCTACAGCCCCACAGACTTAAACCTCTATATTTGGATAACAGCCCTACACAATATATCATACTTAATCTTCAGTAGTATATGCCTTATTATTTTGGGTATTTCCATTTTTTGGTCCCTCTAACACAGAGTAAAGCCTAAGAATAATATGGAAGTAATAATTATATACTACTAGTCAGCATAAAGATCCTCTACAAAGAATTAGACGCCATAACAATTTATATTTATCAACTTCGGCACAAATATGGCAACCAGCAAAACCAACCAAAAAAATGGCTCCTCTATCAAAGACGCTACCGCCTCCTCAACTACTCTGAAAAGACCCAAAAGTGACTCTCCTCCTCCAAGTGGAATCTCAGACCCAGCTATTGAAACCATTCTTGCTGAAATCAGGGCACTTAAACCCTTTATGGAAACCACAAATATTAAGTTACAGCAACTTGATGAAAGGTGGATGGGAGTTAACAACAGAGTAGAAGAGGCAGAGAAAATAATTGGCGTGCTTGAAGATCTATCGCCTAAGGTAGCACAAATGGAGAAATCCATTAAAGAACTTCAAAAGCACAATGAAGATTTGGAAAATCGAAGTAGGCGCAATAACCTACGTATCTCTGTCCTTCCTGAAGGAGCTGAGGGCACGGACCCTATTGTTTTCCTACAAAAATTCTTACCGGCCATACTACATTTGCCTTTGGAAACTACTTTTAACATACAACGAGCCCATAGGATTGGCCAACCCTCAGTCTCTCCCTCATCTCGTCAGCCACCAAGAACGCTAATATTTTACCTTTTGGAATACTCTCAACTGCAACTTATCATCTCCACAGTTAAAGAACGTAAATCCCTAATCTGTCATGGCAGCAAGCTATATATCTCACAGGATGTTGCAAGAAGCACAGCACAAAGAAGAAAAGTCTTTCTTGCATTCCGGCCTGCTTTTAAACAACTTAATGTCCGATATGGCTTATTCCATCCTTGCTCCTTTAAGGTCACATACGAAGGACGCTCTGCAGTCTTTGATGATCCCGCTGATTTAAGGCTCTTCATAAAATCCATCAAAAATGAAAATATGGACACCTCTTCTCCAGCGGCGGCCTCAACTTCATCTACTACTTGAAACTGGATCTCCATCACTCGACTTCTATACTCATAAGTATCCAATTACCTAATGCTATGATTTTACTTTGATAATTACTATGTGGGGTGGGCGCTCTTTTGGGTCCATCTTCCACAAGTAGTCGCTTTTTCCTACTTAGCGACCCGGTAGGCGTTTCCTATCCCCTATATATATCTCCCCTTAACTCCTTATCCCATGTCCTGTTTGATCCCTAAAATCATTCATTCGTCATGGTATACTACCCGTCAAGGTGTGATCAAACCCCTCTCTCCCCTCCCTGACCCCCAATGTTCCTTCCTTCTGCACAAATATTGGTGTAAACATAATTTCAATCGAATGACAATGGTATATGCTTATTTTTGTACGATAGCTATAAGATGTATGAATATCAAATTTCCTCCAGCTAGATGATATTTAAATGCATAACATGGAATATTAAGGGTTGCAAGAATCCAATGAAAAGATGTAAAGTATTATCTCACTTAAATAAATTTAAACCAACCATAGCTTGTCTACAAGAGACACACTTATCCCTCAAAGAATCAATGAAACTCAAGTCTCTTTGGGTGAAGGAAGTTGTTGCTAGCCCAGCTTTATCCAAGAAAAATGGTGTCGCTATACTTATTAGTAAAAAACAACCCTACAAAATCCTTGCCCAAGATGCAGATACAAATGGTAGATGCGTTTGGGTTAAACTGCAAATTGACACGACACAAGTATCAATTCTCAATATTTACGGACCTACACTACCAGATCCCTCCTTTTGGAATAATATCAAACAAATGATTTAGAAAAATGACTTCATCAACCTGATAATGTGTGGCAATGTCAATCAGGTTCTTGACCCTTTTTTGGATCGAAAATCCAGCTGCATATTTAAACCCAACAAAACTCACAAATCCTTTATAAGTTGTCTAGGAGAAACAGGACTAATTGATTCATGGAGGATATCTCATCCTTCACATTTGGATTATACCTTCCATTCTCCCCCATACAACACATTGTCACGTATTGATTATATTTTCACTACAAAGACTCTTTCTGGATCCATTATAGACTCCAAGATTGCCAATATCATTATTTCTGACCACGCTCCTGTCATCACTTCCTTCTCCCTTACAGATATGAACAAAGGTTCTCCCAGATGGAAACTTAACAATTTTCTTTTAAATGATCCTAAATCTATTCAGTCCATCAATACTTTCATTCAACAATACTTTAACGAAAACCAAGATCAAGATACCTCCACTGTCAATAATTGGGATGCTTTCAAAGCGACCCTTTGTGGTCACATAATGGCCCTATCAGGCAAGAATAAAATATCTCGATGATCTTTATTCTAAACTCACTATTGCAGAACCACACTATTATACTGACACTAACTCAGCTAATCTACGACAAGTCATTAAGATACGCTTTGAAATCAATAAAGAAATTACTGAGTTAGCTGCAGGAACCATTCTTAAATATAAAACTAAGATCTATCAAACTTCTAATAAAGCAGGTCAAATGCTAGCCTCTTATCTAAAAACCAAAAAAGAAAAAGTTCAAGTCTCTCAGATTCAAGATAAGTTGGGCAAGATGCATCATAGGCCTGATGAAATATTGGAATGCTTTAGGAGATTTTATACGGATCTATATACTCCAGAATGCGCTATTCCTAGAGAAAACATTGATTCCTTTTTGAATAATATCAGTAGAACCACCTACCCTGAAATTGATCTATCTCATCTAGAAAAAGACATCACTTCTATCAAGATTACCAAAGCCATCCATGGCCTCGGAAAAGGTAAAGCACCAGGCCCTGATGGACTATCCACAGAATTCTACAACACATTCTCTCAATCCTTAACACCTAAGCTCAAAAAACTTTTTTCATATTTCATCTCACAAAAATGTTCCTCTGGATCATTTTCTGAAGCTTTACTTATCATTTTTCCAAAACCTGACAAGGACCCTACTCTTCCTAGCAACTATCGACCCATTTCCCTTATCAATATTGAAAGCAAAATTTTTGCCAAAATACTTGCCAATAGAATCGAATCCTCACTCCCAAGTCTAGTTAAACCAGACCAAACAGGATATGTAAAAGGACGTAATATATCCTCTAATGCAAGACTCCTATTAAACGCCATCAACCTTGCAGCCAATGACAAAAAAGACACACAAGGCTATGCGGCCATTGCATTAGATGCGGAAAAAGCTTTCGATCGTGTTGACTGGAATTTTATATTTCAAGCTCTACGCTGGCATGGGTGTGGTGAAAAATTCATTTCACTGGTCAAACTGCTTTATTCTGCCCCCAATTCTGCAATTTACTTAAATGGTCAAACTTCCTCCTCCTTTCCCTTACTAAGAGGAACGCGTCAAGGCTTCCCCTTCTCACCATTACTATATATCCTCTCTCTTGAACCACTTCTAGAATCAATAAGATCTAACAAAAACATCCCGGGAATTCAAGTCGGTGCTTCAATAAATAAAATAGCTGCATATGCGGATGATATTCTTATATTAATTAAAAACCCCAAACTTTACATTCCCAACTTCTTGAGTGTTTTATCGCAATTTGGTCAGGTCTCAGGATATAAATTAAATACGCAGAAATCAGAAATTATGCCCCTAAATCCATACTGCCTTAAACATGATATTGTCACTTTTGGCCTCAAATGGTGCAGTAGCTCTATCAAATACTTAGGTCTTCGTTTTGCCTCAACTATCCCTAATACGATCAAACTCAATACTGAAACACTACTGAGCACCCTTAAGGATCTAACATCCAAATGGTCTCCACTATACCTCTCCTGGTGGGGGCGCTTAGATACTATCAAGATGATGCTTACTCCCATAATACTATACTATTTGCAACTTCTCTCCGTCCCATTATCCCTTTCCTTTTTCAAATCCATTTACTCTATACTACTTAATTTTCTATGGGGAAAACGAAAAAGTAAGAGAATTGCTCTGACGAAACTGAAAGCCCCCTATGATATGGGGGGAGTTAGATTCCCTGACTTTAAATCATATCACCAAGCATTTCTTATAAAACAATCTCGTCAATGGTTCATGGATCCTATATCCGCTGATATCCCGACCTGGTGTACATTAGAAAAACAAGTAGTTTTACCACACGACATCACGGACTACATATACATTTTTAAACATTTGGCTATAAAGATTTTAGACCCTATTAAAGCTTTAATCTCTGCTCTACAAACCTTTCTTTTTCCTCACACTATAACTCCTAGTAAGCTTCTTTCCCCATTATTATGGCATAATAAGAACATAGTAATTAATAACAAGATCCTTAACCGCAAAACATGGATTCAAAAAGGTATCAGATTCATCCAACACATTATAGATGACCCGTATGTCCTTTCCTTCCAGCAATTCTCCACCACTTTTAACATTCCTAAGAAGGACTTTCAATTTTATAACAACTTAATTAATTCCTGCCTTGATGCACTTGCTCAATTTTCCAATGAAATTCTTACTCCAGATGCCCTTAGACTAATGCACCTTACCATAGTTGGCGAAGTTCGAGCCTCAAAAATTTACAATATGACTGAACACGTGACATCTTTGGAACTCATATTGAGCCGAGAGCCACCCTTGCGGCGTTAAGCCCGGGCGAGTAAAGTCCACTGGCTGTTGTGCGGCTGTTTGGCGCGCGGGCGCATCAGCCTCTGAGCCTTACTACTGAACGTGAAGTTAAAGGTAAGCCTGACCGCACAATTAAGTATCATCTATCGGCATAGTCTAGGGGAGTCTGTGGAAGATTACAATCTCCTTTGATCCTTACTAGGAATTAATAACCTTCTATATAGATCCTCTAACCTGAACTGCACGTATTTGACTGTTGAGCGATTTGGCACTGCTAAAGATATTGGCTCTCCTGGCTTATTATCTTTACTTTCTCCCTCGCTACTTTTCTGAGCCTATATGCCGCCTAAAGCACGCGGGGCAAAAGCGCCCTACAATTTACGAAAAGTCAGGACAAATCCTCCCTATACACCTACTAACAATCCAAGTGGTGGGGACAGTTTGAAATCGCCAGCTAACGTTAAAGGTACCATTCCGGAGCTATTTAAAAAAAAAATCTCGCCTGAATGCACTGACGAACATACGGAGGAGACACTTCCAGCTGAACAGAACGCAAGCCGACCACTGGATGCTACATCCTTTGACGATATTGATAATAATTCGTTATTGGATTTATGCCTGTCCATACAAAA
Source organism: Ambystoma mexicanum (assembly GCF_040938575.1). Classification (NCBI taxonomy): domain Eukaryota; kingdom Metazoa; phylum Chordata; class Amphibia; order Caudata; family Ambystomatidae; genus Ambystoma; species Ambystoma mexicanum. The sequence goes on from NC_090936.1 coordinate 783,441,552, forward strand.
ATCTATGGCTCCTCCTCCTAATTCAGGAGAATTAGGGATTATCGAGATGGGGACTACCAAGAAAGTTGCAAGTATAACAGTGGAGGCTCAAGTGTTACAACCTGCTAATTCTCCTCAGAGAACTTTATGTTCTGGCCGACTGTCTGAATCACCAAATCTACTGATCGACTTAGAGGAGCCAGAGCAAATTAAGGCCGATCAACCTAGTGAGCTTTCACAGCTAAACTCTGTAGCCATTACTGAGATGCAGGCATCCTTATCCTCTCTCCAATTTGCCCTAAAAATGCTCCTCAAACTATGTGGTAGAATACATGTGAATACAATTTTACAGTTGAATCTCCCCGTTCCAGATTTAGATTATGAAGTAGGTCCTGTAGAGGTAAAGGAGCCTCAGATTCCATCTAGCCCAATTAACGTCGAGGGGAACGAACATCCGACAAATGAAGGAAATGCTCATCTGACTAAGAAACAGCGTAGAATGGCGAAAAGAACAGCCTTAAGAAATGTTCCGGTAGAGGTGGCCTCTCCACTACCAAATACAGCAATTCCACAACAGAAATCTAAAAAGGCAAGAAAAAGGGCTCTTAAAAGAAAGAAAAACCGAAATAAAGGTCCGGGTACACTCACTAGCTGGATATTGACGAAAAATCCAAAGAAATTTCCGCAGTGAGCAATGTTAGCCAATACTCTATTCTTACAGAAAACCATTCAATTGATAATCAGTTTTCTACCCCTTAAAGGAATAACCCTAACAGTACATTTGAAAGCATGGAAACTGAAAGTGATACACCGGCTCTAGCAAGGGAAGAGAATAGAGAAGGAAATAAGATTTGCATTGTAAAGAATCTGAATCAGCAATGCCATGGCAAATGGCTTCCTCGGACAGGCATGCTCGAGAAACTTCATCTAATACCTCAATTAAGAGTTATTAGATCTGAGGATTTCTCATTTGTTGAGCCTTTATGTACCACTAACCCTAATGTTACAGCGCTGCATTGTACGGTCCTGGCCTCAGCTCAGTTGATCCGTAAGCATAAAGTCAATTTAGCGCAAGTAGGTTTGGGGGTAGATGTGAATCCTGACGATGTAGACCCTCTGATTAAAGAAGCTCCTGAGCCTACTAAAACTGACAATAAAACTAAACCACCTCCTCTTACTGGGACCCAAGTCCAAATGAGTGACATTCAGAACACTCTAAAATGGCTTGCAGAGGCTTTGCCCACGGTTATAAATCAACCCTGAACTTGCTCATTACTATCCTGGAATACCAGGGGTTTCAAACATATTACTGTAACTAATGGCTCGTTACCTTTTATTATGAATTATCCCTTTTTTCTGCTGCAGGAAACCTGGCTAACCGCACCAATTATAATAGATGGGTATAAGTTGTACCATACTTTTGCCAAAAAAGGCCAAAGGGGAAGACCTTTTGGGGGGTTGTTGATCGGTGTAAGTAAAACTATAGCATCCAGTGAAATTACTATCGATCTTGAGGATAATATTAATGCGGTGGAGGTGATTATACCGATCAAAAATAGTCAAACGAAACTCTTGCTGGTCAATGTTTATAATCCATACGATGCATCAATGAGTGATCAAATACAAGATAGACTACACGATATACTCACTAAGTGGACGAATGAACGCCAAAATAATTTTTTTGTTATTGCTGGAGATTTCAATTGCTCCATTAAAGGGGATGGTGGTACATCTAATAACAAGTATTTACACCCGTATCCCCTCATGCTTCAGAATTATAGTGATGAAGAAGGGGAGAAGTGGCTATGTTTCATGAAGAGCTGGGACTTGGAATGTCTAAACGGTCGAACTATGAGTGACCGCCCGGGACATTATACCTGGAAAGCAGGTGTTGCTCGCCGCACTCTTGATTATTGTTTCATTAGCCCGGAGGTGGCATCCCTGGTTAATGACATGGAAATAATAGACAATGATTGGAGTGATCATAGAGGCCTGAGTTTAAGTCTGAAATGTGATCCTGTATTTCCTTCAACAATATCGATAGGAAGTGTGTTGGTTAATCATGCTGGTTCACGATTAATATGGTCTGAGAAAAATATATCTAAAGCATGTCATGATTGTGGTGAATGGGATACTGATTATCACACTATGTTTGTTAACCTCTCAATAGAACATCTCGAAGGGTGGATCTATAATTTTACGGGTAAATATGCTACAAAAAAATCATTACTTGTGATTAGAGAACAGGGCTCGATTGAGGTTTATGACAAGACAATTCGTGATGCTAAACGTACTCTGAGAGGGGAGATACGTAGAATCAGAGCCCACTCCCATCTAATTATGGATATACATACTAAGATCAGAGAGATAAAATATAGGTATAGGACATGGTTAAAATACTGGAACAGATCGAAAAAATTGGCAAATTGGCAAAAACTGTGAAGACTATTTGCTCGAGAAATCCCCGGAATATCTGGGCACTTCTAGGAGAAGCTAGGGGAAGCAGGGTAACTCCCCAAATAAACCCGATTGATGCCGAGGAATGGGTTAATTTTTTGGAAACGCGTAATGGTACGGCAGCAGCTAACCCCGAAATTCTTCCAACCATCTCTTTAGTTCCGAAGCCGTTCCCTATTTCTCTAGAAGACCTGATAGGTAAGATTGCTAAACTTAAATCTTCCCGAGCCCCGGGGCCTAACGGTCTCTCTAATTTACTTATGAAGAGTACCCCAGTCTTCTGGGCTAACCTTATGAAAATCCTCTTTGAAAAAGTCTTAAAAGAGGGAATAATACCTGAGACCTGGCAGAGCAATTTTAGTGCCAATTTTTAAGAAAGGCAATAGATCTGATCCAGCCAATTACCCTTTGCTATCTATGTTAGATTGCTCTGGTAAATTATTTGCCTCCTTACTGTTACAGAAATTACAATCTTGGACTGAAACGGAAGGGATTCTGGACCGCTTTCAAAGCGGATTCAGATCTGGTTACTCTACCACTCACAATCTTTTCATCATGAATAGCCTTATAGATAAAGCCCTACTCCCCAATAATCCGCCACTGTATGCCTTATATATAGATTTTAAGGCAGCGTTTGACATGGTTAATAGAGAGAAGTTATGGAGGAAGCTTAGGGGCCTGGCGTGCCCTGAAGGCTTGCTCCATTATCTGCAACTCTTACATCATAACACCACAGTCCAGCTGAGGCTTGACGGAAGTGGATCTACAACTAGGGTGATAGAGCAAACAAGAGGGGTGAAACATGGCTGTGTTACCGCACCCATGTTATATAATTTGTTTGTTTCCGATATTCCAGAATGTATCAGAGAGGTGAGTAACTGCCCTCCCAAAGTTGGCTCTCAACACTGCTTAATCCTGGCGTACGCAGATGATGTGGTTATTTTTGACCACACATTTAGTGGCATCCTACGCTCGGCTGAGCGACTTTGGGAGTATGCGGAGGAGAATGAACTCACAATTAATCACACGAAAACAGAGTTGATCCTATATAGTCATGGCAAAGTGAGCCGCCCTAGAATGACTATAAGAGGTCAGGAAATTCAATATACCCATAGCTATAAATACCTGGGAGTTGAATTCGACTCTAAGGGAAATTCCCAATCATGTGTACAAGCCCGCAAAACAAAAGCAGCGCAACTTACCTCTATGATATATCAGTTTTCCCATGTGGGCAGCCCGCCAACTTTACGTCCAGTGCCTGATACCCACGGTAATCTATGGACTGGAAGCCCTAGTTAACCTTAATTTGGATTGGCTACAGAAACTGGAAGGACGTTTTTGGCGAAAGCTGCTGGGATTGCCACCGGGAATACCAATGGCGATACTAAGATTAGAGCTGGGTTTACCCTCTCTAAAAGCTCTGGTCTTGAAGAAAAGAGCCGAGGTCTATATTAAGCTGCATACTAACCCGATTAATCCCCTTTTGATAACCGTGAAAGAAGATATTGATAGGAATAAGCAGGCCCGTTTTGCGAGAGAAATGAATGCTCTATTTAAGACGATAGAATGGATCCCTAACTGGGAAGACAATTTTATAAATCTAAAGTCCCAAATGGCAGAACGACTTAAAATTTGGGACTGGCAAGACAATTTTAGTCATCTTGCGAGTCTTCACAGCTACGGATTTATAACTCATGTTTTATATACCTTCAGAAGAGCACAAGGATATCTCAACCTTTGCCCCTCGGCTAATTTAAGACGCTTCTTATTACTCCTACGTATCAACCATCTACCAGTCCTAGCGGTGTTGGGCCCTGAACGGGCCATTCCTAAAACAGAGCGTTTTTGCAGGGTATGTAAGAATAAAGACTTACTTGAAACTGCAAGACACGTTCTCACACTATGCCCTAGTTTGGGTTTAACTTACATAAAACATTATAGCAGATATGTACACAATCTTGACCATATTAAGTCCAAAGACTTCTGGATAGCATGTATTAACACCTTGAATCCTAGCCTACATTTGGCCTTATATAGAGTATGGTATACAGTTAAGGGAATACTTGAAATTTGAAGGCTAGCTAATTCTCTCAGCATCAATAAATAATAAACGAGTCTTTATATGAAATCACATGAAACTGTATGAAAGTTAACTTCAGGCTATAACCTATGAAATTTCTAATAAGAATGAATATGAACATGATTTTAAACGTTTTTTCTTCTTTTAAATGATGAATTGCTGTTTAAAAATTGTAAGAAGAAAAATTATTTTGTTGATTTATGTGTAAAGTTTTTGTTTTTAAAAAAACTGTATCACATTAAAAATAAAATAAATAAAATAAACAGACAATTAATTTAAACGAGATTTTAATTAAATGTTGCAAATTATAGCTTTCTCAAATCTTTTTAAGTGGTGAATAATGCATACAAAATGTTGCCTTTTAAGATTTTTTATATTGACCATTGACCAAATGTTGTCTTTTCTATACAATGATTGTTGGAATTTATGTTAAATGTTGTATTTTTGTACTTTTTTCTTTCTTGTGTTTGAAAGGTTGATTAAATTCAACCAAATCAATAAAAAAAAAAAAAAAAAAAAAATAAACAATATGCTCACCTCAACTTTTAAGATTTGCCCTATACGTCTGAAATGGGAACTTGATTTGGGCTTCATGTTTGAAGATGAAATATGGCATTGTCTGTTTGCTAAAATCAAACAAATATCGGTATCAGCAAATATTTCACAACACTATTATTTCTTCATGCACAGAGCATTTATTACTCCGGCCAAATTGGCTAAGTCTAATCCGAATTATAATGCTAAATGTTGCTCATGTGGCATATCTCCCGCCACGTATATGCATATGTTTTTTGAATGTTCATTTACTGTTAAATTTTGGCAGGAAATCTGGAAGCTTCTTCAATGTATCTTCTTTGTTGATGTGCCCTTTTCCTTTGTTAACATATTTTAGGAAGTATAGCCATTACAACTTATTTCCCATCTGACTCTGCAAGTCTTTATGATTTATTCATCTGTGTAGCTTTAAAATGCATTACTGCTAACTGGAAAGACTCTAGTTTGCTTTCTACCAAAATCTGGTGGAATACCATTTGTAACACTCATAAACTGGAGATGTGCATGGCCAATAATCATAACACAATTCCTAAATATAATGCTAAATGATATTATTTCACCAGGTATCTTAACTGTTTTAATGCAACTGCTCATGGTACATGAATCTACACCCTTATATTTGCATCATTATTCATATTTCCATACTCATTCAGAAATGCCAGAACTTGATAATGTTTGAAATGATTAGATTATTTTGATGAAATAATCCAATATACCCATTCTCCCCGCTATCCTCTACCCTCCTTATCCTTATATGTCTCTAGTCTGTCTCCCTGTACGTCTACCCCCTAATCTCTATTTTCACTACATATAAGTCACTCTTTGCAGACTTGTGCTATTATTCATTTTATACTACTTGTTATATTAATGCGGTTTATATCTACTATAGTTCATATTATATTCGTAAGTAATTTTAACAAATGACTCAGCCTTATAGAAATACTATTATAAGAGACCAAAATCATTTACTATGTCATTTCTTTGTGGTTCTTGTTTTATTCAAAGTCTGTAACCCGTTGATATCTGTATCAAAATCAATATTTTAACAATAAAAATCATTAAAATAAAAAAAAAGAAATGGAAGGATACAAGGATAGACTATAAGAATAAGTGAAGATAGAAGAGGTTTTAAGGGTGCTGAAGCAGGATGTTCGTTTGTCAACAATGCAGAGATATCAGCATCCACAAGAGGGGTAAAGAGAGAAAGAGATGCAGTAGATGCAGATAGAGAAAGTGAAGAACAGGAGGAAGCAGAGAGAGTGATAGCAGAACAAAGGAGAGTAATTTAAGAAGAAAAATAAGAGGCAAAAATCAGTAGCTGAAAGAGAAGAGGAAAGGGCAGGGAAATGAGATGGAGGTGAGAGACAATGAGTAACAGTTTGGAAAAGACAATGGGGATGTAGAGGAGTAGGAGTGCAAAAGATCATAATAGAGCGCTTAGCAGAGAGAAGAGCAGAATCAAAAGCAACATGAAAAGAAGAAAGGGAAGAGATATCAGAGAGAGCATTGGTCTTGCACCAACGGTGCTCAGCCCGACAAAGAATGTGCCTTAAGTACCAAAGCTGCAGAGTATGCCAGAGTTGGGGAGATTTACAAGTGGGGAAGAAAGAAAATGTGGGATAAGGAAAATCGAGGGTGGTTAGACAAGAACAAAACAAAGAAGAGGCAGCAAAATCCACAGAAGTCAGAACAAAATCAGATGATAAAGGGAGTAAAGAAGTAAAAGTACAGATGAAAGAAGATGCATCAAATGAGCAGAAATTGCAATGGAGAAAATCCTTGACTGAGGGGGAAGCAGGTTGAGTAGGAGCAGGAATAATTGAGAAGGAGAGTGGATGGTGATCAGATAGAGAGAGCAGAGGAGAATATTATATCTAGAGAGGAACCATATATATGAGATGGAGGTGAAAAAAACAGCAGACTGATGATAGGAGTTAAGAATAGAGATTAAAGGGGCAGCACAGTGAGTAGAAAAAAGATGGAGATTGAAATCTCCCAGAAGAATAAGCGGGACATTAGAAGAAGAAGCACTGAAAGACAAAAGTCAAGGTCATCACTGAAAGAATTAATATGGCAAGGGGGTCAATAAATCTACAGAAAAAGGTCCCTTGAAGGAAGAAAATTGATATTCAGAATTTGAAAATGAGGGGAGATCAACAGGAGAGTGTAAAATGGAAAAAAGGAGTGGTAAAGGATACCAACCCCTCCGCCACTACCTGAAGTGTGGTTAGTGTGTATGAAACCCATAAAAGTGGAAGAGAGAGCAGCCGAAGTAATGGTGTTAATGGGAGCGATGCAAGTTTCAGTAGCACCTAAGAAATGCAAGTTGAGACGTAAAAAACAAGTCAATAGCATTGTGGGCCTTAATGCAGAGAGAACCCGCATTCCCTAGATCAAGGTTGACAGGGGGAAGATGGTGCATGGAGGGTAAATAAAATTTAACGGGTTACGAAAGGAGGAATGTAAAGGGGGGGTGGGAAAATGAAGACATAATAAACAAAAGATTTAGGAGAGATAATCAAAAGCTATGAAAGCAGAAAAAACTGAAGAAGAATGAACTAACGGGTGCCAGAGTGATCGTAAATAATAAGTCAGTTCGGAAGACTTTCAGCACAAATTAAGAAGGAAGTCGGGCAAGATGAGTAGAATAATTGTGCAGGTAATTGTATTTAGAGATGAAAGAGAACAGCATTATAGACATTGATATTCCAAGTTCGGAAGAAACAAAGATACAGAACAGCCTTCACCCACCGACAGCCATAGACAGCTGCACAGTGACTTAGCCAGCCTTCGGTGAGTTTCACCCAGGAAGGAGATCTTATCCCTTCTGACCAGGTGGCACAAGAGGGAGGGTCCAGTGGATGTGGGTCCGAGCATGGCTTTGAACCCTGTGCCAGGCACAAGCAGGAACCCAGGGTGGGAGTAACCCCTCTGAAGTTGCACAGTTCAGGTCATAGGGCAGGTAGTGGAGGACAGCAGTAAATGCAGCTGTGAGCCAAGGACGTAGTTCCCAGGCACTCCAGGCAGTCGGAGGCAGGTGGTAGCGGCAAGGCAGCAGCCAAGCAGGACGAGATGGGTCAGCTGCAGATAGCAGTGCAGCAACTTACACAGACTTCACACAGCATTGCCCAGGAAGGGGATCTTACTCTTCTGTCAAGGTGACACAGGAGGGAAGAGGCCAGGTGGAGGTTTGCCCAAGCCCTGCTTTCAGCCCTGTGCCAAGCACAAGTGGGAACTCCGAGGGTAGGAACCCCTGCAATGTAGCACAGTTCAGGTCACAGGGCAGGCAGCAGAAGACAGCAGCAAATGCTGCTGTGAGCTGAGCATGGAGCTCCCAGGCTCTCTAGGATGTCAGAGGCATGTGGCAGGGGCGAGGCAGCAGCCAAGCAGAATGAGATGGTGACTCAAGCCACAGACAGTTGTACAGCAATTTAGCCAGACTGAGTACAGGGTTCAATGTTTTGCCACCTCGTAACATTGTTGAAGCCTGGCTTTTAAAAATTGTATTAAATAATACAATGATACCGGTGCCCCATCTCAGAAAGGGTGGTCTGCTGATCAGACCCTTCCTGTATAAAGTTCCATGTAAAGCATAGTAAACAAATATGCCATGCTGCATCGGTCTCCGGATCTGCATCCCCTGCCATTCTCTGGCACAGGACTTCACTTCAAAGTGGTTTTGACCTGAGTCTAACCACGTTTTTAAGCAATCGAACCAAAAAGAACCCATGGTGCTGCCTTTGACACCCTCCTCGAAAATACTGTTTTGCTGCATTAAACCACTTCACCACTGCATTGTGCCAAAATAGTCTGTCACTGCTCTAGCTGTATAAAAGAAGCTAATATCTGCAGACGTCTTGAACGTCAAATTGCTAAAATCATTGCCTCTAGACAAACTGGACTTCGACCTGAACCACTGAAACATAGTTTTTGCCCATAGACTCGACCCATCAGTACCCATCATCTCAACCAGGCTCAACTATCAAACCTAAACTGGTGGGCCCTTCTTACTGTGCCGTTCTGATGCTGCATCAAACAGCATGGTGCTTTACATTGAACCCAATTTGACTCTGACTTGTCTCCTGGATCACCATGACTCGATGCATTTGAACCCAGTTTGACCCACCTACAGAGCTGAAAAGCCCCGTTCAACACTGTAGAATCACCAAGAAGAGAATAAGATACTTTTGAAACCATAGTGACTGATAAGCCATACCTTTGCACTTTTTTCTTTGGGACATATGCTTTTGAAGTGATATTGTTGCAATGTCTTCCTCTTCACCCCTGCTAGAGTTCCCAGTGTACCTTCATATCCATGTTCTGCATTTTTTGTGTTCTTTCCACAGGAGTGGGTTTTTGCTAGTATTTTTATAGTCAGTTATTTTCCATATGTTTGTATTGAAGTGTGTCTATATGCATGTCTATATGTACACGTATATTCTTGATTGGGCATTCCTTTATGTCAGAGTCTTGTACTATTGCTGTTTGGTTTGCTACTCCTCTCTAAAGCGTATATCCTGCCCTCGGCACATGTTACAACCAAAAGCGAAGGGGGTATACATCTTGACTGTGCCTGTTTCACCTTAATGATTGGGATCACTCTTGCTTTGTAGAAGTGTGCGGGCTTAGTAAGACTTTTAGCCACTACTCATCCAGTACTCTTGCAGAGCAGTAGTCATTTCTTCACACAGAGAATATAATGGCAACGCCTACCTAAACAATTTGCTTAAAAAACACCAGTGTAACGTTTAAGATTGTCAATATTTCTTGACAATCTTAAACGTTACACATTTGAGTGCATCCCAAACCTCTATACTGAATGTGCAAGTGGGCAGCAGGGAGAGACTGCTTGTATTCCCTCCCAGCACTTTTAAGCTAGAGAATAATAACAGGCTTGCTCATCAGTGGAATCCACTAACCTTTATTTTGGTGTGCCTCGCCATTTAGTTTAATTTTTTTTCAAGCTATGTGGCAAAATCATGCTGGCCTGAGTATGATGACATGATAGGTTTTTTGTAACGCGCTTAATATCCAGAAGTTTCTAAGCGCGGACCGGGGATCAAACCTGTGTTGCTCCATGACATCTTGCTTCCAAGGCGAGCACGTTGCCCCTTAGCAATCCTCCCGAGGTCTCTGCACCTGGATATTACTGTTAGCAGTTCTATAACAGCTGCGAACAACAGGGCACACCTGAATGGGAGCTGCGCTGAAGGCGCTGCTCCAAAACAGAGGGGTGGGGAGGCACAAGTCAGGTGCACCTAAACACGGCCCACCGCCCTAGACGTGAGAGGGCACTGATAGGCCAGCCTAATCTCTTTGAGAAATTCAGTAGTCCTGATTTTTTTGTGGAACTCACCTGCATCTCCCTGACCCTTTTGTTTGTGCACTATTTAGAGCGAGTCTAACCAGGCGATTGATCTCGAATTTCGAGGAGGCTAGGCAATCAGAACTGAAATGTGCAATCACTCTCACTCACCTAGATTGAAACAGAGGTTCACATTGGCATTCCTGGCTACTTCCCTTCTGGTAGCTGGAAGACCATGGGCTTCATTACGAGTCCGGTGGTAACCAAGGGGGTAAAACTGCCTGGTTACCGCTGGACTCTTATTACCATTCCGCCTCCGTGATTCCCGGAATTACCGGGGCATTACAACTCCGGTGACCTGGGAATTCCGGAGGCGAAATGGTGTAAATCTCCAACAGGACTCAATGGGAATGGGGATCATGGAAACACCAGCACCATCTCGTGATGGTGCCGGTGTTTCCTCGTCCGCCTGCAGGCGGGTGGTGTTAAACCTGGTCAGACCTGGCGGGATTGATGCCTCCACCTGCAGGAGTTGTGATCACCCGGTATGGAAACAACGGTGGCAGGGGGTTTACCGCCACCGTTGTTTCCATACTGGGTGAGTTGTAATGAGGCCCCATATCTCACCTTGCATAATCATTAATAGAAAGTCAGGAATAAGTCACTGCACTATGTGTATTTTCAGTGGGAAGCAGTGGGAAGCAATGTGGTAACATTTTGCCACCATTTTAAAATGTGTTTATGATCTCACCGAAGTGTCAAGCTGAGACAAATTACATCTTTGCAGATGCAGAGATGGTTTGGGATGGGGAGGAAAAGACAGCGTGTGTTTCTCTGCTTTCATTTTCGCAGTATACAAATGCTCCTCAACGTCCCCCTACCAGCGTGTGCTTCATCAAACGCGTGTTGACATGGTTCATTATCCATAGATGATGTTGAGCAGCCTAGCATTACACAAAATATGTTTGAGCATCTGTCTGTGTGCTTTTATGCATCATGGTGCAGATCGCTCGTTAGCAGGAATTTCCTTTCTTCGTAGGGAACTTTGTTTTGAGCATACTGGATAAAACTTTAGGAGACACACCATTTATCATTTTCCTATGAATTAAGCACACGGTAATGAGAGCTTGCTTCGTGTTGCTCGGTGTACGTTACTTATTAAAAGATGCCTAATTGTGTAACCCTCATTATTGCACAAATGAGCAACTGTTGACTCATTCAAATCCAATGCAATGTAAGGCTTCCATTAATTTTAAAGCTGTACATTTCTGAATTCCTTACTTGCTTGCTAGATTGGTAGTAGAATTTTAAATATTTTAGCACATTTAGAACATGTTTTGTTTACGAATTGTCTTGAGTTTGTTAAGTTAGTCAGTATGTTGTTGCAAGAGCATAATGATGGCGCCAACGTTAAATTGACTAGCTCCAGTTTCAAACGATCGTTTTTAGAAGTTGACTGTAGTTGGAGCCAAATATCACAAGCAGAAAATGGATGCGGTAAACTGGCAGGTTTGTAAAATGATTTAGGTGTGTCTGCTTGGTTTTGCAAGTGTTCTCGATTTGTGGTCAGTAATAGTAATATGTGTGGTACACATTGTGCTTTATTGTAATAGGAGGTCACCTAAAATGTCAAATAATATTAAAACAATGTAAATTGTCAATACAGTAGGGAGAACGTGTTTGATGCTGTTAAAACATGATTCTGTGTCACTGACAGGTTCAGCCAAAGTTGTCAAATACCATGCAGTTATATATCGTCATTCCATGAAGCAAATTGACTGGTCATCCAATATTTGTTAGTTAAGGCGTAGCCAGGATTGTCTCACGGATGTATAAGATTTGGCCGTGGCACAATTATTTGTGGGCATATTGACTGTGATCATTTTGGCCACGAAGACAATTATGCCCCGGCCAAATCTGGCCGAACTTAAACACCCCATTAGCCCTAATACTTTCCGCCACCCACTCCCTACTAACCTTTTGACGTCTGCTCATATTCTGACCCTGTGCCGTCGGATCTGTCCCTCCTACGCGGGTCGGATCCGACGCTGCTGGGTCTGCTTTTCTTTTTTTCCCGTCCTCCACCTCCAAACCTCCAGAAGCAGGGGACAACCCTGCTACCCCCAAAGGCCATTACTACCAAAATGGGGAGCAGGGGACACCCCTGCAACCTACGCTCCCCATGTTTGGCAGTGATTACCCAATCTTATTGTTTCCAAACGATCTAAATGGTAATGGCCGAATTTGGCCAAATTTACCATACAATCATTTGGAAATGATCAGTTTGGATACTATATATAAAACAAGTGGGGCCTGAAGCTAACGTAGTTGGGCCCACCTCAGGGACGTTAATATCCGAAAATACCACCCAGCGTTGCTGAGTGGGCATTTACAGATTTTGGGTGGGCCTTGCCTACTCAGGCCCTACCCTGTATATACCTTATTTTGATATAATGCATAACAACTCATCACTGTTTTCATAAAAGAGGTATGTAATTGGAGTTTAACAAGTCAGGCTTTTATTGAACTATTGGGTTCATTGACTGATAAATTGAGAGAACTGGAAAGTGTTACATTAACCCACAAGAGCATGAATGTATGACAACCTACTAATTGGTGTGAGATTGCCTCAGCACTAAATTGGAATTCCCACACCTAGACAGCTTTCAATATCTAAAATCAATTAACTGTATATACCTGGCATTTCTGATGCACTGCAACACGGGTCCTTTCGGTTTGCTCTTTGGGAGAACTGGACATAAATGCTCCAATGTAAGATAATTCAAATGCTTTCCATGAAGATTTCTGGGTTGTAAGATTACACTACTAGCTCAAATTTAAGATGCTAGCTCAGGGGGTTAAACATCGCCAGACGTGGCGCCTGCCCACACTCTGACAGTGTGAATGCAGGCCATTATTCCTACGCAGCCAATGCCATTAAGTTGGCTGATAGCCATTATTGGAAATATCAATTGGAGCAGCTGGATGGGCTATCAGAGGGTATCTTTGGAGAGAATGCCAAAGGGCAGAAGAAGATGTCGTTTTTTATACTGCTGATGTCATTTTTTCCACTTCTCCACTGAAGTGCCAGTTAGACTTTTGTTTGTGCAAAGGTGAGTGTGTTTTATTGGGCCACAAGCAAATCGTGCAGTAGAAGCTTCAGGTCTTGGCACAAGGGGGCAGTGACTCTTTTTATTTCCAAGACTTCGATAGGTGTTTGGGAGGACGGGGGTCACCCTTCTTCTCCTAAAACACCATCAAAGTTCATACCTGCTTGTGGCTGGCATTCATGTGGCACTATGTTTTGTCCCCCTCCACTGGTACTTTAATAAAGATATGACTTGACCAACTACACCCATCTCCAATCCCCAGTCATTTGCAATATTCTTGGCTCCATCTGGGGCCATAACAGCATATATTACAAGGGTTCAGATGTTATCTTCAGGTACTAGAGGATATCTAAAAAGTGCATTTACAGGCGCCACCATTGGAAGAGTTAACATTCGGTAATTCGGTCAATCTTAAAATAAGTTGCAAGGCTGTCTAATAAATCTAACTCTAAGTGGGCTCTTAGAAAGATGGTTCCACTCCATTGATTATAGGCCCTTCCCTCCAATAGTGTCAATGATCCAAATGTGGAGGGAAATTCCCAATAACCCACATACATTTTCCATCTTTACTCTCAATTTTGATTCCTATCATGAGGAAAAATGCCTCCTTCATCAGGACCGTAGCTACACCTGGTCAAATTGTGCCCATTTCAGTTGCAAATATTATTGATTTGGATAGACATCTTGATCCACCTGACAAAGGCAATTGTATATCTATTCATAGCTCTTTTCTGTCATATCATGTGGCATCCTCAGGTTTCATACTTGGATTTAGTGTTCTTTCCTGGAACATCTTTGATCTGAGTAATTTGCAAGAGGATCTGGATTATCAAAATGTAGTGATACTTTGATGGAATATGTTTACAGGGCACCTGGTTATTAGAACCAACACATATGATTGGTTATCCTCATATTACTGCCCTGCTCTGAAGGGCCCTAGAGTATGTGCAAGTGGAGTACTGCTGGTCTGGGTTTAACAGCACTCAGTGAGAACTGTACAGTACTACAGAAGTCTCTTCCTGTCAAGCAAACATTACAAATTCAATTTTCTAGAGGCATTATTTTATATTTATTGAATTATTTACTTTTAGAAATGGCAATGCATTTGTTTGAATTGCAATGGAATTCAAATAATTGTTGACACTGTCATCATTGTTGGTGATTATAGTTTGCAATTTGATCCTTCACCTAGTTTGGACGCAAAATTATTGAATGTTTAGCTTCGTTCCTATAGGATTTAGGCCTAAGAAGATGTAAAGGAAGGATGGAGGGAGATTGCCAACAGTAGAGAAAATCCCATATAGATTATATTTTGGTTGGTTTATCAGATTGGTAATATTCAATAACCTTCATGGTAAAATCAAATTCAGAAAGTGATCTTGATCCTTTCTTGTTGACATTAGATATTCATAATTATTCTAGCCCTTGTTGTCATCAGGTGCCTATACTGGTAACATGTATTCTGTTTCTGGCATGGAAGATGTCAGCTTAACTGTGGAATTCCCTGTCCAAGCCCTGACAGAGAAATTAAACACCCCGGTAAAAGACTTATGTGAAAGCACAAATTGGGTGCTACCCTATGGAATCCCCTTTTTCAGCTTTGGTGAGAGAGGCATGAACTGACTATGGGCAGTGAGCGGGCTCTGAGCCCAGCGGAAGTTGACCCTCGATCAGCAAAGGTCGCTAGGAGAGGGGTGGAGCAGAGGCCTTCTTGCAGTAGTGTCGCCTGATGATACAGAGCCAAATGCCACAGTAGGAGTGAGGACAAGTCCTGAAAGTAGCAGCAACCTATTGGCTTTAGAGGGTGGAGGGGATTTGATCCCTGATCTGCTCGGGTTCGCAGAAAGTAAGCCAGATGACTGGCACCGAGGAGCATGGAACAAATATTAATAATGTACACCTACCTTTTCACAATTGCACATACAATTCATAAAAAGTAATTTTTACATTATTTATCTCATATATTCAGTATCTTAAGTCTAATATTATCCTTCTCAAAGCACTTGCTACGTAAGTTAAAACTGCAAAAATAACATCCACTGTGCCTGCCCTTTTAAACATGCCTTCTGCTTCAATCAGCAAGCAGATACATCTGTTCATAGCATAGTAAAATGGACAGACAAAAATGATGTGCTGCAAATGTGGGTGCAACCTTTTGTGCACGGCCTAAATACATAGAACCGTTCCAAGGTGTAGGATTTTGGGAATCGGTGAAGGAAGAGATGAAGCTGTTCTTTCAGGAGAATGATATATAGAAGTTGGGGAAGGAGCTGGTCTGGAAGGTTGCAAAAGCAACTATTAGGGTGTTGGTCATTGCTGAGGGAACCCAGAGAAAAAAAAAAGGATTCTGCTCTGGAGGATGATTTATGTAGAAATATTAGACAGCAGGAGGAAGAGTTTAATTGGAGACAGGACCGAAAGGTAACATATACATTTCTAAGGATATGTCCAGGATATACATGTCTAAAGTCATGACTCTGCAAATAAAGTTTAAATAAAATTGATCAGAGAATGAACTTGGTCCAACAGCAATACTATAAGAAGGGGGATAGAACTGGGAACCTGCTTTTGCACAGTTTAAGGACACAGAGCCGACATAGGAGGGTAAAGGAAATTATAGATAACTAGAGAAGAGGGTAGAATAATCCCAGGACCTGACAAAGTCCTTCACCACATATTATGGAAGGTTGTATGCTAAGGAGGAGAGAGAAAATGAACATGAGATGGGTGGATTTTTGGAGGGTTCACCATGCAGGGACTCACAACTGAAGGAGCTTTGAAATTGGATGTGAGGAATACAGTGGAGGCGGTTCAACAGGTTTTTGAGGGGCATGTGACAGGGAAAACTCTGAGGGAAGATGGGTACACAAACACCATTTACAAGTTGTGGTGAACATGAAGAAGGGCTTGGGTTATGATATTCATTAGCACCCTGGGTAGGGTAGCCAGCCAATCAGGTGGCTAGGAACGTGGGCTGACACTACCAGTGAAAGCCCGGGTTTTATGCCGCCTGAAGGCCAGCTCCCCGCCCGCAATCTTACTGCCACAAACCCTGTTTTTTTTAAATCCCTGCCCCATATTTCACTTACCTGTTATTTGTGGCGTCAGGACTCGCTGCTTCAGCTACTGCCTCTCCCATCCTCGCTCTGGTTGCCATGGAAATGGAAGAGGGGCTCCATAGGGAGCCCTGCCTTCCTATTCCATGGTGGCCATGTTGGTACAGTATTTTCTCTCCGTGATTGGGATGCTTCAAGGTGTCCCGTTCACGGAAAGAAAATACTTTCAATTTTTAAAAAAAAGACATTAGCACATGCGTAGCTTGCTACATGGGTGCTAATGGCAATATGCCCCTCGGTGGCTGGGCCAACTCTTCGCTCTGGCCCTTAACCTGGGCAGTGGGCCATTATCCACAGGGTGGGCCCACCACAGAGGGGCATATCACCTCGATAGGTTTTATTAAATTAAAAGAACCAAAATGCCTAACGAGCCCTATCACTATGAGGGAAGTCCCTACCTAGCAAAACAAAAGCTATGGGTATAGGTTAAAGTCCAAAATAAAGCTCTTTGGTCTAAATCCTATCCGACTAAATGGATCTACCACTTTAGAAAACACCTAACTAAAAATGTAAAAGGGAACATTTGTGAAATAGCCTCATCAGGGCTTCTGCCTGGTCTACACTTGACTTGTTCTCAGTATTCTAAATTCCTTTTTCACAGCAGGATATTCTTCACAAGTTATGGGTTTCACCTTCTCCTTTTAATGAAGAAAACTGTCTCTTAGTGTGAACATTTTCATTCCTTTAGAATTCCTTGGAAATAAAAACAGGTCCACATTTGAGGCATTGGACCTCCCCCAAAGTCCTGTAATCCTCAAACAGGTTGGTTCTCTTTCATCCATGTTCTTTTACATAGGGTGGCTATCCACCCTAATTTGTCAAACATTTGAAACTGCTGTGGCATTTTTCAACCTTAAGTTCATGTCTCTTTCTTTCCCCCTCATATATGGTATTTGTACACACAGGTTTCTCAGGTTCCCTATAACCTTAATAGCTTTTCTAGCCATAATTCACAATATTAATAGCCCTCTGAATCCCCCTTTCATAGGGTGTTTGCACCCTTGGATTTCACAGGCTTCTGTGACCTTGATATCTTTTGCAGTCGTTATTTTTAATGTTAGTACCTTGTACCTTGTAGCGGTATGTTCTCCGTCGGGTTTCTCAGGCTCCCGTAACCTTGTTGCCTTTCGTAGTCTTCACTCAGTGTGTTCGTACCTCTCAGCGGTATGCTCTCAGACGGGTTTCTCAGGCTCCTGGATCTTCGTCAGCTTTCTCCATGGCTACTTGTCTCAGTTTCTACAGTCTGACTTATTCAGAGTTCACAGACCTGGCCTCCCTCATATGATCTGGACTCAGCATGTGTTACCAGCCCAATGGCCCACCCCAGCTCCCTTGTGATCGTACCCCCAGATGAGATGGGTTTGTTTTCGGTTATGATTTGTCAAATACCCAGCTTGTTAAAAGAAAGCCTCCCCCTTGATTTGGAAGTGTGAAACAACTTAAAAATTCCACATTGCCTTGTTCTTTCCGCTTTCGATTTTCAACCAAGAAACAAAATGGTTGTAGATTTAAAAACAATCTCATGACTCAGGCATTAGGATACTTTCTCCGACTCTTCTAAATTAGGTGAGAGTGGTCAGTCAAAAGCCGGAGTCTTCTTCTGAAAGATAGTATTTTAAGTTTAGGATTGCCCATTTGATGGCTAGGGCTTCAATTTCTACTGTAGCATATGCCTGTTCTCTGGGGAACAGTTTTCAGCTTGAGTATAGCATGGCTCCTATTCCGACCATAGAAGCATCTGTCTGCAGATCTAATTTGTGGTTGCAATTTTTAGAACCGGCTCTTGGCATAGGATTTATCTGAGGCCTTCAAAACTTTACTGATCTGCATTCTCAATGACTAGTTTTTGTTGATGGGAGATCTTGAGCTTGTCATTATTTGGCTTGCAAGATGGAATAATTTGGTATGAACCTTCGGTAGTAGCCTGTCAATCCAGAGGCACCTGCCATTAACCTTTGGTAAGGTCCAGCATGGAAATATATGTGATCAGCCCTAGCTTCTCAATGAGTTTGTCAATTCTGGGCATAGGGTAATTGTCAAAGGTGGAGATAGAATTTAATTTTATTTCTATGCAAAATCTCCATGACTTGTCCAGTTTGGCTGCTAGGACAATGGTGGATGACCAAGGACTTTCTGAGGGCTCAATGATATTGGCCTTGAGCATCTCATGGAGTTCCCTCTTGATAACTGTCCTTATTGCTGCCATGATCCAGTAAGGTTTTAAGTTCACTGTATGTCCAGTTCGGGTCCGGATATAATGAATAACATTCTACACTCTGCAAGGTTGTTCCAAAAATACCTCTGGAAATTTCTCTAAAAGGTTGGCAGAGTGGTAGAGATCAGGGTCTATAAGGAAGGTGGCCATGGTCAACATGGTCTCCTCTACAGGGTCAACCTTCCATTCTTTTAACAGGTTGGCATGGTAAATGGGTTTTCTGTTGTCTGTTTGGTTGGGCCACTACATAGTCTAATGGACCTTTGTTTGCTAGAATTGTGTTGGATCTGAATCATTTGGACATCATTTTGTTCTCTGAGGTCGAAAGGAGAAATCGGGCAGATTCTACTATTGAAAAAGATCTGGCTACTGCGTGTCTATGATGTAGGGGTGTTTGATGTTCCCGTGCCAATTTCCCATGAAGCATCCATATGGGATTTTAACTTCTGGCTGTCTGGTAAATGGGTAGGATGGCGTCTTCCCTTTCCTCTCAGGTCTCTTTCAACATATTAAAAATGTCTTGAGGCACTCACCCATGCAGAAATTCAAACTATGTATAGCCTAGAGATGGCAGAAGGGATTTCCTGACCCAAATAGTGCTCATGGATTCATAACGTCCCCCTTTCTGCCATCTGCCTCTACCAACCTGCAGAGAATACTTTTCAGGGTTTGATCAAACCTCTCTACAAGGTCATGCTTTTGGAGATGATAAATAGAGGTTCTAGGGGGTTTTTATTTTTATCATCTCTGTTACTTCACATTGTTGACATAAAAGTATTACCCTGCTTGTGAGGATTTTCTTGAGGAACCCTACTCTCAATAAAAATGGAAATAGGTGTTTTAGGATATGTTGAAAAGTGGAAGATTTCCTCTGCTTCTCCCCTCTCAGATTCTTCTCTACAAAACCCATTGATCCCTCTTGGTTTTGAGTAAGGTTTCCAACCTATATGAGTAAAAACTAATAGATTGTGGAGTGGTCAGGATAGGGGCTCTTGGCTTTCTCAACCATCTTAGTGAAGAGGAGGTTTCATCATTTTATATCAACTGGCCTATAACCCACATCTCACAACATGTGTGATGGACTAGTAGAAGGACTCGGATGATCATATGCAATGAGTTTTATTAAAATATAGAACCAAAATGCTTAACTAGCCCTATCACTATGAGGAAAGTCCCCTGCATAGCAAAACAAAAGCTAAGGATGCAAGTCCAACATAAAGACACCTAACTAAATTGTGTATGGGGGGAATGGTTGTTTAGGCCCATCCCCTCTATTCCCATTCCCTACACACACTATGCTTGTTCCAAGGCTGGTCATGCGCCTCTGGCCAAAAGTGCCAGACAGCCTCGCGATGACACATCAGGTGCAACCTCTAAAAGAGGACTGATTACTGACTCCATTTTGTATGAACACCGACTACATTTTGTATCTGCTCTAGTAGGCCTCACAGAAATGCCAGCCTGCAGGCCTGCACCTCTCCCCTAGGTCGGCAGTCAGTTAGTCTGCTACTCCCCCCTCCAGTTCCTCTCTGGTGTCTCTGTGACTGTCCTGTTCTCAAGGAAAGCTAGGCACAAAAGGCTACAAACAAACACTGTATCTCTCGCCTTCCTCCTTACATCACTGCCATGTGAATGACCGGGCCAAGGCCTGGTCTTGGGAAAAAAAACATCCATCTCCAAAAAACCTGCTCGGCACTCCCAGACCACACTCAAAGGATATACTACTCACAAAACCTCTAACCTCACCCCTTATTTGATGTAACAGATGCCTGCCCCACGATTGTTTGCCACTCAGATTCACCCATATCACTAATCTCACGTGTCACCATATATTCTTCTTTGTACTAAAACCATAATAAAATAGCCTTCTAGAGGTCTAAATGAACGCTTGATAAATATGTTAGCTGATTAATTGTAGTAGATAAGGGATTTGGGCACAGGCACCCATGCCCCACAGTCTAGGCCAATTGCTGTTAACATAATGTACGCATAGGTATGATGCTAGAAGAACCATGTGACATAATGGGCCTCATTCTGAGGTGGGCGCAAAGGGATACCGGGCACCGGTAATGACACCGGTGCCGATAATCCCTTTGCGCCCTATTCCGAGGTCCCTTAGTGGGTCCCTCCCTTAATGCCTGGTTTTACCAGGTGTTATGGACGGGACCCGTTAAAAGATGCTGGGGTCAATAACGGTACCGCAATTTGCGGTAATGTTATTGACGCCTTCCCATTGAGCCCTATGGGGGCTCAAATGGGAATGGGGAATGGGACTTACCGGTCCCGCCAAGGTCGGACTGGACCAGTAAATCCCCATTGAACGAGGGCGGACACGGTCCCGTTATTGGTGCTAGTCATTGCACTAATAGCGCCATGACTAGCACCAACCTCGTAATGAGGCCCAATGTAATTCTCGTGGCCCCAAGGGCGGTTACAACCAAAATTGTATCTTCCTATAAAGTGAACATGACCAGGGACGTGTAACGTGATGCATGTAAAAGGTCAACTTTAGCTTGAACCAACCCCCTTACAGGTCATATGTAGAGATGGCACTTGTGAATCTTACTGAAGACCCATTATGTGTATGTTCAATTTCATTGTCTTGCCCAGGTCTCCTCTCCCGGCTGCAGCATCACTCAATACAAGCACTGATGACCCCCACCTTTTTCCCCTCCTGCACCTGTGTTGCTTGAGCTCATGTCCCACGGATGTCTCGATGTTATAAATGTATCCTTTTCATGCTTCCACTGTGTCTGTGCTCCCATGACCCTGAAAGAAATTACCCCCACATCTTTCACCTGGTCAACAATTTGCAGTGAACTAATAAAAATGTACATATGAAATATATGGTTTTCTCCCTAAATGCCAAGATGTAACGCCTCACCCAGAACCAACATGACCTTCACATCGCACCAACCAGTCCTGCTGATGCACTTGATGTCCGACGTCCCGCCAAACCATCATCCAATCACATGAAGCCGTTCACTACATAACCATACTGGGCCAACTGCCCCACCAATTGTAATGTAACTTATAAAGTGAGCAGTCCCCAAAATACAAAACAAACTCCCCAATGAGAGTCAATAACGGACACACCCCTGGTGCTAACTCTCTAATCTACACATTGCTTCAAAGCATGCAATAAACAATCACAAGTTACACCTTGGCATTTAATAGCTTCAAAGTTCCTTTTTCAGAGCAGGATATTCTTCCCAGTCTTTATATCTAGTTATGGGTTTCCATCTCTCCTTTTAACATTCCTCAAGGATTCCTGGGAAATATAAACAAAGTCACCTTTGAGGAATTGGGACTCCCCCACAGTCCTGTAATCCTCAGACAGGTTGCTTCTCTTTCACCCAAATTATTTTACATAGAGCAGCTGTCCACCCTGGTTTATCAAACAAAATTGTTTGACTTCTGTGGCATTTTCAGCCCTAAATCAAAGTGTTCATGTCTCTTTATTTCCCCTTACATAGGTTTTACACTTGGGTTTCTCAGGCTCCCGTACCATTGATATCTTTCCCAGCCATTATTTACAACGTTTGTATCCCTCTCAATCCCCCGTTCATAGGGTGTTTGTTTGCACACTCCGGTTTCTCAGGCTCCCATGACCTTGGTAGCTTTCATAACAGTTATTTACAATGTTTGTACTTTGCAGTTGTATGTTCCCCATAAGGCTTTTCAATCTCCTGTAACCTCATCGGCTTTCATAGCATTCACTCTTTGTGTTCATAGCTCTCAGTGTTACGCTATACTTTGGGCTTCTCAGACTTCCGTAACCTCATCAACTTTCTCTGTGGCTAATTTTCTCAGTAGCAACGGTTTGATTTGTGCGAAGCTCAGGGATCCGGGCTCCCTCATATGATCTGGTTTTGACATCCGTTACCGGCCTACCGTCCAGCCACACTTCCTTCATGGTTGCACCGACAGGTGCGATAGGTGCATTTCCATCTTGGCCCCTTCTCCGATCTCGGCTCCTTGGTCGGGTAGAACACCAGGCCTCAGGCATTCGGCTAGCATTTAGCTACACCTCTTTGCTGCCATTGGCTCTGCGGCCCAGCTTGACTCTGCCCTTCCAGGACATCGATGCTGCAGAGGCTCACCTCTGCATACCAGTTCTCCTCATTCCATAGGAGTCTCTTCTCTTATACACATTACAGGAATAAACGGAACAGTGTCGTTTGTCGTTGGCCATGGTATTCAGGTTGTGTTCAGCGTTACCTCTAGCCTATAACGGTAAAGAAGGATCTTTGTAGAATATAGTGGTTACAGGTGATATTGCAATCTTTTCCACATTGATATATGAAGACAAGGTGGTTTGGACTGGAAGTTCCAATCTGGAATGGAAATCCTTGTCCTCAAGAGATTTGTCACTCACAGTGAGTTCCCACGTGCCCATACCCCCGAGGAGGTCTTGTATAGCATGCTCACCCCCTTATGCTCAAAGGGGGGGGGTACCCTCTGGGGAGAAGGGACAAAGTGTCCAGAGTTGTTGCAAAGTGTTACAGTGGAGTGGTAGCTCCAGTCTTGGTGGACGTCTTTAATGAAATCCTGGAAAGGGGAGAGCAGTTTTCCTCAAAGCATTGACTACTCCTATGCCAAAGGAGTGGAATGAGAGCTCAAAGTGCATTTCTTTCAGACCAATTTCCTTGTTCAATGTGGACGTCAAGATATTGACAATCATACTGTCACTGCAGCTTGAATAACATCTTCCAGGGTCGGTCCTGTTCAAGGTGTTGTGTCAACTGGGGTTTGGGTCAAACTGGGCTATATGTATGTCAGGTGCTTTACTACAACCCAGTGGCCAAAGTGATGGTAAATGGACACCAGTCTGAGAATATACCTCTGCAAACAAAACAGAACCAGAGGTGTACCCAATCCCAGCAGCTGTAAATGGTGATAATTGAACACCTTGCTATTGGGCTACGGTAGAACAAGAGTATAAAGGGATTTAGAGTACGAAAAGGAGAATACAAACTGGCCCTGTGTGCAGATGATATATTAATTAAGGATCCAATGTTCCTTCTCCCCCTTGGAGAAAAAAAAAATAATAATTCCTGTAACACCGCCTTGATGCCCACGGGCTGTGTGAGCGCTTTAAAAATGCAAATAAAGAAAGAAAAGAAAAGAAACAAATAAAGGTGTTTGGCTGGAACACAGGCTTTAAAGTGAACTATTGCAAATCACACATCCTACCTTTAGGACAAATCTCCCCGGCTAGGAGAGACTACATTATGAGACAGGGTTTTTTAATAACGGAGTGTGCAATTGCATACTTGGGAGTTTTCTTACTTGGGGCCCAAAAACATCTCTATGCTCAGAATTACCCAAAGCTTTGAGGGCAGATTAAAAAAGACCTCCAAAAATGGGCCATACGAGGATTCTCATGGATGGCGCATCTCAATATAATAAAGATGGATGTCCTCCCCAAGGTCTCATATCTGGTCCTTCCAGATGCTGTCCACGAAGCTCCCAGCAGGTTTCCTTGGAGAGGTAAGAAGGAGCCTATTGTTTTTTTTAATGGAATGGAGCAAGGCCTGGAATCACGTATTCCACACTTATCCCACCCATAGAGCAAGGCAGTGTTGGATTCCCAGACCTAGGAACCTATTATAAAGCAGTTGCATTAAGGTTGCTAGTCGAACATTTAGATCCAAACAGCATATTGCAATGATTCCGTCTCGAGAATGCAATCCTAAACCTGATTTCTGTGTGCAACTTGCTTTGAGTGGTTTGTAATACAAGACCAGAAAGAATTATTTTGCACCCAGTTTTCCAGATATTTTGGGAGCTTTGGAGAGAAAAGTGAGATAATAGGTCGTTATCCAAGTGGCCCTTCCCATTGAGTTGTATATGGGCCACCCCAATTAGAGATGGTATCAAGCACCCTAATCCTTTTCAATTATGGTATGTGGCCGTTTGGAAAAAGCTGTACAAATGTGGATAGGTAGGAGGTTCGTGGAGCTGCCAGAGTTTTAGGATTTGTTGCAACGTGAACCAGTATCCACCTTCCTGTATCACCAATTTAAAGGGGTTCTAAGGGACAAGCATTGGGGAGAAAACCTAAAGAGGGGCATTACCCCCTTTGAGGAAGAATTATTGACTTTTGGATTTGTGAAAGGGAAGATATTGCTGTTTTATAAATCAATTCTCCTCACGAAGCAACAGACCCACTGTGGATTGGAAAGCAATGGGAGAGTGACATGAGGAGAGATATGAATGATCTATTGCGGATTCACATGTGCAGAGGGGTGGCTCAAACGGCTATAGCTTTAAAGTATAGATTACATGCCCTTAATTTTTTGCACAGGTGGCAACATCCACTGATAAAGCTAGCTAGGATGTACCCAGATGCTATACCCCACAGTTGTAGAGGGTGCAAGGTTCCTGGCACGTACTGGCACATGTGGTGGTCCTGTGGGGAAATGCAAACATATTGGAGAGATGTCCTATTGTGGATAAAAGAGTTGGATGGAATTGAGAGGAAGATCGACGAGACCATCATTCTGGTCAGGCTGGAGGAAGAAGGGGGAACATTAGTGATGCTATAAGTGATGCTATGGGGAATGCATGTGGGGGATTGTTTATTTTTAGTGTCAAGAGTCAACTTGGATAAAGGCTAGAAGAATAAGAATAGAACCAGAAAGCGGTAATTAATCAATGTTGGGCAGAAAATATTTATCATGGAGAAGCTATTTTATCTGGTCAGAGACCCACAGAGAAACTTGCAGATGTCGTGCTTTCCATTCATCACAAAGTACACAAGCCTAGATAGGGTATCTGATCTGGAGGAGGGTCACTGGAGATAAACTAGGGCTAATCAATGGAAGACAAAAGTCAATTTGAGACACTGAGAGTGGTTAATAACGAGGATGCATAGAGGGGGAAAGCAGTGGTAGCGGGTGCTAGTGGTTGGGGCTGAGGAAAGGAAGGGACATTTGCGCTAGTTTAGTTGTACAAATGTTGCCATTGGGATGGAGGGCGGCAAGTTGCCAGGAAGCATGTGGGGATGAAAATTGTTCCCTTTAAACAATGGTAGCACAGTATGGCAAGATTGCAGTGTAATATGCATTTTTATGAAACATGAGGTTGTTAGGATCATGTGCTCTGTAAGAATCGATAAAGTACAATTAGGAAATATATATATATATGTATCAGTGAAAAAACTTTGTGAAAGGAATGTTATGATTAAGTTGCGCTAATACAAACCTATGAAATTCAATGAAAAATCTTTGTTAAAGGGACATTATGGTTACTTTGCAGTGATCAAAACCAGAGGAGAAAGTGTGTTAAAGGATATTATGGTTACAAGTAAATCGGAAAACCCCAGAAATTCACCAGTTACGGTAAGCTAAGCAACCATAACTCGCACCACCACTGTGCACTGCTAAGACTAACAGCCATGACATCAAAGACGACATCACACATGTCATTGATAACATCACTGATTACATCACGTCTGGGTCGTTCTATCTAGGCAAGGTGGTTTTCTTCACTGACAGTCAGAAACTGAACATTCAAAAGGTACTATATTTGTAGACATTACCCTTCTCATATGTTTTTACACTACTTTCCTTAGCAGTCAGTCGCATCATATGATGCATATACATAGGGGAAGAAGCAGGCCTGAAACACAACACTGTGCAGGAAGATAATCAATTAGGTTATGAACAGTTTCTGATAATACAACTGATTTTCTGCTTGCTTTACTTTCCCTGTATCTGCCGCATATTTGTATGCATTGTGATCTCTTTATGTTTTGTGTGTAGTAGTACAAGTTTGTAGTAAGTGAGGCATTAATAGGTACTTATGACATGTTTCACGGTATGCAAAACTCTGACACAGAAGCAGCCATCATTTTACTATCCAACATTGCAAGATTATGAATGTTGCAGCTCTATGGTGCATGCTATAGACAATGCCTATGTTTCTGCATGAGTAGGTGCCTATACTAGGAAGAACACTGCAATGCAATGTTGTTTATAGCAATACATTGCTTAATGAAATACGTAGGTCATGATATGTCTCCCGATAGCCCCTGACAGTTTTTTGCCAACATTATAATCACAACCCCTTGTAGAGACTTTTCATGAAAAGTAAATGCATATGTGATGTTATCAGTGATGTCATCAATGATGTTTTTGATGTCACATTTAATGTCATGGGTGTTAGTCTTAGCAGTGCACAGTGGTGGTGTGAGTTATGGTTGCTCAGTGTACCATAACTGGAGAAATTCTGGGGTTTTTCAATTTTACTTGTAACCTTAATATCCTTTCAACACACTTTCTCCGTTGGTTTTGATAGGTTTTTATTAGTGCAAAGTAACCATAACCTCCCTTTAACCACATTTTTTTTCACTGAATTTAATAGGTTTTTATTAGCACAACTTAACCATAACGTCCCTTTAACAAAGCTTTTTCACTGAATTTCATAGGTTTTTAGCAGGATACCCTAATTTGTGTGCATGTACCATAGAACATACTGACCCCCCTGGCCCAATGGGACAGCCACAGAGTCTGCAGACTGTGCGTTTATTTGCGGATGTTGGGCAGCATCCACACTACCCAAAAGCTCAGCGGTTTTCTTACATTGTTGTAGCATGCAGCAAAGAAACTGTAGATGTTTAAAGAGCAACACATACGTTTATTAGAAGGAAAAATGAAGTAGGTCTACAAACCCTGTACTTATAAAAGCAGCAGTGTAATTACGTTGGTTGTGCAACAAGCAGAAAAATAAACTGTGCATCCAACGTATTACCTCAGTGCTACTTTGCATACACACTGAGAACCAATTGTCACAGGGAAGTGCAACGTAGTAACAGCAGAACCATACACAAAAGTGGTATGTGCATTATGTTTCTTCCTGGAACTGTGGAGTTTGTTCTGTGTACATAATCAGTAAAAAGCATTTTCTTTTTTACACAGAAATGGCAAGCACCCTGGGGTGGCCTGAGGAGAATTTCCTTCTTGAAGAAATGAGTGATGATAGAAACTCTAATGGTACACAGTGAAATTTCAGAAGTAGGAAAATTAATGAACATTGCTTCACATGCAACTGAAACATGTATTTTTTTGTGTTTTTATCAGTACATACTGCAAGTGAATGGAATGGCCCAGAAGCACCAGCTGCTATACAAGTGGATGGGCACATACATACCCAAAGTGACAGTGTGGGAAATGAACTAATGAGCCTGGGGGGAAACATGAATCAATTGAACAACCGTTTTCCCGACATAAAAGTATTTGTAGAAAGGCATATAATGGAAATTATTAAGTACTACTGCCCACTTGTACCTGTACCCCTTCCCCCTATCCCAGCCAACCACCCCCAAAAAATCCCTGTAATCAGAGACATTATGATGAGATCTCCATCCTTTCCTCCCCAGATAACTAGCCTATGAAAAACCCAATTCCCTGTGTATGTTTCCCATTCCACTACCCCTTGCTTTTCCTAATTTAATGTTTTTGATCGGTCTTAATAAATGTGTATGTGTTTATTGTTGCTGAGTGTGTGTGTGTGTTTTTTTTTTAAAAAAAGCCCTGTTAGGAGTCCATGGACAGTGCGACTGTCTGGCATGTCCGTAATCAAAATAGAGGTGTTCTACGGTCAATGCACATGTCCGTAATCAAAATGGAGTTGTCCTACGGACAGCGCGCCTGTCCCGACATGTCTACAAAATGATGATACACCTTTATATGATTTGGGGGCCCAAGCCTTGTCCTGCGGACACCTGGTCACATGCACATCCGATCCCCTGTGCCCTTCGAACACCGCCCCTGTCCGCATATATCTGTAGAAACGTGATGTAGTTTAATTAGTTTGGGGATCTCTACTGTGTCCTACGGACACCGAAGTGCATGCGCATCCAATCCCCTCTGCCCTCCAAAAGCCGCACCTGTCTGGCGGTCTACAAATTTGTGGCATACTTATAATTAGTTCAGGGATTCCACCCCTGTCCTACGGACAACTGGGCGCATGCACATTTAATCCCCTGTGCCCTCCGAACACTGTGCCTGTCCACAAGGTCCACTGCATCTGTTGCACTATTAATTAGTTTGGGGATCCCACCCCTGTCCTACCAACATCTTGGCGCATGTGCACATTGCATCCTGCGCAATAGGTGTCCTACCAAAAGCTGTCCCATCTGCAAATGTTTGCGATGTCACCACATGACCACACCCACGCTGAGCATCGGTCCTTGTTCGTGGACACTGTCTGGGCCCCCAGATACCCAACAAGTGCTTTTTCAGCAATCTAAGGTGTTTTAGGGTGAAGCATCACCAATGCAGAGGTCCTAGACCATGCCCCAGGCAATCTAGAGACTTTTTGCTACTTTTTGAGCCCAGGTTGGGGTTCGAAGTGTCCGCTGAGCGCGCAACTGTTCGCAGATCACTTCCCTGCACCCTTATAAAAGGCCATGCCCCAGTGCTGCTGCTCATTCTTTTTTTGGATACCCAGGACAGAGCACTGATACAGATTGCTGCTTGCTGGTTTCCTGGCTTGCTGAATTACTAATTTCCTCAATAATGGCATCTGTTGCTGCTTCTGCTGCTGCTGGATCCTCATCACCCCCCCCCCCCACCACAATCAGCATCTTCTGGAGGGTCTGGGGATGGGAACAGGCATGGTGAAGTAGAGGTTGATGAAGAAGAGGAAGAGGATGAGTTCATGGAAGTCCCCACTACCAGCTGCCAATGTGAGTCTTGGGTGTGAAGGGTCTTTACCAGTGCTGGGGGGGTGGGTACCTGAGGCGCATGTGGCCAAGGTTTGCTGCACTTACTCAGCAAGCCTGGGCTGTAGAGCTACAGGACCATCTCCATGTGGCGACACCTGAGGTCGTACCACAAGGGAGAAGTTCGGAGAGTTGTCCCCCTAGAACAGTGTAGCAGGTTGAGTTCCTCTACAGCATCTGCACCTGTCACTGCAAGAGACACTCCTGTGGGGCAGCAGATCCCTGACCAAGCCTCAAAGGCCATACACAATGCAGCAGATCCTTACCTTTCAAAGGTCACTTTACTCTGTATATACTGTAATGCGGCACTCTGCAGGGGTGAGTAATTCTGGAGTGCTTTTGAGGCAACAGTCTGGGAGCATGAGGGAAAGTGCCCCTTACCCCCATGAGGCCCACCCAACATCTTCCTCTCTTCACCTGCCCCTTCATCCCTGTGGTTGGTGTCTCTTCCCTACCCTCCCTTTCCTTTCCTTCCATGTGTGTCATGTAAAAAACATAAAAAAATTAAAAAACAACAAAAACCTACGGACTTCCAAAACATGTAGGTGGTGGCAGCATGTAAACCATAGCACTCTTTTGAGGGAGGAAGTGGTAGCTCTGAAAAGAGCCTTCTTTTGCTGTTTTTAGTTTTTGGAAGGTTTTTTTTCAACGTTTTCAGATAAAGTATGCATCACCTGCTATGAAGTGCATGCTATATGTGTAAAAAGAGCAGCAAAGCATGTTGGAAATTTGGCAAAAAAAGCTGATTGCCAGCATTAGTAAAATGGACTCCATCTCTGTGAAAAGTATGGATGCTATGAAATGTAATGTTTTCAGTGTGGAAGGATGACATGCCAACATCTCTAAAAAATGCTCCAACAGCCTTGTTGACATTGCGCCTCACTCTCTCCATTTGCGGATGAAATAAGAAGAGCACAGCCACATCTGTCTCTGGGTAATTACTTGGAAGTTTGGAAACATGTCCATGACTTTCCCAAGTGCCTCTTCCATTGCAAACTGCAGTGAGATTCTGGTAACATGGCCTACACTCTTCCCTCCACAATGAACCTAATAGCTGGATTTTGGCGTGTCTCCAAAGTGGAACAAAGGGGAACCAAATCCAGTCACTTTATGCCGCGCACTCCATACCAGCGCACATCCAAGATGGGCAGCCACTCCAAAGTGCTCTGCATACACCTTCAACCCATGTATCCAAGAGTCCCCCAAAATCAAGACACTCTGCCACCCGAAAGACACAGCCATAGCCATAGCCATCTGCACTCCTGTCACCAAACAGACCCTCTGCCACACTGTCTCCTTGAACACCGCACCCAGCAAACCATATTGGCCAATCCCCTGGCCTCCACAGTCCCATTTAAATTGCCTGACATCCTCAAAAGCCCCAGTTGTGGCATGTGCGATCCACGGACTACCACGGTGTCTGCGGATAAATTGTCCAATTCAAGGGTTGGGGAGAGAAATTTAACCCTGAGTAGGAGATTTCCTCTTGTAGTGTGTAATCCTTTATTAGTGTTTTTTGGAGTCCCACAGGGAGCCTGCCTCTCCCCTTGTACATATATATATAACATCTTCATGACCCTGTTCTTTGACACCTTGGAACAGGAGGGAGTGTTGTTCACCAATTACGCAGACAACACTCAGTGTGTCGTCCCTATTGTGGGCTCCTATTCTCATGATGAGGATGAACTAAATTGAAAACTGGATGATTCAGAATACTCTTATCCTTAATAGGGAAAAAACGGAGTTAATGATAGTAGGTACTCAGGCAATGATTTCGAAGCTGGGCCCTTCCTACTACAAATTTAATCTAGGAGAGGTCACGATTAAACCGCAGAAGAAGGTAACAACTTTGGGTATGATCTTTGATAAGCAATTGGAGATGAAAGCTCACGTGGGGAGCATAGTTTCCTATGCAGCCTATTTGATTAAATTGTTGGCTCACCTTTAGCCATAACGATAGCCACAGCAATTATCGGATCTAAGCTAGATTATTGTTGGAGCCTTTTGGTTGGGATTATTTTCAAAAAAAGGAGCAGACGCCCCTCTCCAGAAAGAACATGCCATGATAACCTGTTCTGTGGTTTTTTCCCACTTTGAGAGTTTGCAGCAATCGCTTTTTGCTCACTGTACCTTTCACAGATGGGAAATACCATTTGCATATCAGTCTTTGTCCCGCCCACTTGGGCAGTCCAGCACCGAAATGCTATGGCAATTCCCTTCTGAAGAAGAGTACCAACAGCAACCCCATACACGTATTTCAGCCTTGTTGGGCCTCATCAGTGAGGTGGAGCTGCGCATCTCTGAACACAGTGAGCAGTGAGTCCATGTCTGGATTCCCCCTGGTAACTCAGGGTAGCCAACCCTAAGTTCCTTGCAAACATTTTCAAAAAAGGTAGCAGGCACCCCTCTCCAGAAAAACCATGGCATGATAACCTGTTCTCTGCAATTGGGCATGAAAGGTCACGTGGGGAGCACAGTTTCCTCTGCAGCCTATTTTATTAAATTGTTGGCTCGCCTTCATCCCTTTATTGACCAGGCTAATGCTGAAACGATAGCCAGAGCAATTATCGGATCTAAGTTAGATTATTGTGGTAGCCTTTTGGTGGGGATTAGTAAAGCCACAACAAACAGGCTTTAAGTGGTGCAACATGGTGCCGTAAGAGTAGTGGTCAAACTATCATGCCGCAATCATGTATCGGTCGCAAGAAGGTCATTGGACTGGCTCCCTGTAGCTTCTCGAATTCTGTATCAGCGACTCGTGATAACCTTGAAATGTAGACTTGGCTTAATGCCTAGCTATCTACAAGACCTAATCTGAAACAAGGTGAACAACTGTTCCTTGAGGTCTAGCAATCAGAACTATTTGACATTGGCCAGAAGTAAGACCAAGAAGGTGGAAAATGCAGCATTTTCTATAGTAGCATGCAAAACCTGGAACTCACTTCCCTCAGATCTCTGTGGTCAGGTGTCTTCAGTACATCTTAAGAAAAAACTGAAAACATGGTTATTTACTTAATCTCTTATACAGTACTGGTTGAGGAGTTTCTGTGTTAGAAAGGGCACCTATTATGTTTTTTGTTGTCCTCTGGTCTGCGCGCTAACGCCCTTGAGTCCATGGCTGCACTATGCAAATGTTTAAAGTTAAATTTAAAGTTAAAGTAAAGTGGTGGCTCTGAAAAGAGCCTTTTCTTTAAACGTACATGTAGGCAAACACCTTTTCTTTTGTATTTTTTTAAGGGGTTTTCTCTTCTTGTCCTCCTTACTGCCTTACATCAACCTCTGCAAAGCAACCCTTAGATTACGAAATAAAATATAATTTGTAAGGGTGGACCACAAAATGACATCTGCAGGGAAATAGTGCACAATAAGGGAATCAATGTTCTGATTATGGAAAAAGAACATTTTAGCACGTTGCAAAAAATGTCCACATGCCTCTGTAATGAGGCACCTTCCAGCATTTTCCTGGGGACAAAGGACATCAGAGTTCTTCCATAGTGCTCTTGGTGGTATTTATGAAAAAAAACGTTGCACTTGGAAAAATCAGCATGATTTCTTGCACCAACTCCCTGCAAATTACAACCAGGCACACTGTACGACAAAGCCTGCCAGCCTTGAAAACTAAAATCAGCAGAAACACCTATTCCTCACATACCTCTCCAGATCACATACAAAGGAATCTCCCACTCTACATACAGTAACTCTATGCGGCTCTCGCCAACCAGCCATCTCCACTACACAAACAGCACAGCAATGAAATAATATTACCCACTCTTCCTGTAATGCACAACCTAAACACCTGATTGGCTAATCCCCACAGTCCCATTTCCATGCCAGGCATGCTGAGAAGCCCTGGATGTGGCACGCCTAGTCTGTAGACTACTGTGGTATCCGCGGACCCCGTAACATGGGGGCAGCCCTTATTCCCTTTCCACTTCACTCTTTGCAGCACTCCCTCATTGGCTACTGTTAAGCAGTCACACAACCATCCACCAATCACATCCAAGAACTCTGTCATCACAGTTGAACACTTTAGATGTACTGTTGAACACTTGGAGTACAGGTCTCCTGTAATTCCAAAACACTTCCATCAAAAAGTACTGTAAAACTCTCTGAGATTTCTGCTTCCAGATTCATCCACATCTGCATCCATCAACACAAACTACAGGTATGCATATATTTTGTAGAGTAAATTTGCAACTCTTTTGGAAATGCATGTGAACAGGGTGCCTGCTACTTACCCTGCATAACCTACTCAGTAATCATAGTCTCATTTGCCCCATCTCCTGACATCAAGTGGCAGTTACTTACAAGGCTGAATGCTTTCAAAATTTTATTTTAATGCCCACTTGCATAACAGTTGGCAACCACATATTTCAATTTTGTCAGCATTCTCTGTGATTTGTTTATAAAACAAAAGAAGAAAACCACATTGGAAACATTTGCACAGCAAATTCAAGTGCCAGATCCTAAGTGAAACTTCAATATATTAAGACAACATGCATGGTTGCCTATATCACCAATTCTAATGCACAAACTGTTCTTTTCTTCTTACATTTTGTCACTTTTACAACCACTTCTCCTACTAAAACACCTGCTGTAAAATGCCCAGAATGCACAAAGAAAAGGGAAACTGTATTTTCGTCACCAAAGCATGTCAAGTACATACATTGTACAATTAACAAAATGCACCATTGGAAGGACAGCACACACATGCAGGTGTACATTGGCAACAATGCTATCTGTAAATTTGGATAAATAAATGCATTTGCATCCCTCTTACTCATTGCATCTCAGCGGGTCCACTCTTTGTATTCTCATCTGAACACCAGTATGGTAACACCCAATACTTTTGTGAAAACATTGTAATGTCCTTACTTATTCATCCACCGTACACTGTCATACACCCTGAAGCAACCCTTTCACAAATCAACACACACAGATACCAGTAGAATCTTCTTAACCAGAAGTAACAGCCCATTCCACAATCACACACCACTCTATGTGTACCTACCGTCATATTCAGACACTCATGCACTGTGTACACAAATACATTGCATAACTTCCAAACCCACCCTTTCCTTTTTTCTCCAACAGACACAAGAGAATGCCTATCAAAAAGCAACTCCACAGAAAACAATGCAGAAATAGAGCAGATAAACTAAAAGCATGCAAAATAGTCATCCACCTCTAGCAGAGTTTGTACCAAATGTTCAAACAGTTTGTACCAAATGTTCAAACAAATCAGGTAATGCAGTCACCGAGCAAAACTGAACCAGCTAGCAGGTGTGACCCCTCTTCCAAAATGTAAAACTAAAAAGAAATGTTTGAAGAAGAATACAACTACCAGTAGTGCTAACACTGCATCTTCCAATGTTAACGTAGCCACAGGTAAGCATTCCAAAAAATTACTTTTACAAAAGAAATTCCACCATTGAGTCCTTCAGAACCTTATAAAAATGGCCCTTAAAACCTACCACAAAATATTGATCCTGGAAGCTCGCATAGAGAGTGCACTGCTCCTCAAAAGGAAATTGTTTATATACATTTTAAACAGATTGATACCACTAACAAAATTAATTAGTAAACTACAAAAAGTACTTTGCAACATGCTAAATGTCAACATAGATGCCTTTGCAAACTTGTGTGCAGGTGACTGGCTTCACACAACCAGCACAGAGCCATATTTCAATCAAGAGGCAAACAAACAAGAGCAGAGAAACCCAATTGCCAAACATAGCAGTGGCCCAGGGTATGAAATGGTAGACAACACATTTATGGCAGAAGAAATGCTCATTGAAAGAATATCCCCAACAAACTTACAATTGCTCTTCATTGCACCGAACCAATCCGTCCCATATACAAATGGCCCTGCTCCTCAAAGTGTAACATACATAAACAATCCTCCAAATGTTTACAGCAATTCCTCAATCCCTATGTGAAAGCTAAAGAGAAAATGAGAATGCAAATGTTGCAAACCATGAACTCCAGTCCAGTGCGCAAATAAACAGGACTGTGAGGACATTCATTAGCCTGCATTTCTGGGCCCGCTTGCAAAAACACCTTCCACCACATCAAAATGTTAGCAACACACCATTCTACTGTACAAAGTCTCATCCCGAGACTGTACTAAGCAAAACTCGAGCATTTAAATCACATTCTCCTACATGGCACAGCCAAAGAACTCCTGGAAGAAATAGACCACATCCAAAGCAAATATTTTGAAAGTGTAGAGCTCTTACAAAATCCAGTAACTTTAGTAAAGGGTAGCAGCAACCTCACATATGACAACCTTCTAATACACATATACTAAAACGAAATAGCAAAATTTAAAAGCACATCTGCTGGAGTACCAAACCAAGTATGTGTGTGTTGTCGCAGAACCTTTTATACAAAGAGCACCAAAACTATAGATATAGGGCCTCATTACACGTTGTGCGGTAAGGGATTAACGTTACCAGTAAGGGAATACCGGTATTGTTAAATACCCATGCCAATTACGACCCGGGTTACCGCTATTAGCGGCACCGCTAAGTACGGTGCCACTAATAGCGGGTAGTTCATGGGCGTGCGACCCTTCATCCCGTAAATAGCGGCATGGTGCTAATAGCACACCATCACAAGCCATGCGGACATGCTAATAGCGCCATGGTAAAGCCCCAAAAACCCCTTACCGGCATGGCGCTAATACTGGCATCGCGAACCACCCGTTAAGAGAACTGAGCAGTGTTCCCACCTGCAACAGGTGGACACAATCAGCACAGGTGGAGGCAATGGAGACTGTGGCAGCACAAAAGGAGCACACCACACCCCTTCACACACCCCTTCCCACACCAAGATGGTTCCAATAATAGCAGCATTACATGGGCTGGAGGACATGATTGCAGTGCAGCAGCAACAACAACAGGCAGCACAGAGGAGACGCAGGAGGAGGAGGAGGAGGAGGGCAAGACAGGAGCAGTATGCACCACCAGGGCACCTAGTAATACCACAGAGGCTGCCACCAATCCCCAGGATCCGAGCAGTCCATTTAACCTAACCCCTGA
Organism: Ambystoma mexicanum; assembly: GCF_040938575.1. NCBI lineage: Eukaryota > Metazoa > Chordata > Amphibia > Caudata > Ambystomatidae > Ambystoma > Ambystoma mexicanum. Next base: position 783,478,144 of record NC_090936.1, read on the forward strand.
GCAGATACACACCCTGTACCGTCTGGACCAGGATACCATCACCAGCATCGTGGACATGATACATGACGACATTGTGAGCCTCATAGACATCAGAACTGCCATCCCCCCTCTACTGAAGGTGGTGACTGTGCTCCACTTCTTGGCCACAGGCACCAACCAGCATACAGTGGGGCAGATGCATGGCATCTCACAACCAGTATTCTCACGCACGCTGAACCAGGTTCTCGATGCCCTCCTGAAGCATGCACGTGAACACATATTCCTGCCACGGACTGCCCAGGAGAACGCAAACACCAAAGTTGGCTTCTATTCACTGGCAGGCATCCCAAGTTGCATCGGGGCCATCGACTGTACCCATGTGGAATTGGTGGTCCCACATCACAATGAAGTAGTCTACCGAAACAGAAAGCAATTCCACTCTATCAATGTCCAAATGGTATGTGACGCATACAAGATAATCACACATTGTATTTCCCGATTTCCCAGATCAACCCATGATTCAATGGTCCTGCGGAACTGAACCATGCCATGCTACATGGAGCGACAAGCCGGACAACGTTCGTGGCTACTTGGTGAGTAGCAGGGCAAGCACATGGCAGTGTGATTGGGGGGGAGATACATACTCCAATTGGGTGTGATTGGGGGGAGAGATACATACTCCAACTGGGTGTGATTGGGGGGGAGAGATACATACTCCAACTGGGTGTTGACAGTCGTCCGTAGGACAAATGGACATACAGACGTATGCCAATGTCCATCAGGGAAGGCCACAATGTACTTGAGAAGAACCCACATGCAATTTGAAGCTGCACAACATTGAGAACAATCCAGGTTTCCAAATATTACACATCCATCCACATCCACATTGCACATCATGCCACACCACATAATACACAAATCAGCACATGGCGTCAAGATAGTAATACAGACTTAGTGCAGCACTGCATCAATACAGCAATGCGCCCTTGAATGCATGCAAAGGGATCCCCCCTAGCCATAGCACTGAACCACACACCTATAGCACCACTGAAGTGATGCTTCACAGCATGGCATCATCAATGTCGGAATGGCAGTACACGAGCAGTGTGGTACCAAATTTGCCTGGCCCCAGGGACACCTAAGACCTGGCCTCACCCAGGACATGCCAATTACTGTCGGAGGCATGAATTGGGCATGTCCACTTTCAGGGTCGAGATCACCTTTGCACATTGCAGTCACACAGATCGTCTGCATGCATGCTGGTAATCATGGATTTCAATCACATTGCAAAGTCGATTTGTGTGATATCTTCAGGCCGCACTTGAGGTGAACAGTAGCAGGTCCCCATTCTTCCCCCATACAGGTGATGCTGGCTATCCCCTGAAGAGGTGGCTCCTTACCCCTGTACGGAACCCACAGAACAGGTACGAAGAGGACTGCAATTGTGCACATACCCATACCCGCGTAGTGATTGAGCAGACATTTGGCCTTTGGAAGACACAGTTCAGGTGCTTAAGCAGGTCAGGTGGGGCTCTCCTGTACGGCCATGAGAAGGTGGACAAGATCACCATGGCATGTGTCATGCTGCACAATATGTGTATCAGATGGAATGTGCCACTGCCCCCTGACATTGAAATGCAACCACCTGATGAGGATGATGATGGTGATGAGGACGGAAGTGATGGGGATGCTGGTCATGCAAGAGGCGATGCCCAGTAGGGACACGATGTACAACAGCATCTGATCAACCAAATATTCTGAGACACATGGTTTAACTCTGTACGATGGATATGGGTATTAGTGCACTGGTGTCTGTGGTGAAGCGCACAATGGACCCTGTCACCAATAAAGTACACATACACAATGACGAAGTCCAAGCCTGTGTTTTAACCAGTCACCAGTGTATTAAGGTATAATGAGATGAAAAAGTGCATGTCCCCAACTATCCCACCCCCCTCTCACCCACCCCTCCACCCACAACACTCTCTAAACACCCTTTCCCACCTCCCCCACAACACTCCCGAAACACCCTTTCCCCCCTCTCCCCACAACACTCCCGAAACACCCTTTTCCCCCCTCCCTCCGCAACACTCCCGAATCACCCTTTCCCCCCTCCCCCCACAACGACCCCATGTGTGCCTTGCACAATGTTGGTGCCCTGCTGCACATGTGCCAGCTAGACCCTGCTGTCCCTAATTCCAATTGCCACCACCACCATTAGAAGGTTGGGATGATGTGCGCCTCGTGGTGTGCATGGAGCGGCGGAGGGGGCTTGTCTGCCTTGAACTCGCAGATGATGAGGCTGTCTGTCCCTGTGGTGGTGGAAGGAACTGGCGGTCCATCGCGTCCGCTAGACGCGTGAGGACCTGCCTCAGTTGGCCAATCTCCAGGCACAGCCTGTTGGTACAGTCTTCCATCGCCTCCCTCGACTGCCTAGCAGTCTCCGTGATCTCCCCCCTGAGACGGGCAGCCTCTTCCACATGCTGCCCAACCAGCACTGTAATGTCCTCCTGGTGCTGCCTGATGGTGGCCAGGTCATGGCCACTGTGGCCAGCTCGTGGTGTGGCTGCTGCACCCACCTCTACGTCCCGCATATCAGGTGAGGCCACCAGTGGGCTCCAGCACCCTCCCATGTTCTCCTTGCCAGACTGGCCATGGACACTGGATCCTGGTGTTGGCTGTGGAGTTGCTTCTGGGCTTCCTGGGTGATTGGGGGGTGCATTTGCATGGTGAACTCTATAGGGTCCTCCACATCTGACAGCAGCGCTGTGTCTGCTGCCTCACCAGTAGAACTTGTGGCAGCGGAAGGTGGGCCCTCCGTGGGTGTAACCTGTGGTGGGGGGTTCACATCAGTGGGTGTGGCAATTGTTGCTGGCGTAGACTGCGGTATTGGTGCAGTGGCGCTCTTGCGATGTTTGCCCCTCTGCAGGGGCTCACTCCTCCCTGTGCCCCTTGATGTGGTGGGGGTGTCCACTGTCTCCTGTGCCCTGGGTTTTTTCTTGGCAGGGGGAGCCTGAGTCACAGTGGCAGGTTCTTCGCTTTCTGTATGTGAGCTTGTGGGGGACAAAGAGGGGGATGGCATTGGTGATGGTTCAACGTGCTTCATGCAGATTCAGTTCATCATGCCGTTCTGTGCATTGGGACTTCATTGGTGGGAATTCATGTGATGGGGCTGTTGAGTGGGTCATCCATGCATGGGTCTGTGTGACACTTGTCTGTGATGATGCGTGCATGAGTGTGTGTTGGGGTGTGACACTCACATGGGCAGGGTTGTGTGCATGTATGATTGTGGCCGCATCCATGAGGTGAATCTGGGCTCACATTTGGGGGGTGCCTCAACATTCACAGTGCATTGTTTCATGTGTACACTCACCTTCATCTGATGTAGTGGCCACACCATCCTCCATGTTCCATGCTCCCGACTCCCTCGTTTGATTCAACGCCAATCGTTCTGTCCCACCGCTTCCTGCACTCCCTGACGATGCGGGTGGTGGTGCCCACCGCACTCACTTTCAGGGCGACCTCTGCCCAGATGACCTTGTTCTGGATCAGGGTCTCCCAGCGCATGTCGTTGGCAAATACCACATCAGAGTTTGCTGCAAGGGTCTCTGTCAGCATTATGAGTTCCTTGTTCGTAAACTCCTCTTTACGCTGGCGGTCAGTGTTTTTTTAATGGCCTTTGGCATGGTGAGGGGATCCTTGTGGCTTTGGCATGTCACAGTTGTCGATAAAGGTCCAGGGGGCAGAGGATGGCAATGGATTGTGTTTTTAAAGATGGCCGCCATGCTGTTTCCTGTTCCTGTGCGATGACGCTATTTCCAGTTCTGCTATTTAACGGTGACCGCTAATAGCGGTGACCGCTATTTGCGTGCTGCAGGAGGTCGGAAGTGCTATCAGCGCTTTCGTCGGTGCCACTAAGGTTTTTTTTGGGGTCTTTAACGGCATGGCGCTATGCTCGTGTCTGTGTACTCGTAATGGTACGCAATAAGCGGCCTCTTGCCTAGGCGGACACGTTAATAGCGCAATGCCGGTAAATGCCGTTTTTTAGCGCGTACCGTGTAATGAGGCCCATAGTGTACAAAATAGAAGACAGTGAGGAATCCTGATGGTTCGAATTAGCTTTCTAACTTATAGCAGAAAACAAATATGAAATTACAAACCCCTCAATACTTTGCACATACTGGACTGCAAAGCTTGATATTAACCAAATGCCTGGTCTATGCAGTACTGTACACATATTATTGCAGTACTTGCAACCACTCAGCATTCTGTTGGGTACATGGATTCCGGCCATGCACCCAAGTGTCTAGTGGCTGGCCACAACCACCACAGCATAATACAGCCATGCACCCAAGAATCTGGCCAGTGGCCACAACCCACACACATACGCCAGGCTCCCACGGCCCTGTCCACTTCTGTACACATACTATTAAAGTTCTTGCAACCAGTGGGCAGACTCTCATGTACCAAAGAGTATAGGGGCAGGCCACAACCATCACAGTATAGTAGAGCCATGCACCCAAGAATGTGGCCAGTGCCCACAATGCACACACATAAGCCAGCCACCAGAGGCTCTGTCCACTTCTGTACACATACTATTGCAGTACTTGCAACCAGTGGGCAGACTCTTGGGTGCATGTCCTCCGTCCAATGCACTCAAACTTCTAGTGGCTGACCACAACCACCACAGCATAATGCAGCCATTCACACAAGAATCTGGCCAGAGATCACAACCCACACACATAAGCCAGCCACTCGAGGCCCTGTCCACTTTTGTACATAGACTATTACAATACTTACAGCCAGTGCACAGACTTGTGGGTGCATGTCCTCTGGCCATGCACCCAAGCGTCTAGTGGCTGGCCACAACAACCACAGCATACTACAGCCATGCACCCAAGAATCTGGCCAGTGGCCACAACCCACACACATAAGACAGGTGCCCGAGGCCCTGTCCACTTCTGTACACATACTAATACAGTTCTTGCAAACAGTGGGCAGACTCTCATGCACCCAAGAGTCTAGGGGCAGGCCACAAACATCACAGCATAATACAGCCATGCACCCAAGAATCTGGCCAGTGCCCACAACCCACACACATAAGCCAGCCACCAGAGGCCACGTCCAACTCTGTACCCATACTATTGCAGTACTTACAAACAGTGGGCAGACTCTTGTGTGCATGGCCTCTGTCCAATGCACCGAAACATCTAGTGGCTGACCACAACCACCAGGAGCATAATACAACCATTCACACATAAATCTGGCCAGTGACCACAACAAACACACATAAGCCAGGCGCCCGAGGCCCTGTCCACTTCTGTACACATACTATTACAATACTTAAAGCCAGTGGGCAGACTCTTGGGTGCATGTCCTCTGACCATGCACCCAAGAGTCTAGTGGCTGGTCACAACCACCACACCATAATACAGCCATGCACCCAAGAATCTGGCCAGTGGCTACAACCCACACACATAAGCCAGGCGCCCGAGGCCCTGTCCAATTCTGTACACATACTATGAAAGATCTCGCAACCAGTGGGCAGACCCTTCGGTGCATGGTCTCCATTGAGATCTTTAATAAAATATTTAACTCAGATAACTTTGCAGTTGTAAGATTGGGCTAAACATGTGAGTGCACAGCATCATTAATCATCAAGAATGGTGTTACAGAGGGGTGCAACTTACCCCCTTATTTTTCTCTTTATATATTAACAATATAATAGATGCTATGAATGAACTTGAGACAGGTTCCCCTTGACTTGGTGGACACAAACTTGCAGTACTCTTGTTTGCGGATGATACCATTTTGATCTTAAGATCCCAATTGGTCTTCAGCGTCAAATGCATATGTTTTATGAAACTGCTTTAGAGAAAAGCCTTAAAATAAATACATCATTGGCAAATGTAATAGTTTGCTACTCTATGTGAGCCCAGTGACTTATAGGCTGATAATCTCTATTAATGGAGAATCTGTAGACAATGTAGACAGCTTTGACTATGTTGGGGTGCGATTTGATAAACTGATTAAATGGTCTGTTAAACTAAGAGTAGACCTATTCTAGCATGAAGAGGTGAGGTCGCTGTACATTTTATTAAGTGATTTAGAGGCAGGTATTGTATTTTTATATGCCATTATGCCGTTGAAGTTTACAAAAACCAAGCAATATCTGCTTCATATTATGGAGTCAAGATTTCAGAACATCTCTGCACCTGAGTGAAAAGAACATACTAAAACAATTTCTGGGTCTCCCTTTTAGTGCCGCTTCTATTCTGGTTAGACTTGAGTTGCGTCTGCTAGGTATATCTTCTAAGTTAACAAAATAAACCAGCTGTTTTATTGTTTTAAGATTTTGAATAACTAAGATTTACTGGTTTATGGTGAATCTCTACAAGATTTTCTGACATTGTCTAGGGCTAATACAAACCTTTGATTTATTATGTAAAATCTATTATATAGGTTCTACAGCTTAAGGGACTTTTCATTTATCCTTGTGCTTTTGGTACCAATACCAAAGTATTTTCAGAGGTGCATATAAAGATCGGTTTATATAAGAGTTACATGATCTATGTTACAACCAGAGATTATCACCACAGTATCTAATGGTCAAAAGCTACCTAGGTTTTGAAGTGTATATATATACTGTTATCCCAAATGTAGCAAAATGTTTAATGCTCACATTTAGGCTTGGCATTTTGTGCCTGGCAGCCTCTATAGCAGCTCTCCACAATTATCACATAGTATAGCTAGAGATGAGACAGTTGTTCTTTTATTTGTTTGTTCTCTGTATAGAAAGACTCAGGAACTTTGCCTATAGCCTGTATTACGATGTTGTAACAATAAGAAAAGCCCTATAGGTATGTAAATCAGTGAATCCAATGTTCATATTTTATGCATAACTAGAGACCTTGAAAAGGCATAGAAAATAAGACAGTGCTATTTAACCTTTGTGTCTTAATGATGGATCATTCAGTATGCGCCAATTCTGTACTAATGGCTGAAAAGAGCACACTTTCTAACTTTATGATTGTTTCAATTCACTTTAATTCAAGATTTTTCGAATAGGTCTTAATTTCAGATGCCAATCAAGTACTACCTTATTATAGATTGCAGTCAAATATTTACAAGATCACTGTTTCATATTCCATTCTAATTGCTTGCAAGACTCAGTCAATTCTTTGTATCACCTCTACACATGTTTCTCCACGTTCTGTGTCAGTGGATCATCTGAAGAATTTGTTTTGGTGTTAAGTTGTATCAATTTGTAGGTTTCTATTTTAGCTTAGTGATTGCCTTTAGGTAGCAAGGTATTTTAAGGTGCCATAAAATTGTTGTTAGTCCCAGTATTTATTAGTTGAGAGGGGATTCAGTTGTCCCACTGTGCTCTAATGTCTGATCCACTTTTCAGAAACCTTTGTGTTTGAACCATATTGTGTGAGCAGATCTTTATCAACTTGAAGGTTTTTATTGTGTAATGAAATTATAGTAATCCATGAGTGGCAATCAGTTTTTACAGACTATCTTGTAATAACCACCCACACAATTGGTGCTGTAAGCCATGCTAATTCTCTGCTTGTGCCTGTTCTTAACACTGTCAATATAGGCTTTACCCTATAACACTGTTAATGCGTCATGAACCACAGGAACACCTTCCCTTCACTTACAGCAAACTCACTCACAAGGCACCAAAGAGAAAATATTATCTTGTGAGCCCAGAGAGAATCATTTCCCCACAGTTCAAAGTCCCACTGGTTGAACATTGTATCTCAGAACAACATGGCTTGAAGCTGATACAAGATTCTTGTAAACACCCCAAAAGGTCAGAGGGTATCTGTCTCTAGTATATTGATTTTACTCTTGTTTTATTTCTTTTTTACTTATATACTGTACCTCTACTAACTAAAAATAATGCAAATCCCTCAAAGGCATCTAGTGTATTAGGAAAAGTTGCTTTCAAGACCATGGATCTGAATTACAATGGGATTAGACCATTGTAAAATGCTTTTGTAAATCAGGCCCTTTGTTTCTAGTCAGAAAAATCAGAGCATTGAGCAAACACAAGTTATTTGAATATCATTTCTGTGTGACATGTGATCAGAAGCCAGTAACTGTGCGAGTGTGTGTGTGTGTGCAAACATCAGACGGCAGTCTGATTTATAAAAGCTTGTTTTCCAATAGGAAATACGGATTGGAAAAAGCTCTGTAATTCAGTCCCTGGCTCTCTTCCTCCAATCTGCACTTCAGGAAAAAAGTGTAGACCCTGCTCATCAAAAAATATTGCACCTACAAAATATGACAAAATACAACTATACACCCTTTTTTACCCCACACACCTCCTCCTTATATGGTATGTACCTCTTCCTCTATTGTACTACACTGTGCTGATTTCTAGCTATGTGCATGTTATAAACATCCCCTGCATGTATACATCTAGTAGTAAGTGGTGTAATAGTTTATTGAGAGGTCACCTTCAACACAGGGAATTCCTTCTCTCCCCATTCAAGGTGTCACGCAACAAACTGTTTAATGGAATATTTTATTCAGCCCTACCTGCAATTCATCTAATATTCCTTGGATCCCTCCCCCTGGGCTATCAATGAGCCAACAGGCAGTGTACAGGAAATATATTTGTTTATTTGAATTAGATGTTAAGAAAAATCACACAAACTACACCCACCACCTTCTTTGTGGCTCACAATCAACTACTTGTTACACAAGTAAATCACATACATGAATTGGGGAAACACACAAATCACAGTACTTTATTTCAATTTCAATACAAGAAATAATTATCGCTGGTCAGTGAACACAATCAATTACAAATGTAGTGCTGTGCAATTTTGATTTTCCTGCAAGAATAAATGTCTAGCAGTTTAGTTTTATAAATTTGGGCAAATGGCTGTGGCAATTATTATTTCACCCACACCTTTACTTTCAAATAAGCACAGGGTAATTTAACGGTTTGTTTTTCAGACCCCTCTCCCTACTTTGGTCTGGGTTGGGGAAGTCTGCCAGAAAAATTAGGCTGATTGAAGAATTTTGGATATTAGAGCCCCTCCACTGAAAGGCATGTGTTGGGGGAAAGTTGGACAAAAAGATAGGACTGATTTAAGAACAGACACCCCTCTTCCTTAAAGAAGTTTGGGTCAACAGGACAAAAAGGAGTTCCCAATGAAATTGTAGGCTATAGTTTGTCAGCGCACACTGAGAAGTGAGCTTTGTTAATTTTGAATTTTAACAAAACTCACCACGTAGTGTTCTGTCAAAGGGAATTCATTACATTCATATTTTTAGTCAAATAAACTAAGAATCTACACAGTTTTGCTTCACCCATTAAAAAGGGAAAGAAGTTAAGGCAATCAGACCCCCCACCTTTTGGTTTCCCAGGGCTCAGTTCTAGTTCAGGAAAGCCAGCTGCATTTCATAACCCTCTGGAAAGATAGGGCTGGGGACTGGTCACTCCACTCTCAAGGATGGCCCCAGCACTCCACCATAGCATCCAGTCAGCTTTTAGGCCTTCCCACAAATATACAGCTGCTCCAGATGCACTCTCAGCAATCTCCTCTAGGGTTCCCTTGCAGTTGTCAGATGGTAAGATTCAGCAGCTCTGTCCCCTCCTCACACTGCATTCCACTTTATATAGCAGCGATGACACCATTAAGTTTACAATCTTGGGCAAGTACCCTGCAACAAGAGTTCTTGCAAATAGGATTGGACAGTCACCCTTCTCTCTCCTCCCAACTCTCAACTCTATCGACAAATTGGTTTAAGAGTCTGGAGCAGACATATGGCACTTCCCATTTGTAATCGCCGTTTGATCTCATATCACAATTTTGGCAAAAACTAGTTATGTATCAAGAAATGTGTGATTTACTAATAACTGACATAATATGTATATATATATATATATATATATATATATATATATATATATATATATATATATATATATATTCAGTAAAAAGTAAAAAAACTTTGTTAAAGGGACGTTATGGTTAAGTTGCGCTACTAAAAACCTATGAAATTCAGTGAAAAAACTTTGTTAAAGGGACGTTATGGTTCAAAGTAAAACCGAAAAAAAAAACTGAAATTCGGCAGTTATGGTAACATAAGCAACCATAACTCACGCCACCGTGCACTGCTAACACTAACACCCAGGACATCAAAGAAGACATCACAAATGTCATTGATGACATCACTGATGACATCACATGTGCATTTACTTTTCATGAAAACTCCTTAGGAGGGATTCTTATAATGTTGACCAAAAACTGTCAAGGATCATTGGGATAAATATCATGAGCTAATTAGTGCATTAAGCAATGCATTGATATAAATAGCATTCTATTATGAAGTTCTATCCAGTATACTAAGCTACTCATGCAGAAACATAGGCAGTGTGTGCAGCATACATGATGAAGTTGCCATATTCATAATCTTGCTATGTTGAATACTGAAATGATAACTGCTTTCTTAATAGAGTTTTGTGTACTGTGAAACATGTAATAAGTAGTTAATAAAACCCACTTAATACATAATTATTACAGACAAAACACAAAGAGACAACAACACATACAAATATGAGTATATACAGGGACAGTGAAGTAAACAAAAAAAGCAGAAACAGTAGCAGAAATAGTTCATAACCTAACTGATTGTCTTTATGCAGAGAAACTATTGCTCTGTTTCAAAGCTGCTACTTACCATATGTATGTGTATCACATGATGTGACTGCACCCAAAGGAAAGGAGAGTGAGTATAATGTATACAAATATGAGCATATACAGGGAAGGTAGAGTAATACAAATAAAACTATGAGAAAGTGCTGATAACCCTAATGATTATCTTCATGCACAGAAAGGATTGCTCTCTTTCAAGCCTGAGTCTTCCGCTATGTATATGTTTCATATGATGTGACTTGACCCTAAGTATACAAATATAGTACCTTTTCAATTTTTACTTCCCGAATGTTACTGAAGAAAACTATGTGGCTTCGATACATCAGTAAAGGATAAAAAGGGAGAGCCAGCCATGTGATGTCATCAGTGATGTCATCAATGACATTTGTGATGTCATCTTTGATGCCCTGGGTGTTAGTGTTAGCAGTGCACGGTGGCGCGAGTTATGGTTGCTTATGTTACCATAACTGCCGAATTTCAGGGTTTTTTTCGGTTTTACTTTGAACCATAATGTCCCATAAGCAAAGTGTTTTCACTGAATTTCATAGGTTTTTAGTAGCGCAAGTTAACCATAACGTCCCTTTAACAAAGTTGTTTTTACTGAATTTCATAGGTTTTTAGTAGCACAACTTAACCATAATATCCCTGACTTCATATACATGTAACATAGAACATACTATGTAGTAGTGATTTTCATGTCCGCGGACTACCGCCATGTCCACGGACATATCGGAAATCTGAGCGTGGTGAATGTAAATTTAAATAGTGTGCCCCATTTCCCCTTTGAAGTTGGCTCTGAAAAGAGCCGTATTTTTATTTTTTTTTACAGATGCTTGACAGACACCTGTTATTTTGTATTTTTTTTCTTGGTTTTTTTTCTTACTTTACTCCTACAATCTTCACATAACCTTCTCCAAAGCAACCCTTACATTCCAAAATAGAAAGGCATTTCCCGTAAAAGATAAAGAAATGCCAACTTCTTTAAAATTAACAGCATTACTGGCATCAATATTCTCATTGTTACAGAAGAACATACCAGCTCTAAGCATGAAGGCACACATGCCTCAGTTGATGACACACCTAGCTATGTTTTGCTGAGGACAAAAAACTAAACTATTGTCCCATATTGCCCTAGGTAGTAATCCAGAAAAAATTACTTTCGCATTTGGAAGGATCTTCATTACGGCTTGAACCAAGCGTTCCAAATCAGCCAACAAAGTAGGGGCATTGACGTTGCCCAAACGGAAAGCACCATAGTGCAAAACTACCACATGTGGACTGTTCATCGTGGCCATATCCTCACAAACTTGCACAATTCCCTGTACATTGCAATCAGGCACAGCGCTCCACACCACCTCCACTCCATTAACATCAAAATTGGTTGCCACATTCCTGCATTTAGCATACTGCTCCAAACCATGCACAAACATATCTCCGAGCACCAACACCCTGACTTTCTCCACTTCTGCCATCTTCACTACACACAGTCTCTTTCAACACAAATCCACAACCTCGACATCTGATTGGCTGATCCATACAGTCTTCTTTCCATGTTGGATTTCCTGGAAAAACCCAGATGTAGCACGCCCTGTCCACGAACAGCCGCAGTGTCCGCGGACGGCGTCCACTTTACTCTCTGTGCCATTCCCTCATTGCATACAGCTAAGCAATCACACAATACGAATAACGTCCGCAGAACACCCCCATTTTGTGAATTTTCGAACATTTCAGCACAATTATCATTTCATTATTCAACATATTAACATTACAAATATACTTTCATCTTGTACTCTGCACACAATGCTATGTTTCTCCATTAGTAGCTCAGTATACTAGATAGAATCCCATAATACAATGCTATTTATATCAATGCATCGTTCAAAGCACTAATAACGGTATGATATTTATTGCAATATCCTTGACACTTTTTTCGCAACATTATAATAAAATACCTAGTACACAAATTCCATGAAAAGTACATACACATGTGATGTCATCAGTGATTTCATCAATGACATTTGCGATGTCATCTTTGATGTCCTGGGTGTTAGTCTTAGTCTTAGTGGTGGCGCAAGTTATTTTTCATAGCTTACTATAACTTGCGATTTTCAGGGGTCTTTCGGCTGTACTTAGAACCATAACGCCCCTTAAACAAACTTTTTTTAATATCACGCAAACAATATACAAACATGGCGTGCAAAAACCAACTTCTACAGATGGCTTTACACAGAATGTTGCAAAGTAAGAATTTATGCTCTGTGAAGGTCAGCTGCTTCCATTTTTTTCTCGGTCCCCGGAGAGGCTCACGAGGCGGACTATAAGGTTGTATTGTGTTTTGACCTTGACAGACAGAGATTGTGATGAAAGACTTCTCTTGAAGGAGTGTTGCTAAAATGTAAGAGAAGGTAAAGATGACATTTCTGAAACGAAACCACTTTTATATATTATATCACTATGCGAAAGATCGTTCGCACACGCAGAGTCGTATTTTGGGACTGCACCACTCGTAGACAATGGAAATTGCAATTGTACTGTAAGTAACCCTTTAGATTATTTTATACCAAATATAATTACAATAGCGTAGCATTAAAGACCGCTCAAGTTGAACTTTTTCGTTGAAAGTGGCATAATGTTTTCTACTGCGCACTATCACCGCCAAATTGATCCCCTGTCGTTTAGAGGGCTCTGAAAAAGGCAGACAACACAGGGTGGGTTAATAGAAATAATTTAACCGGTCTATAGGCGGTCAAGCGCTCTAATCGCTGTGCCACTTCACTGTACCCTGTCAAGTGGCACATCGAGTACAACACTCGCTTTGACATCAGTGCACAGCTTGCTAACGCAAGTTCGAATCCCGGCAAGGCCAAACTTAGCCTTTCATCCTTCCGTGGTCGATAAATGAGCACCACACACCGTGGTTAATAATAAGCACTGCTTAGATACCTCACGGTTCCTAGCGCTATATGAATGGGAAAATATTATTATTTTATTATTAACATACTCCTTTGCACTATCTTCGATAGCAAATAGTTTCACGCCCTAATAAATAAACTGATGATTTTTAATGAAGATCAGCTGGTGAGACTAATTTATGTTTTTTAAAACAGGTATGTGGCCCCATTTTGCCTATGTCATGATTTACAGACTCCAGCGGATGGGGTCTTCAACTGCCAGGTGCAGGTCCAAATATGCAACTTCATGACCCTCACCATTTTATGGGACAATCACCAAGGACCAATATGCCCTTACGCAGTACTAGCGGCTACAAACAACATACCAACCAATAGGGTGGTCTAATGGCTCGTTGTTGGAGCAACCTTCCGATTATCAGAGCGACCATTTACTGCTTTTATCATAAACCAACAGCCTATCTACCGCAAAGGAACAACGCGTGGCTCCAAATAAACTTTTGCTGATCGACAGCAGAGACAATAGCAAATCGCTGAATATTCACTAAACATTTCATGTGAAATAAATGTACTTTACCAAATGTACAATCCTGCTGTTTACTTTTAATCCACAGTTTCATATTCCGAATTGTGTCGCACTGAGTTGTAAGCTGATCTAACACCCTCTGTACCGCAAAGGAACATCGCGTGCCTCAACGTGAACTTTTGCGGATCGACAACAAAGACAAATGCAAATTGCTGAATATTCTCTAAACATTTGATGTCAAATAAATGTACTTTACAAAATTTACAATCCTGATGTTTACTTTTAAACCACAGTTTCATATTCCGAATTGTGTTGTGACATAATATGTGTTGTCTTCCGGGTTCTGTGTAAAGTCACTTTGGACTGCAGAGAACTGGGTGCGTTTGATGACGCACCCTGTAACGTCACGGAGAGAGGCGGGGAATATGAATGCTTTGATAATATCAGGTTTAGGGGCGGGAGATATGATTTAGTGTCGCAAAAGCAAGTCATCCAGGTCAATAGCGCCAGTCATAGGATTATCACATAATGTCGGCGCACACCAGCCAGATTTATCGTTTCTTTAGTGGACAAAAAGTCGGTTGACGCCCATAGCAAATTGTACTATTAGCGGACTTAAGGAGTGGTCTTAAAACACTTTCACCCTGACAACGAACAATACAAACAACGTTCTCAGAACACCCCCATTTTGTGTAATTGCAACCATTTCGGGACACCGCAAGTGTTCTTAGAACACATTCAACTAGACAGATTACAATATGGACAGCGTCCTGAGGACACCCCCAGTTTGTGTATTTACGAACAATTAAGTACACCGCGAGTGTTCATAGCTCATTTTTACCTTCCTTGCGAACAAAAATGACACATACTCCGTCCTCTAAACACCCCACCATTTAGTTTATTTACAAAATGTCAGAACAGCCGTGTTCTCCGCGGACAAATCAAACGCAACAAAAACGTCTAGCACATAAAAAAACAAAATATTGAACCTATCTCATACTCCCCCACCCTCCCCAAATACTCTTACACACCAACACACGGCACTAAATACAATTTTTTATCCATGTTTCATCGCGCTGTACGCGGTCGCTGGCGAATACAAGATGGCGGGCGCCACAGAAAATCTGATGCGCTCCACGCCCCTCGCCATCCAATCAGCGAACACATCGCATGTCCGCGGACATGACTCAAGGCCATGGGCCAATCGGGGTGCTGTCCGCGGAGCGAACAGGGAAGTCCGTCCGCGAATCAAACACAGATATCACTAATTTGTTTGCCTTACATTTTGGTCATTTTTAAAAAAACTACTGGACGGATTTACACCAAATTTGCAAAAGCACGCTTTCGGGACCAGGCTGCCGCTCCTGCCGCAAATTTGGTGTAAATCCGTCCAGCGGTTCGGGGTGTAGCCGTGCGCAAAGTTTTTTCCCATTCAGTCTATGGGAAAAAAAAAGTTTTGGGACCCCCCCCTATAACTTTTCCCCCCCTGGACGAATCCTCACCATCAGAGTGGCCCATATACTTTTTTTTGCAAAGTTTGGTGAGGATTCGTCCAGGGGGAGCGAAGTTATAAGCCGCCCAAAAAGTGATCTTCCTATGGAAACAGCAGCTTAACCATAATTACATGGCCACTACTGTGGCCATGTAATATATGTATATATATATATATATATATATATATATATATTACAGTGAAAACACTTTGTTAAAGGGACGTTATGGTTCAGTTGCCCTAATAAAAACCTATCAAATTCAGTGCAAAAATGTTGTTAAAGGAACGTTACAGTTACTTTGCACTAATAAAAACCAATCCATATTGTGGTTACAAGTAAAACCGAAAAACCCTAGAAATTCACCAGTTAAGGTAAGCTAAGCAACCATAACTCGCCTCACCACCGTGCACTGCTAAGACTAACACCCATGATCTTGCAGACTGAAGGGAAGGGGTGAGATGTTGTATGGGTTGCTTTACAACACTGTACATAGTTGTAGATGATGTTATAGACATGAATGCACATGTGCATAGTTGAATGCTGTTGTAAATTCTAGAACGGAATGGGCAACCAGCTGGAATGAAAGAGATGTCTAGATTGGAAGAACAATTGTAGAGGCAATGGGGTTGTTTCAGCTGGGAGCTTTTCAAATGATATTGGCTATCTGTGTGCACACATAAAGATGCAGGTACTCATCCTGTGTGTGTGTGTCATTTGATAAGACACTAGAACGCCTTTTTCTGTAATTATACTGTTATTTTTCCCATCTTTTAACATGAAATGACACGTTGTTAGATAGCTGTGTGTTGTGTTTGATTATTATTATAATCATTTGGAAAGTAAGTTGAAATTATGGAATGTATGTTAAATTGGCAGAACGTATAGAAAGTAAATTGTATGTACATCTTATGCACTATAATGCATTAAATTCTATTACGGTTGAAATGTGGATAAATAGATGGCAGTGGTTACACAAATGGTAGAATTAATGAAGAAAATAACAGTTTGCACATTGGAGTTAATAATATGAGTAAATAAAAATTTTGAGAGCAGGCAACTTTGCAAGTGACACGTGATCATAGCATATGGGAGAAATGACAGTGAGCTAGTTTTACAGGTTATACAGGGTAAGTGGCAGTAACTCTGTTTATATGCATTCATACATGCCAACACTCCCGATTTAGGCGGGAGACTCCCGATTTTTCAGTAAAAAATATAGTTATTTTTCACATTCTCCTGCCTAAACGTACTGTAGCCCCAATGCATTTCTATGGGGAAATGTAGGTCTCCCAATTTCCTTGTGGAAATCTCCCTACCAGGTGGCTCTGAATGTTGGCATGTATGTGCATTTATACAAGAAATGTACATGTACTGTGCGGAAAATATTCATACCTGTAGTTTGTGTTCATGCATGTGGATGTGCATGAATCTGCAAGTAGAAATGTTGGAGAGTTTACTAGTAGTTGCTGTAGGTGCTTTGCAGTAACAGCCCAATTGTCTCAGAGTGATCAATAGTACATCTAAAGTGCTGAATTGTGATGATGGAGTTAGATCTTGGATGTGATTGGTGGATGGTTGTGGGACTGCTTAACAGTAGCCAAGGAAGGAATGGTGCAGAGAGTGAAGTGGAAAGGGTAGAAGGGCTGTCCCAGTGTTACGCATTGCGCAGACGCTGTGGCAGTTCGTGGTCAGGGCATGCCACATCCAGGGTTTCTCAGCAAATCCAGCATGGAGAGGGGCTGTAGGGATTAGCCAATCAGGTGTTGAGGTTCTGCTTTGTATTGAGAGAGGTTGTGTGTAGTGAAGATGGCAGAGGTGGAGAAAGTCAGGGTGTTGTTGCTTGGAGATGTGTTTGTGAATGGTTTGGAGCAGTATGCAAAATGTAGGAATGTGTGAAACAGTTTTGATGTAAAATGAGTGGATGTGGTGTGGAGCGCTGTGACTGGTTTCAATTTACAAGCAATGGTAGAAGTGTGTCAATATATGGCTAGGGTTAACAGTCCACATGTGGTTGTCCTGCACTGTGGTGCTTTGCATTTGGTTAATGTCAGTGCCCATTCTTTGATGGAAGATCTGCAAAACTTGGTTCAGGCGGTAATGAAGCTAACTCCAAATGCAAAGATATTTTTTTCTGGTTTGATACCTAGTGCAATATGGGACAATATGTAACGCTCACCTGACCCCCACGAGGGCGCTGGCCTGGTTCGCGCTGCTGTGACCTTGTCTAAGGTGATGCGCAGGGTTCGGAAGACGGACTGGACCGGGCCCCAAATCTGGCTTGTCTGACTCGCAGAAGTATCCTTCTGTAGGTGAGAGTAGGGGGTTAACTGTCTGCGGGGTAATGCAATCGGCCTCCCACTTACCCCTCTCACCCTCCTCAAAACCCTTCTGTGCTTCCCCGTAGCGTCTCACCTTAGGGTCTGGAAGGACGAGCTCTCCATCCTGCTTCTGATGCAGGGGCGCGTTGGTATCCAGTTACGTCACTGGATTTTCGGATGGGTGAGAACCAAACTTGCTTGACTTCCAGGTAAGATTTCTATAAGTGGTTCCCCTTGTGTCCATGCATTAATGTTCTAATGCTAGTGTCTTTTTCCCCATAGGGGCCGGGGTATGGAATGCCGGGGAACAGGCACCGACCGGAGGTGAGCGGTGAAATCCTTGTGGAAATCAGGTAAGTCTTTAATGAGTGTTTTGGTAATGTCTTTTCATTCACTCATTAACGCTGATGTCTTTTTCCCCTTAGGGGCCGGGGTCCGAAAATGCCTGGATGCGGCGCGGACCCGAAATGAAAAGGGAATGACCCAACAGGTAAGTCTTGACATGGAGTTTTAGCTTCCCTTTTCCCTTCTTTCTCTCACCTTTGTTCTTGTCTTTTTCTCCCTAGGAGCGGGGGCGCGACTGCGAATCCGGATGGTCGCTGCTGAAAATGAAGGCGCCCTGTAAAGGTGAGTAGAATGCGGCGCTGCAGCGATCGATGCGATGTGCTTTTAAAAATAAATGTCTTCCTTTTCAGGATTGTCGGCGAAATGTCTCTGGGATGCAGATTTAGCAGGTGAGGCCTTTTTCTTCTTCTGTTCTCTTGTTCCCTTCCTTTGCAGGTGATTCAGGATGCTGGCAGGTGTGGCAGAAGTCAAGATGCAGGAGCAGACACGGTGAGCGTCCAGCTGCTAGATGCAGAACAACGCAAAGCACGTGTGGCTGATCGGGTGTGGTTTAAATAGCCTTGGAAGAAGTTCCTAGAATGTGTCCTTCCTCCAATCAGGTATGTATCCTTCCCCGACCACGCCCGGGTGGTAAATGAGTCCCACAGGTAAAGTAGTTCCTTTCAGGCCTCAAGGAAGCCGGGGTTCTGCGGCATGGTCTGCATCAGGTAAGTGCACCCAAACACTTTCATAATGAGCCTGGCGCCTATGGCGCCAGGACTGACGTTTTCTATGAGCCTGGCGCCATAGGTGCCAGGACGCTGTACAAAGGGCCCCTAGAAGGGGTTGCTGGGACCTTCACCGGGGACTTGATGTCCGCTTTCGGGGACGCAGGGCCTGAGCCGGCTCCCCGGGAGCGGGCATCGTGACAGCACTCCCCCCCCAAGGCCCCTCCCAAGGTTGTTCCCTCCGGGGGTTTTGGTTTGTTTGGGAAGAGTCGGTGGAATTTCCTGACTAATCGAGGTGCATCCACATGGTCACTGGGTTCCCACAACCTCTCCTGAGGTCCGTACCCCTTTCAATCAATTAGGTAGAAAAGCTTTGACCTAAACATTTTTTAATCTAAAATGTTCTTCACTTCGAATTCGGGTTCCCCATCTATTTGAATAGGTTCTGGAGGTTTGAGTAGTCGGGTTCCGGGTACCACTGGTTTCAGAAGTGACACATGAAAAACAGGGTGAATTCACATATTAGCTGGTAAATCAAGTTTAACCGCTACTGGGTTAATTATTGCCGTCATAGAATAAGGTCCCAGATATTTTGGGTTAAAAGTTTGAGGCCCTTTGAGCGGTAAATGTCTGGTAGCTAACCACACTTGATCCCCAATTTGATACGGAGGTGCTTCACTCCGATGTAGGTCAGCATTCTCCTTGTATTTTCTCTTGGCTTGTTGTAAATGTGTGGTTGCCTCTTTGAAGGCTCGGGTAATGGTAGAATGCAGATGTTCTACTGCGGGCACTCCGAGGTTCTGAGGTGAGTCGAGGTTTGAGGTTCGAGGGTGATGTCCAAACAAGGTATAAAAAGGACTATGGCCAGTTCCAGAGTGTACCGAATTATTATATGCGTATTCGGCTATCCAAAGAATGTCTTTCCAGTTGCTTTCATATTGCTGTAACATACACCGTAAGTACTGCTCAAGGGTCTGATTTGTCCTCTCGGTCTGACCATCGGTCTGAGGGTGGTGACTGGTCAATAATCTTACGTCGATTTGTGCCATTTGACAACATTTGCGCCAGAAGTGGGATATGAATTGGCTTCCCCGGTCAGAGATTAGTATAGATGGGAATCCATGTAGCCGAACAATATTTTCGAGGAATTCTTTGGCTAGGACAGAAGCTGAAGGTAAACCTTTCAAAGGAATGAAGTGGGCCATTTTGGAAAACAAATCCACAATTACCAGAATGGTATTGTATCCCGAACAAGGAGGCAAGTCCGTAATAAAATCCATTGATACGGTGTGCCAGGGTGCTGGCGGTATGTCTCGAGGTTGAAGGAGACCGGCTGGTCTTTTCTTTTGACCTTTATTTTGGGCGCAAACACCACAGGACATCACAAAAGATTTAACATCTTTTCGCCAAGAGGGCCACCAGAATTGTCATTTCACCTTTTCCATTGTCTTGCCAATACCGGGGTGTCCCTCTATTAATGTATCATGATAACCTGAAATAACTAGTTCGTGTAAATCCTTGTGCGGCAGGAATAAGCGTCCTTGTTAATAAGGTAAACCATTATCTATGGTAAAGTCTGATCCCTTTTGTATCCAATCCTGTAGGACTGTAGGGTCCAGGAGTTGTTTCACTCTGACTTGAATGTCTTCAAGCGTCTGTAACAAAGTCATGCCTAGAATTCTCTGTTCGGGAATTATTGGTACTGGTTCTGAGTTTGTATCAGATTCCCCCATTCCAATTCGGGATAAGGCGTCTGCTTTGCCGTTCTTGCAGCCAGGTCGATAGGTAATCACGAAATCAAATTCAGTGAAAAACAAAGCCCATCAGAGCTGCCGTGATGACTGAGCCTTGGCGGTTTTCAAATACTGTAAATTGCGGTGATCAGTGATCACCGTGATGGTATGTCGAGCGCCAAGCAGGTAATGCCACCAGGCTTTAAAAGCAGACTTTATGGCTAACAGTTCTTTGTCAGTGATTGCATAATTAATCTCTGGTGCCGAAAATTTTCTGGACCAAAATTCTACGGGATGCAGTTGGTTGGTTTCAGGATCTCTTTGAGACAGAACTGCTCACATGGCTAGGCTGGATGCGTCAGTTTCGACGACATACGGGAGATCTGGACATGGGTGTTTCAATATAGGTGCAGAGGTAAACTTAGCTTTTAAATCCTGGAAGGCCTGCTCGGCTTCTTCAGACCATTCAAAATGTTTATTTTTCCTCAGGAGTGCAGTAATGGGTTGTACTATGCGTGAAAATTCCGGGATAAACCTGCGATAGAAATTGACAAAGCCGAGCATGCTTTGAACCCCTTTTACAGAGCTAGGTGATGGCCATTTGAGGATGGCATCCACTTTTCTTGAGTCCATTCGGACTCATTTGGATGTCAGGATGTAACCGAGAAACTCAACTTCTGTGGTATGGAAAACACATTTTTCCAATTTAGCAAATAGTATGTGTTGGCCCAGTTTTCCAAGAACTGCCCTAACGTGTTTTCTGTGATCAGATTCCGAAGAGGAGTACACTAGAATGTCATCGATATAGACGAAAACACAAACATCGATGAGTTCCCGAAGGACAACATTCATGAAGAATTGGAAGGCAGCAGGCGCATTGCACAACCCGAAAGGCATTACCTGGTATTCGAATAATCCATATTTTGTACGGAAGGCTGTTTTCCATTCGTCACCTTCTTTTACTAGCACCAGATGATATGCCCCCCGGAGATCTAACTTGGTGTATATGCAAGCGTCCTTCACCTGGTCAAGGAGTTCAGGAATCAGAGGCAGAGGATAACGGTTTTTAACCGTTATCTGGTTCAATGCGCGGTAATCGATACAAGTTCTAAGGTCGCCTTCTTTTTTAGGCACGAAGAACAAAGCCGAGGATGCCGGGGACTTTGATGGGCGAATAATACCATTGACGAGGTATTGATCCAAATATTGTCTCAAATGCAGGTTCTCAGGTTCGGTAAGGGCATAAATCCTGCTACAAGGGGGTTGTGCACCGGGCACCAGATCGATTTGGCAATCGTACGATCGGTGAGGAGGTAACGTGTTGGCCTGTTCCTTTTGGAAGACGTCCTGAAAGTCCTGGTATTCCGGAGGTGATTGCATGGAGGCAGAGGTTACAGATGCTAGATTAATCTTCAGTTTTTCTGGGTAGCAGGTTTGTGCACAATCCGGGAAGGTTATTCTCTTAGCTCGCCAATCAATTCGAGGATTATGTGTCTCTAACCAAGGAATTCCAAGAATAACCTGAAACTGTGGAGCCTTGATTACATCAAACACAACTGCCTCCCGATGGCCGTCAGGACCAATAAGAGTCACCTCAGTAGTGGAATGTGTTACCGGTCCAGAGGCAATTTCAGTTCCATCGACTGTGGTGATGACATCTTTGCTGGTTTTAGGACGGAGAGGGAGGTTAATCCTAGAGACCAATTCACGATCCACATAGTTTCCAATAGCCCCACTATCGATGTATGCCTTTATTGCATGCAACCGCTTAGGCTTTTCTGGATCTATGAGAACCATTGGCACAATGAAATGCAAGGTCTGAGAGTTAGTTTTCAAGCTCGGCAAGCGGACCCCTACGCTTGTTGGGCTGAGTTGTTTCCTGAAACAGAGTCTTCATGGTTTTTATCAGCGGCTCCTACCGCTTTTCGTGGTGGTTTCGCCTGGCAATCTCGTAGAAAGTGTCCAGAGTTCTCACAATAAAGACATAATTTTAACTGCCGCCTCCTTTCACGTTCCTTTTGAGTTAAGGGTTCTTTAACCCCTCCAATTTGCATAGGCTCAGAGACATCAACTCCCTTGGGGTTAGCGTGGGTCTTTACCAACACCCGGGTCTCAAACCTGGACCGATCTGTTTTTCTGTTTTGAAGTCTGTGATCCAATTGGACCACTAAGTCTATATATTCTGTGCATTCTTGGGGCGGATTTACAACTTGGGCCGAGACATCTTTAAGTTCTCCGCGTAGACCTTGATAAAATAACGTGACTCTTTTATCCTCTGGCCATCCCGTTTCCACAATTAGTCTATTAAAGGTTGCAATATAGGATAGGAGGTCCTGATTGCCCTGTCGCAGGGATAGAAGTTCGTCATCCAGAGCCTGCCCCTGAGAGTGTCGAGCAAATAACCTTCCATGCTTGCTTGAAATCCTTGAAAATCATGGACAATCGGGTCATCTTGAGTAACCAGTGGAACTGACCAATCGGCAGCGCAGCCGCTGAGATATGACAATACAAAGGCTACTTTGGTCTGATCATTAGGGAAGGCCCCAGGTCTGCATAGGAAGTGCAAACAACACTGATTCATGAATACTGCAAATCGTTTAGGGTCCCCAGCAAAGCGTTCAGGTGGGGCCAGTGGCATGTTTCCATTTAGATTAATCTGCACAGGGTTACTGGGAACCACAGGAGCGGGGTTCCCTCCGGAACAGGGTAGAGGAGTTTGTCCAGCTTGACCTTGCAAAAGCTGTCTGGCCAGGTCATCAGTTCTTTCCTTTGATATTATTAATTCCCTCTTGAGGGCATAAGTCTCTTGACGAGCGGCATGTACTTCGGCCCGTAATTCCCCCAGTAATTGGGCCAACTGATCAGTCTCAGAAGTTTCCATAGCGCCTGGGTGGGAATTTGTAGGAAGGCTTTGCATTCTGTAATGCTCACCTGACTCCCACGGGGGCGCTGGCCTGGTTCGCGCTGCTGTGACCTCGTCTAAGGTGATGCGCAGGGTTCGGAAGACGGACTGGACCGGGCCCAGGATCTGGCTTGTCTGACTCACAGAAGTATCCTCCTGTAGGTGAGAGTAGGGGGTTAACTGTCTGCGGGGTAATGCAATCGGCCTCCCACTTACCCCTCTCACCCTCCTCAAAATCCTTCTGTGCTTCCCCGTAGCGTCTCACCTTAGGGTCTGGAAGGACGAGCTCTCCATCCTGCTTCTGATGCAGGGGCGCGTTGATATCCAGTTACGTCACTGGATTTTCGGATGTGTGAGAACCAAACTTGCTTGGCTTCCAGGTAAGTTTTTCTATAAGTGGTTCCCCTTGTGTCCATGCATTAATGTTCTAATGCTAGTGTCTTTTTCCCCATAGGGGCCGGGGTACGGAATGCCGGGGAACAGGCACCGACCCGAGGTGAGCGGTGAAATCCTTGTGGAAATCAGGTAAGTCTTAATGAGTGTTTTGGTAATGTCTTTTCATTCACTCATTAACCCTGATGTCTTTTTCCCCTTAGGGGCCGGGGCCCTAAAATGCCTGGATGCGGTGCGGACCCAAAATGAAAAGGGAATGTCCCAACAGGTAAGTCTTGATATGGAGGTTTAGCTTCCCTTTTCCCTTCTTTCTCTCACCTTTGTTCTTGTCTTTTTCTCCCTAAGCGCGGGGGCGCGACTGCGAATCCGGATGGTCGCTGCTGCACATGGAGGCGCCCTGTAAAGGTGAGTAGAATGCGGCGCTGCAGTGATCGATGCAATGTGCTTTTAAAAATAAATGTCTTCCTTTTCAGGATTGTCGGCGAAATGTCTCTGGGATGCAAATTTAGCATGTGAGGCCTTTTCCTTCTTCTGTTCTCTTGTTCCCTTCCTTTGCAGGTGATTCAGGATGCTGGCAGGTGTGGCAGAAGTCAAGATGCAGGAGCAGACACGGTGAGCGTCCAGCTGCTAGATGCAGAACAACGCGAAGCACGTGTGGCTGATCGGGTGTGGTTTAAATAGCCTTGGAAGAAGTTCCTATAATGTGTCCTTCCTCCAATCAGGTATGTATCCTTCCCCGACCACCCCCGGGTGGTAAATGAGTCCCACAGGTAAAGTAGTTCCTTTCAGGCCTCAAGGAGGCCGCGGTTCTGCAGCATGGTCTGCATCAGGTAAGTGCACCCAAACACTTTCATAATGAGCCTGGTGCCTATGGCGCCAGGACTGACGTTTTCTATGAGCCTGGCGCCATAGGCGCCAGGACGCTGTCCAAAGGGCCCCTATAAGGGGTTGCTGGGACCTTCCCCAGGGACTTTTTGTCCGCTTTCGGGGACGCAGGGCCTGAGCCGGCTCCCTGGGAGCGGGCATCGTGACACAATAGTTCTGTTTTTTGTCCTCAGCAAAATATTAGTAGGTGTTTGATCAACCGAGGCATGTTTGCTTTTATGATTAGAGCTGTCATGTTCTTTTGCAACAATGACAACATTGATTCTGGTAATGTTGATTACTTTAAAGAAGATGGCATGTCTTTATCTTTTATGGGAAATGGCATGCTGTTTTGGAACATAAGGTTTGCTTTGGAGAAGCTAATGTGAAGATTTTTGGAGGAAAATAAAGAAAAAAAAATCACACAACTACATAATAAAAGGTGTTTCTGAAGCAAAAAACAAAACAAAAAGGTTCATTTCAGAGCCAACCTCAAAGTGGAAATGGGACACACTATTTAAATGTTTATTCCCCATGCTCAGATTTTACGATTTGTCCGCGGACACCGTGGTTGTCCACAGACAGCATGTATTACATACAGGATTTTTGAGGTTGAGAGGCATGCAAATGAGACTTAGCAGAGCAAGGGATTGGTCAATAGGGTTTACTGGGTGTGAGGTTTGGCAGAGACTTTGTCAGAAAGGGTATTTCCTGAGAAGAGAGCAGATAGCTATGGTTGTGTGTTTCAGAAAGCAGATTGTCTGGATTTTGGGAGATTTGTGGATAAATTGGTTGGAGGTGCATGCAGACCACTGTGGAGTGGCTGTACATCTTAGATTTCCTCATGTGGAAGTGCACAGGCATGGAGTGCGTGGCATGAAGTGGCTGGATTTGCTACCTCTTTGTGCTACTTTGGTGACACAGTGTCATCAAGATATTATTATTATTCATTGTGGAGGGAACAGTTTAGGACATGTGCCAGGAATCTCTTTGCAATTTGCAATGAAAGAAGGAATTGGGCAGAGACAGATGTGGCTGTGTTATTCTTCATTTGGTCCACAAATGGAGAAAGCAAGGTGCAATGTCAACACGGCTGCCTGTGCCTTTTTGAGAGATGTTGGTATGTCCTCTTTTTACAATGAAAACATTATATTTCGTTGTACACACATTTTTTGCAGAGATGGAGAACATCTTACTTATGCTTAAGCAACCAGATTTTTCTGCGAAATATACAAAATGCATTGAAACCTTTTTTGGAAATACAGCAATCCAGTTTGCAATAGGTGTTGACCATTTGAAGTTTTTGAAACACAAGAAAAACCACGGACTTCTAAAAATGCATTGGAACCTGCAGCATTTCATTGACACTTCCATTTTTGAACCATGAAAGGCATCTCTGAAAAGAGCCTTTTTTTGGAGGGGTTTGTTGGTTTATATTTTATTTAGTTTTTTTAAATACGACTCACAAGGAAAGGAAGGGAAAGGAGGGTAAGGAAGGGACACCAACCACCGGTATAAGAAAGAGCAGATGGAGAGAGCAAGATGTAGGTTGGACCTTATTCAGCTAGGTAGCAGTCCTTCTCATGCTCCTTGACCATAGTCTCGAAAGCACTTTGAAGGTTCTCCCGCCTGCAGAGTACTGTATCGCAGTACATGCACAATACTGTGACCTTTGAAAGGTAAGGATCAACAGTGTCACGTATGGCCTGCAAGGCAGCTAGAGGGATGCGCTGCCCCACAGGAGTGTGTCTTGTGGTAACAAGAGCGGAAACGGAGGATGCTGCAGGGGAACTCAACCTACTACTTTTATTGCAGGGTACAACGTTACGAATAGCCCCACCGTGGAACGACTTTAGGAGTCGCTTCATTGAGGTAGTACCATAGCAGCACAAACCTGGTTTCCCACAACTCAGCACCATCACACACTGAATGCAGGTCACCTTGTTTGCAAATGCTTTTGGTACTCCATCATGAGTGGTAAATAACCTCCACACCTAAGAATCACAGTGAGCACTAGTAGTAGGGACTTCCACTACCTCATTCTCTTCATCATCTTCATCACTCTGCTCTGTATCCTCACTCCTGTTCCCATCTGCAGGCTCTTGGGTAGGTGTTGGTGGTGGAGAGGATGGAGTGGCGTTCAGACAGCAGTAGCACCAGCCATGGATGCCATCAGGCCAGCTGTTTTAAAGAGCAAGATCAATCCAATGCAACAAGGAGCAGCCTCTGTCCTGGAAGCCCAAAAACAGAAGAGCAGCTCTGGGGTATGGCCTTTTATAGGGGTGCTGGGGTGTGCTTTGTGGACACCCGTGCTGTCTGCGAACACTTCAAACACCAAGAATGGGCTCAAAAAGTTCCAGAAGTATGCAGATCACAAGGGACATGGTCTGGGACATGTGCAAGGTGAACTTTCCCAGGAAAATACCCTGGTTTGCCCAAAAAAACACTTTTTAGGTGTTCTGGGGCCCGGACAGTGTTTGTTATACTTAGCACGGGTGCAGTCACATGATAATGTCGCATACACGTTTGCGGATGGGGCAGCTGTCCATAGGACACCAAATGCATGGGGTCAGGTCTACGCATGTGTGCGGGTGTTTTACGTACAGTGTTCCAATCCCCGAACTAATTAAAAGTGCAACACATGTGCGGTGTACAGTTGCGGACAGGCACGATGTTCGTAGGGGCAAAGAATATGAAACGCATGCGTGCAAGTGTTCTATGGACAGTGTTCAGGTCCTCGAACAAAATAAATGTGCATCACAACTTTGCGGACAGGTGGACAGGCTATGTGTTCTACGGACATATTCATTCTGGTTACGGACAATGCGAACAGGGGAATGTTCTTAGGCCACTTTAATTTGCATAGTTAAGAACATGCAGACATCTTTGTTCTGCGGACATCCCCATTTTGACTACGGACAGCTCTAACAGGTACAGTGTCCTTAGGACACCCCCATTTTGGTTAATCACGGACAGGCAGACATCGTGTGTGTCCTAAGGACAATTCCATCTTGATTGAGGACAGTGCGAACAGGTATAGTGTCCTTAGGAAACCCCCATTTTCGTCAATGGCGGACACGCAGACATCTTGTGTGTCCTAAGGACACCTCCATTTTGATTGCGAACAGTACGAACAGGTATAGTGTCCGTAGGACAGCCCCATTTTGGTTGATTATGGACATCTTGGACACTTGCGCTGTCCGTGGACACCCTAACTGACTTTTTTTTAAAAAATAAGACACAGAGGAATATAGTAACAACACACTTAATATTTTATTATTGCATAAAAGTATACACATTATGAAACAGAGGGGGAAGCAGAGACTTATACAATTACAGGGGAATTAGAGGTTTGTACATGATGGATGGTAGGGGAGGAAGGGATTGAAGTCTCATAACGTTTTTCTTGCAGGGGAGTTTTTGGGGATGGTTGGCTGGGACATGGAGAAGCGGTACAGGTGCATGTGGAACAGTGATATTTATTTTTTTCTTTTATATGGTCCTCCACAAAGTGTTTCAAAAGAATGAAATTTGACATTAATAGATCCATTTTTTGCTCCATCCGCTGCAGATGATTTTCTAAGGTCTCTGTTTCTGTATTTTTAATGTCTGTATGGTCTGCTAAGAAATGTGTTAGGTACACATAAAGTAATGGTTATTAATTGGTTTATACATAGAAGTGTAGTGTCTACCATTAGTATCACTCTTTTCACTCATTTCATCCCGAGAAAAATTTTCTTCCAGCCATTCCAAAGTACTAGACATTTCTGTGTAAAAAAATAAAATATTAATTTTAGTGTACCTAATACAGAAAGTTTATAAATATATACAATAAACGTAGTATACTCACTAGTTTCTTGCTAAGTGTTGCTGTTACTGCTGCGTATGTGTGCTGTTGATTTTTGATGTGCAGTTTCTGTGAGGTAATTTTGTTGGAGGCATATTTATTTTGTTTTGGTATATTCCATTATGTTGCATATGCTATGTCAATGGACGGTTGGTGTCTTACATATACAGTTTGCACTTCTTATTTATTATTGAATGTAATGTATTCATCTGCTGTTTTTTTTAACATATTCAGTGTTATTCTTGGATGATAAAACAATGTAAGATACCCCCTGAGTTTTTGGATAGTGTTGCTATTGACCACGTCCGTCCGCGGACATGCACATGGTCCGCAGACATCAGAACCACTAGCGCACGTAGGTGGTTCAGTATCTTCTATGTTATATGTATATACACTAAGGGAATCCTAGTAAACATTTATCAAATTAATATTATCTATATCTATATTCAGTGAAAAAACTTTGCTACAGTAATGTTATGGTTAAGTTGCGCTACTAAAACCTATGAAATTCAGTAAAACAACTTTGTTAAGGGACTTTATGGTTAAGTTGCACTACTAAAAACCTATGAAATTCAGTGAAAAGAAACATTGTTAAAGAGACATTATGGTTCCAAGTAAAACCGAAAAACCCCTCAAATTCGCCAGTTATGGTAAGCTAAGCAACAATAACTCGCTCCACTACCGTGCCCTGCTAAGACTAACACCCAGGACATCAAAGATGACATCACAAATGTCATTGATGACATGACTGAAGACATTACATGTACATTTACTTTTCATGAAATGTCTGTACAAGGGATTCTTATTGTAATGTTAATAAAAAGTGTCAAGGACCATTGGATATATCATGAGGTGCGTAGTGCATTAAGCAATGCATTAAGCAATGCATTAAACCAAATAGCATTCTATTGTGAAGTTTTTTCTAGGATACCAAGGTACATATGTAGAAACATAGGTATAGTATAGGTATAGGTATAGGTATAGGTATAGTGTGCAGCAGATATGATGGAGATGCAATATTAATAATCTTGCTAGGTTAAATACTACACTTATAAATGCTTTCTCATTAGAGTTTTCCACACTGTAAACATTTAATAAGTACCTAATAACACCCATTTACTACATAATTGCATTAATGCAAACAAAACACAAAGAGACAACAACACATACAAAGTTAAAAATAGTTACACTCACATTAAGCTAATGCGCCCATTTTCTGAATTAGGTTCTAAAGAAAAAGATCAAAGCCTTTGTGTTTGATTCACAGAGTATTGATTTATATGTGTATTCAGTGCCCTTTTGGGAGGACACGTGTTTCGATGTATAAACCATCTTTTCAAATCAGGGCTACATACCAGAAGTAAATCACAATCAATTGACAAAATAAAAACATGATTGGTCGCAATTGTTATGATCATTGCCAAATACCAAAGTGAAAAGCGAAAAAAATATTCAACATTGTGTGTATCCATATACATTATGAAAAATCCAACAATTGTGTGTACACTTGTTAAACAAACATAAAGATGGCAATTTTAGGGAAGGGGGAAGGGAAGGAGGTTGTGGGTATTCAACAATAGAGAGAAAAAAGAAAGAGAAAAAAATGGATGAATCAACAGCACACAGTAGAAAGAACATTATTAAAGTGTAATGTCACCTTAGCTTGTGGTGACTTTCATTTGTACAAGTTACACTAGGTTGCAGCATGCTTGCACATCTTACCCAGTCTTTTTGATGCACCTTATATTTTTCACAGCAATGACATCCTGTCACGGGATAATCCCAGTTTACCTATTGGAGAAACCCTTAAGATCACATCAATGTAATGATACTTGTACAAATGTTATAGCGCAAACTATGTTCCTGTGCTTTGCACTTTTCCTAATGCCTGTGGCTAATTTAAGTTCCTTCATATCCATTGGTTTCCACACTGTATGTCATTAATTCCTTATTTTGATTTTTTATTTATAAATACGTGATAAAGTTCAAAAATCTTTTCTCTACACCGTGTACATTAAACAGTCTGAAATACTGACGGCACCAGTTCCTACGCATGTGAAATGGTAGCCATGAAACTGTGTTAGTTACATGCGCGCGTTCAAGGAAGGATGAGGAAAGACTGTTTCCTCCTATGACTAATATGGGCACAGTCCACGAGGGTCCGCGTGCGCTTATTAATCTATGGGCAATGCATTTGAAACAAAGTCATAGGGTCCGTGTAACTCTTACCTTCGTTCTTCGTGTTTTGTGCTATTCGGTCCTCGTTCTAGTCTGTCCACCGGCCATATTGTTATTAGGTCAGGTCGCCTGGCAACCTCGTCCTATTACTATTTCTATTTTAGTCGCCATGTTTTGGGCTATTGTGCTTTCATTTTCATGTGTTCTACGTGACTTTAATACAATTCCTACTGCTCCGTGCAACATTAAAATATATTTTTTAACAGTATTAATTGTCCTTCGCACTTTGAACTACGTGTGTTCATAGGGCTGTAATATTTACGTTTACACTCTATGTGTATTAATGATTGCAGTGTTGAGCTCCTGGTGAGTAAAATCCCATCCTTGGTGCCCTCACCCAACGTCCAGTTTGTGTGGAATTTGTTTGTAAACGCCTGGCCTCCCCTTGCGCAGGCTCGCTTCCCTCCCCGCTTCCTGGTGTTGCTAGTCCCGCCCCCCCTTCCCTGATTGGTCCGCCGCCCATGTTAACAGGCCAATACAGACCTTCCAGGGCAGCCCTCTGCCCGACAGCCCCCTTTGGCTAAGGACCCCGAGGCAAATGACGGCTCCTACTGAGGCAGCTCCAGACTGTATCTGCAGGTATCCGCAGGAGAAGCAAGAAGCCAACAATAAGTAAGTGTGGCAAGGGCGGGGACTGAAGCAATTACTTCACGCCATACTACCCTACCACTCATTTAACAAAGCAGCACCAGTTAACATTCATTATATCTGTAGTTATTTGCATTTGGTAACTCTATCCGATACATGTATATACATGTGAAAAGTTGAATTTAGAAGCACATTTAGATGTTGAACTTAGAAGTGTGCCCAATAGCCTCTCTGTGGAAAGTTGAATTAGAAGTGTGCCCAATAGCCTCTCTGTGAAAAGTTGAATTACAAGTGTGCCCAATAGCCTCACTGTGAAAAGTTGAACTTAGAAGTGTGCCCAATAGCCTCTCTGTGAAAAGTTGAATTAGAAGTGTGCCCAATAGCCTCACTGTGAAAAGGTGAACTTAGAAGTGTGCCCAATAGCCTCACTGTGAAAAGCAGAACATAGAAGTGTGCCCAATAGCCTCTCTGTGGAAAGTTGAATTAGAAGTGTGCCCAATAGCCTCTCTGTGGAAAGTTGAATTAGAAGTGTGCCCAATAGCCTCTCTCTGTGATTCCAAAAGTGTGCCCAATAGCCTTTCTGTAAAAAGTTGAATTAGAAGTGTGCCCAATAGCCTCACTGTGTGATTCTAGAAGTGTGCCCAATAGCCTCTCTGTGAAAAGTTGAATTAGAAGTGTGCCCAGTAGCCTCTCTGTGGAAAGTTGAATTAGAAGTGTGCCCAATAGCCTCTCTGTGGAAAGTTGAATTAGAAGTGTGCCCAATAGCCTCTCTGTGTGATCATAGAAGTGTGCCCAATAGCCTCTTTGTGAAAAGCTGAATTTAGAAGCACATTTAGAAGTTGAATTTAGAAGTGTGCCCAATAGCCTCTCTGTGGAAAGTTGAATCTAGAAGTGTGCCCAATAGCCTCTCTGTGGAAAGTTGAATTAGAAGTGTGCACAATAGCCTCACTGTGATTCTAGAAGTGTGCCCAAAAACCTCTCTGTGAAAATCTGAATTTAGAAGCACATTTAGAAGTTGAATTAGAAGTGTGCCCAATAGCCTCACTGTGATAAATTGAATTAGAAGTGTGCCCAATAGCCTCACTGTGATTCTAGAAGTGTGCCCAATAGCCTCTCTGTGAAAAGATGAATTTAGAAGCACATTTAGAAGTTGAATTTGATGTGTGCCCAATAGCCTCACTGTGATTCTAGAAGTGTGCCCAATAGCCTCTCCGTGGAAAGTTGAATTAGAAGTGTGCCCAATAGCCTCACTGTGATTCTAGAAGTGTGCCCAATAGCCTCTCTGTGAAAAGATGAATTTAGAAGCACATTTAGAAGTTGAATTTGATGTGTGCCCAATAGCCTCACTGTGATTCTAGAAGTGTGCCCAATAACCTCTCCGTGAAAAGCTGAATTTAGAAGCACATTTAGAAGTTGAATTATAAGTGTACCCAATAGCCTCACTGTGATAAGTTGAATTAGAAGGGTGCCCAATAGCCTCACTGTGATTCTAGAAGTGTGCCCAATAGCCCCTCTGTGAAAAGCTGAATTTAGAAGCACATTTAGAAGTTGAATTAGATGTGCGCCCGATAGCCTCACTGTGATTCTAGAAGTGTGCCCAATAGCCTCACTTTGAAAAGTTGAACTTAGAAGTGTGCCCAATAGCCTCACTGTGATTCTAGAAGTGTGCCCAATAGCCTCTCCGTGGAAAGTTGAATTATAAGTGTACCCAATAGCCTCACTGTGATAAGTTGAATTAGAAGTGTGCCCAATAGCCTCACTGTGATTCTAGAAGTGTGCCCAATAGCCCCTCTGTGAAAAGCTGAATTTAGAAGCACATTTAGAAGTTGAATTAGATGTGCGCCCGATAGGCTCACTGTGATTCTAGAAGTGTGCCCAATAGCCTCACTTTGAAAAGTTGAACTTAGAAGTATGCCCAATAGCCTCACTGTGATTCTAGAAGTGTGCCCAGTAGCCTCTCCGTGAAAAGTTGAATTTAGAAGCACATTTAGAAGTTGAATTAGAAGTGTGCTCAATAGCCTCACTTGATTCTAGAAGTGTGCCCAATAGTCTCTCTGTGGAAAGCTGAATTAGAAGTGTGCCCAATAGCCTCACTTGTTTCTAGAAGTGTGCACCATAGCCTCTCTGTGAAAAGCTAAATCCAGAAGTGTGCCCAATAGCCTCTCTGTGAAAAGTTGAATCTAGAAGTGTGCCCAATAGCCTCTCTTGAAAAGTTGAACTTAGAAGTGTGCCCAACAGCCTCGCTGAATCTAGAATTGCTCCCAGTAGCTGCTCTGTGAATCTAGAAGTGTGCCCAATAGCCTCTCTTGAAAAGTTGAACTTAGAAGTGTGCCCAACAGCCTCGCTGAATCTAGAATTGCTCCCAATAGCCTCCCCGTGAATTTTAGAAGTGTGCCCAATTGCCTCCCTGTTGAATTTAGAAGTATGCTCAACAGCCTCTCTGTGATTCTAGAAATGTGAATTTAGAACTTGAATTTAGAAGTGTGTCCAACAGCCTTGCTGAATCTAGAAGTGTGCCCAGTAGCCGCTCTGTGAATTTAGAAATGTGCCCAATAGCCTCTCTGTGTAAAGCCAGATTTAGAAGAGTACCCAATAACCTCTCTATGAATTTAGAAGTGTGCCCAATAGCCTCTCTGTGAATTTAGAAGTGCGCCCAATAACCAAATAATCTAATTCCGTGCGTGCCTAGTTGAACTGACTAATCTCCCTAATAACCCTAAAGTGCGAAGTAACTAGAGAATCTTGGCCAATACCCTCCCTGTATAAAGGTATTAGAATCTACTATTCTACCTAATAGCCTAATATGATCTCTGTATACAATTGAAGCTAGAAGTGCTCCTAATAGCCTAATATCATCTCTGTACAAATGGAACTTGGAAGTGTGCAAATAGCGTGCAACCACTGAATTTAAAACTACAATAAGAAAGCCCTCCCAAATACAGTTGAAGCTAAAAGTGCTCCTAATAGCCTAATATCTTCTCTGTACAAATGGAACTTGGAAGTGTGCCAATTGCGTGTCCCCACTGACACAATTGACAGACGCCTTTGACTCATGGCTCAATGCATCTCTGACGCGGCTCACACCCGCTTGCAAACCATCAACCCGCTGTGGCCTCTTCCCCAGATGGTTCACTCCTGAGTTGAAGATCACTAAACAACTATATAAATACCTAGAACGCAAATGGCAGAAAGATAAAACCCAGGTGAATAAGGCTACCTTGGCCCACAACCTTTATCAGTACAAGGCCGAAATCCGGAAAGCGAAAAAAACCCACTACAACTCCCGAATCCAAAACTGCAAAAACCCAAGCAAAGAACTCCACAAAATCATCTCCGAATTCACCCATCCGGCTTGCAACACGACCGTCCCGACTCCCTCACAATCACTGTGCGACTCACTCTTCCTCCACTTCTTCACCACGGCTCTCGAAAGAACAAATACTCTAGCCACCAACCTAGCTCTCTTACATCCTGCAAGCAATTCTCCCCCCATACCGGCCACCCCACCAGATGCAACCATTACACAACCAACGTTTGAATCCTTTAGTCCAATATCACCAGAGCAATTTCACAAACTTCTATCTGCCCGCAAACCCTCTGGCTCGCCACTGGACCCATGCCCAGCCACAACCCTCAAAGAAATGTTCACTTCCACCTGCGCAGGTGAACACGCAAGATCCATCATAAATGCCTCCCTTTCCTCTGATATCTTTCCCGACGCATTCAAAACGGCCTATGTCAACTCTCTAATTAAAAAACCTTTGCTCGACTGTCACGCTCACCTGATTCCCACGGAGGCGCAGGTCTGGCTTCGAGTGCTGATGCTTCTTCAATGGTGAAGCGCAGGACTCTGAAGATGGACTCACTGGCTCGCAGGAATATTCCCCTGTGCGTGAAAAGGGAGTATTACCTACTGGCGGAATAGTGCTCAAGCCTCCCACTCCCTTCCAACCCTCCACGATACCCTTCCTCGATTCCCTGTGAAGTCTCACCTTAGGGTCAGGAAGGATGAGCTCTCCATCCTGCTTCTGATGCAGGGGCGCGTTGAAACCCAGTTACTTCACTGGATTGAGGTTTGATGGGAGTTCAAATAAGTTTGACTATTCAGGTAAGGCGCTGTAAGAGTTCTGTAGCAAGTTCAAAAGTTCAAGCTTAATAATAATGTTCATTGTCTTATTGCAGCAAGCGCTAACGCTTATGTCTTTTTCCCCTTAGGGGCCGGGGTTCGGAATGCCGGAGATATGGCGTCGACCCGAAGTGAAACGTGCAGTTCCAGTAAATGACAGGTAAGTTCTGGATGATCGTTCGGGTAATGTCTTTGCATTCGCTCATTCAATGTCTTTGTCTTTTTTCCCCATAGGGGCCGGGGTCCGGAATGCCAGGAAGCGGCAGGACCCGAAATGAAATGGGAATTACCCAACAGGTAAGTCTTAGAAGGAAACTGAGCTTTTCCTATTCCCTTCCTTCTCTCACCTTGTGTTCTTGTCTTTTTCTCTCTAGGCTCTGGCAAGTGGCTGCGGATCTGGATGATCGCTGCTGAAGATGGAGGTGCCCAGGAAAGGTGAGTGAAATGCAGCGCTGCAGCGATCGAAGCAAAATGCTTTTAAAATGATGTCTTCCCTTTCAGGATTGTTGGTGTGATGTCTCCGTGATGCTGCTTTAGCAGGTAAGGTCTTCTTTCTCTCCAATTCTCTCTTAGCAGGTGACCCAGGATGCTGACAGGCGTGGCTGAAGTCCAGAAGCAGGAGCTGACACTGTGAGCGTCCAGCTGCGAGGAGCAGAACAACGCGAAGCGTGAGTTGCTGATCGGGTGTGGTTTAAATAGCTTTGGAAGAATTTCCAGGTATGTATCCTTCCACCGATCAAGTATGTATCCTTCCCTGACCACACCCAGGGAAAGTAGTCCCACAGGTAAAGTAGTTCCATTCAGGCCTCAAGAGGGCCTGGATGTAGCAGCATGGTCTGCATCAGGTAAGTGCACATTAAAACACTTGAACACATGTCTAGCTACATGAGCCTGGCGCCTAAGGCGCCAGGACAGGGGTCCAACATGAGCCTGGCACCTAAGGCGCCAGGACTGTGTCCAAAGGGCCCCAGCTTGGGCCCGCTGGCACTTCCCTGGGGGAAATGATGCCTGCCTCTGGGGTTGCTGGGTCGGACCTGGTTCCTTGGAGGTAGGCATCATGACATCGACCCTCTCGAGCCCAAACACTACTGCCCCATCTCAAACACCAGATTCCTTGCCAAACTCATTGACCGAACTGCCTACTCCCAACTAAACGCCTTTGTCGAAGCCAACAATCTCCTAGACCCCGCTCAATCAGGTTTCAGAGCCTGTCACAGAAAGGAAACCACCCTAACCTCAATTTGGGATGACCTTAAAATAACTGCAGACTCCGTGGGATGTGCGGCACTAATCCTTCTTGACCTATCCGCCGCCTTTGACACAATCAATCACTCAATCCTCCTAGACCGCCTCCACTCCCTAGGAATTTGTGGAATCGCTCTTAAATGGATAGCTTCATTCCACAAGGATCAGTACCAAATAACGATACTCTCCAACTATACCTCCCAAGCCCGACCAGTCGACACGGGAGTCTCACAAGGAGCGTGCCTATGCGCCCTCCTGTTGAACCTCTACTTGATCACCCTCCCACCAATAATTTGTTCGCACAACATCCTGTGCTACAACTATGCTGACGACACTCAACTAATTCTCAAACATCTGAACTCAAAACCCAACTGCCGACCTGACCTGGCTTTCTGTCTCCTTGACATAGAACTCTGGATGACCCAAAGCCACCTCCTGTTAAACCCCTCCAAAACGGAAATCATGGTATGTGGCAACCTGGAACTTATTCCACAACCACTACCCTGGCCATCCGCCATGGGCAACTCTCCGACCCCCTCCAACTCAGTGAAACATCTTGGATGCACCCTTGACTCTGACCTAACACTCTTGCGCCAAGTGGACAACGTCTCAAAGTCCTGCCAGTACCACCTTAAAACCCTTAGATGCATCTTTCCATATCTCTCCTTTCCCAACAGACTCTCCGTGGTCCAATCAATCGTTATATCAAGACTGGACTACGCAAACCCCCTATACCTCGGATTCCACGCCTACCAACTGAATAAACTCCAAAGGGCACAAATCGCGGCAGCCAAATTGCTTCTTGCACTTGGCCCAAGAGACCACATCCCCCCAGCCCTTAAGATACTGCACTGGCTTCCAGCAGCCCGAAGGGTGACTTTCAAAACCTTGTGCATCTCACATCGAGCACTGCATAAAACCGGACCTCAATATCTTCAAGACAAGCTAAAACCCTACAATCCCCCACACACCTTAAGATCAAGCTCAGCCGGCCTCCTTGTCATTCCGAGGACAAACTCAATCAGGTTAGGCGGATCATCATTCTCAGCCTTGGCCCCCATGCTATGGAACTCACTCCCACCCCAAATCTGCCAGACAGAGGATTTAATGGCTTTCCGCAAATTGCTGAAAACCTGGCTCTTCCCCTAAAACCAACCCATACCAAAGTAACCCAAACAGACCAACAGCAACACAATGACACCAATCCATCAAACCACCTGATGCGAGAAACTAACAGCTAACGACCCCAAATGTAAACTAGAAGGGCAGACAGAATTAAATTAATAAAGGTGATCAAAGCAGTGAAATGATTAATAAGAGTAAATCATACGGGATCAGGAAAGAAATTTAAACTCCCAAAATGGATAAAATGCATGCAGAGTGAACAAAAGTGAATGGCGTGGATGAATTACTTAGAACAGATAACTATATAGTTCGAATGAATATGGGAATCAGATGAATATGTAGACCAGATGAGTATATGGAATGGATGAACATGTTGAGTGGATGAATGTGTAGAGCGGCTGGGTGTGTAGACCGGATGAACGTATGGAGCCGATGAGCGCGTAATACAGGGAAGCGAGTAGAATGCAGAGGAGCGTAAAACAGATGAATGTCCAGAACGGATGAGCGTAAAACGGGATAAGTGTGTAGAAAAGACGAGTATGTGAACCTGATGAGTATGTAGAGCACTTCAATATGGATAACACATGAATATGGAAGTGTGGAGAATGTGTGGTCCTAGCGAATGTACAAAGCATATGAGTGTATAGAGCAGAGGAGTTTATAGAGCGGAGAAGTATATAGAGTGGATGAGTGTATAGAGCGGATGAGTGTATAGAGCGGATGAAAGAATGAGTGGATAGGGTGGATGAGAAAATGAGTGGATAGGGCGGATGAGAAAATGAGTGGATAGGGCATATGAGAAAATGAGTGGATAGGGCGGATGAGAGAATGAGTGGATAGAACGGATGCGTGAATAGAGTAGATGAGTGGATAAAATGAATGAGTGCTAGAGCGCATTAGTGGATAAGTGTACAGAGTAGATGAGTGGATAAAGCTGATAAGTGTTAGAGCGCATGAGTGCATAAGTGTACAGAGTAGATAAGTGGATAAAGCTGATGAGTAGATAGAGCGTATGAGTGGATAAGTGTACAGAATGAATGAGTGCACAGAACGGATGAAGCTATAGAACAGATGAGTGTAGTGATGAATATATAGGACAGGATATTGCTGTTGAATGCGTAAAAGGCACGAGTGCTTAAAGCAGATGAGTACGGGGAACATATGAATGCAGGGAGCAAATGAGTGTGGGGATCAGATAAGTGCATAGAGGGGATAAATGCATAGAGGGATTAGTGCGTAGTGGGGATGAACGTGTAGTGAGAATGAATTGCGTAGAGGGGTTGACTGCGTAGAGGGGTTGACTGCGTGGAGGGGATGAGTGCGTAGGGGGGATGAGTGCGTAGAGGGGATGAGTGCATAGAGGGGATCAGTGCGTAGAGGGATGAGTGCGTAGAGGGATGAGTGCATAGAGGGATGAGAGCGTAGAGGGGATGAGTGCTTATAGTGTGTGAGTACGTAGAGGGGGTGAGTACGTAGAGGGGGTGAGGGGGTGAGTGGGTAGAGGGGGTGAATGGGTAGAGGGGGTGAGTGGATGGGTTGGTGAGTGGGTAGAGGGGGTGAGTGGGTAGAGGGGGTGAGCGGGTAGAGGGGGTGAGCGGGCAGAGGGGATGAGTGCATAGAGGGGGTGAGTGCGTAGAGGGGGTGAGTGCGTGGAGGGGGTGAGTGCGTAGAGGCGGTGTGAGGGGATAAATGCGTAAAATAGGTGAACGCCTAGTACATGTGAGGGGATAAAGCGGATGAATGCCAGAGCGAACAAGTGCCCAAAGTGAACGGACATGTTGCATAGAGCGGATGAGTACGTAGAACGAACAAGCATGGATTGCATTCAATACTGATGAGTGCGTAGAATGGATGAACACGTAGAGCTGCCAAATGCGTAGAGCATGGGACAGACAAGAGTACATGCTCTCTAAAATATGAATATGTAGACCAGATGAGTATATGGAATGGATGAACATGTTGAGTGGATGAATGTGTAGAGCGGCTGGGTGTGTAGACCGGATGAACGTATGGAGCCGATGAGCGCGTAATACAGGGAAGCGAGTAGAATGCAGAGGAGCGTAAAACAGATGAATGTCCAGAACGGATGAGCGTAAAACGGGATAAGTGTGTAGAAAAGACGAGTATGTGAACCTGATGAGTATGTAGAGCACTTCAATATGGATAACACATGAATATGGAAGTGTGGAGAATGTGTGGTCCTAGCGAATGTACAAAGCATATGAGTGTATAGAGCAGAGGAGTTTATAGAGCGGAGAAGTATATAGAGTGGATGAGTGTATAGAGCGGATGAGTGTATAGAGCGGATGAGAGAATGAGTGGATAGGGTGGATGAGAAAATGAGTGGATAGGGCGGATGAGAAAATGAGTGGATAGGGCATATGAGAAAATGAGTGGATAGGGCGGATGAGAGAATGAGTGGATAGAACGGATGCGTGAATAGAGTAGATGAGTGGATAAAATGAATGAGTGCTAGAGCGCATTAGTGGATAAGTGTACAGAGTAGATGAGTGGATAAAGCTGAAAAGTGTTAGAGCGCATGAGTGCATAAGTGTACAGAGTAGATAAGTGGATAAAGCTGATGAGTAGATAGAGCGTATGAGTGGATAAGTGTACAGAATGAATGAGTGCACAGAACGGATGAAGCTATAGAACAGATGAGTGTAGTGATGAATATATAGGACAGGATATTGCTGTTGAATGCGTAAAAGGCACGAGTGCTTAAAGCAGATGAGTACGGGGAACATATGAATGCAGGGAGCAAATGAGTGTGGGGATCAGATGAGTGCATAGAGGGGATAAATGCATAGAGGGATTAGTGCGTAGTGGGGATGAACGTGTAGTGAGAATGAATTGCGTAGAGGGGTTGACTGCGTAGAGGGGTTGACTGCGTGGGGGGGATGAGTGCGTAGGGGGGATGAGTGCGTAGAGGGGATGAGTGCATAGAGGGGATGAGTGCGTAGAGGGATGAGTGCGTAGAGGGATGAGTGCATAGAGGGATGAGAGCGTAGAGGGGATGAGTGCTTATAGTGCGTGAGTACGTAGAGGGGGTGAGTACGTAGATGGGGTGAGGGGGTGAGTGGGTAGAGGGGGTGAATGGGTAGAGGGGGTGAGTGGATGGGTTGGTGAGTGGGTAGAGGGGGTGAGTGGGTAGAGGGGGTGAGCGGGTAGAGGGGGTGAGCGGGCAGAGGGGATGAGTGCATAGAGGGGGTGAGTGCATAGAGGGGGTGAGTGCGTGGAGGGGGTGAGTGCGTAGAGGCAGTGTGAGGGGATAAATGCGTAAAATAGGTGAACGCCTAGTACATGTGAGGGGATAAAGCGGATGAATGCCAGAGCGAACGAGTGCCCAAAGTGAACGGACATGTTGCATAGAGCGGATGAGTATGTAGAACGAACAAGCATGGATTGCATTCAAT
Organism: Ambystoma mexicanum; assembly: GCF_040938575.1. NCBI lineage: Eukaryota > Metazoa > Chordata > Amphibia > Caudata > Ambystomatidae > Ambystoma > Ambystoma mexicanum. The sequence goes on from NC_090936.1 coordinate 783,519,580, forward strand.
ACTGATGAGTGCGTAGAATGGATGAACACGTAGAGCTGCCAAATGCGTAGAGCATGGGACAGACAAGAGTACATGCTCAAAGCAGACAAGAGTGCACGCGTGGTGCAGACAAGAGTGGATAGGAGGGCATGGAACGGACTGGAGCGCATAGAATTGCGTGACGTTTAAAGTATGGTTTGGAACACAAAGAACGCTTGAAGAGCATATAACCCACAATGACTGGAGTACGCATGATGAACTGGAGCACACGGAGCGGACTCAATCACAGGCGGCAAGCCGGAATGCATGAATGCGTGGAGCGGACTGAAATATATGGAGCAGACTGGGATGCATGGAGTAGATAGGAGTGCATGGAACAGACTGGAGGACGCAACGTATATAGTACGATTTGGAATGCAGGGAATGTCTGAAAGGGCATATAACCCATCTTATCTCTCCACGACGCTTAATCTCTCCTTACATCACCACTCAACTAGAACACAGTGATACTATGACACCATTCGGTATAACTGTTCTCATACCAACACTCGCCGCTCACTCCTCATCATTCTAAGTAATCACTGCTGGTTACACACCCCTAGCCAGGCGTTCTCCTCAGGTCTAACGCAGCCACATCCGATCTGGATAAATCCTGCCAGAACTAACACATACTCCTGACCTCCCAACCAACACACCTACCGCTAGAAAGCAGCTATTACATGGATACCGCATGAGCTGCACACATACCCGGTGCTCACATGCACCCTTTTTTTAACTCTCTATACTCTCTCTACTGATATGAACTTCGGTTCCCAAGGTCGTTCAACCTACCAGCGCCTTCAGACCATACCGATGGTATATAAGGCGCAATATAAATGCAAAATAACAATAACAATAACAACAATAACAATTAAGAATAGCGTGGTGTACAATTTTGTAAATAATCGCTTTTGCTGTGCTGATTAACTTTCCTTGTAAAATATTCAAGGAACCACAGAAGTTGTAAATATAGAAGTGCCTAGAGTAAGGAGATTTCCCTTTGTAGATAAGATAGTTTCTGGCTTTGCCGTGATTTATGTGTCCCCTATTAACGCTAATTGTTGGGTAATTAGTGAGTTCTCTCCTGATTAAATGTTTACAGCAGAACCATACCTGGGATTACGTCCCTTTTGTAATCAAAAGATGAGTGAATGATTTGATTTCCCATCTAAAAAACAGTGTCCCTTAAAGATTGTTGCAGTTAATGTATATGTCCCTGTCAGTGTACTCTCATAATTTCGTTTCAAAGATCCTTCATATAGATAAGCCATGCCAGAGATAGCAAAAAAAGGTTATTAATAGGGATATGCCAGACTCAACCAGACATGTGTATATGCATGGCTGATAGCAATGGTATGTACATTTCTTGTCCTCTGTTACAAGTGTCAAGATCAAAGCATTATATTTTATAGAAAAGAGTACATCTCATTCTCCAAGTTTAAGCCTCTGTCCACTGAGCGGAATTTACAAATCATTCTGGCTTCTTCCTGCCATAATTTGAGTTCCTGGTTCCCTCCTCTTGGTCCCAGAGTCACTTTTTTCAAACCCACAAATCTTAAAGTTCC